>NW_024412430.1:21355605-21440363 GCF_014898765.1 Herpailurus yagouaroundi | reverse complement strand
TATTCAGTTCATCTATAGAAGATTCAGGAACTTCTTGGGGCGCCTGGTGGCGCAGTCGGTTAAGTGTCCGACTTCAGCCAGGTCACGATCTCGCGGTCCGTGAGTTCGAGCCCCGCGTCGGGCTCTGGGCTGATGGCTCAGAGCCTGGAGCCTGTTTCTGATTCTGTGTCTCCCTCTCTCTCTGCCCCTCCCCCGTTCATGCTCTGTCTCTCTCTGTCCCAAAAAAATAAATACACGTTAAAAAAATAAAATAAAATAAAATAAAATGACATGTTAATGATGAATATGATTTGGGAGTATTTTGTTCTGTTAAGTCATTATTTTTTGCTTTGTGTCAGTATTCATTATCAGGAAGTTCTATACCAGCTTTCTGTTCACTTAGGAGGTGTTCTCTCCTCCCCCAGTAGTTTTTATTTGGTCAATTACATGATAATGTATAGGAGGGAGCGTGTTTTCTTAGAATTCACTTTTGTACATTGTAGACTATGAATTGTCTACCTAGAATATAGATAATTATAGGAGACTGGAATCTAGATTTAAAAACCAGAACCTACCAGAACCTTTTCTGACTTTTGTGGATGGGTAAAGAATACAGTGATTTTTCAGTCTGGGAACATATCAGTATAATGAAAGATAGGAAGACAGCAGATTTTAAAGGATTGAGAAATAATGGTGTATATATGAGGACTGTCGAGCAGAACAAGTCACCCAAGTGGAACACTTCCTCACCCTTAATATTTGCATAACATTGTAGGACTTATAGCAGAATTTTTGTAAGTATACAGGTGTAGCATAGAATGCAGTTGTAGTAGCAGGGAGCTTGGCCCCAAATTAACACTCTGCATTGGAAAATTTACAAAGGGATACCAGGAATTGAGGTAGCATTAGTTACCTTTTTAAAAAATTTCAGAAAATGAGATATTGCAAGAAGAAGATACAATCAAGAACATCTATGTACCTGCTATATATTTAAGTAAATGAAAAGGTATTGTTTTGGAAAATAAGACCAAGTATTTTGCTACATAGAATTTGACATGGATCCTCAGTACAGTGTTTGGTAGAATAAAAAATTCAGATGTTAGATTAGAATTAGGTTAGTTTTTTTTTTTTTTTTTTTTTAATTTTTTTAACGTTTATTTATTTTTGAGACAGCATGAACGGGGGAGGGTCAGAGAGAGAGAGAAACACAGAATCTGAAACAGGCTCCAGGCTCTGAGCAGTCAGCACAGAGCCTGATGCGGGGCTTGAACTCACGGACCGCGAGATCATGACCTGAGCCAAAGTCGGCCGCTTAACCGACTGAGCCACCCAGGCGCCCCTAGAATTAGGTTAATTTTCATTAGAAAAACATAGCTAAAAACATCTTGTCAATTTCACATGTCAGCTTATGTTGATGGAGTGATCCCTTGCTAAATCCTGCATATGCTCTGCCAAAGGAATGGAAATAAAGTTTTTACTGTTCAACCAGCATCATCAGATAAATAGCTTCATTAATATTCAACTGGATATTCGAAATCAAAGGAAATCTTTATGAAGTAGCCAGTATTCTATTTGGTTACAAGTGAAACTGAATGATGGGCGTGAAGGAAATGTTTTACTTTATTTGTATGGAGGTTTGGCAAAAATGAAATTTATACAACTGTAGATGGCATCTGAATAAAAGGTTTTTTTTAATATGAAATTTATTGTCAAATTGGTTTCCGTACAACATCCAGTGCTCGTCCCAACAGGTGCCCTCCTCAGTGCCCATCACGCACTTTCCCCTTCCTCCCACCCGCCATCAACCCTCAGTTGAATAAAAGTTTTTTAAAGATAAACTTTCTGAGCTACTTTGATAGTATGTAAATTAAGGTCTGGGAAACTAGACTTATAGAAAGTCAACTTTTTTTTTTTTTTTTTTTTTTAATTTTTTGGGAGAGCGCAAGGAGGGGGAGGTCAAAGAGGGGAACTGAGGATCCGAAGCAGGCTATGTGCTGACAGCACAGAGCCCGATGGGGGGCTCGAACTCATGAACCATGAGATCATGACCTGAGCCAAAGTTTGTGCTTAACCGACTGAGCCACTCAGGCACCCCTAGAACATCAACATTTTAGCTCAAGTTCAAATTCTTAATAGGTATGAAGTATGTCAAAGGTAGAGTAGGCCTGTTACTGAACTGAGTTTAGCATATTTTAAGAATTTAGAAGCTAGTTTGTTTAAAATACTATATTTGTAAAATTGATAAATGCAGAAGTGAAATTTATATATTTTACTTCATTAATATGTAGAATGTGTATTCAGATGTGTTTTTCAGACTATGACGCTTAACCTTTTGGTCATACACTTTCTTGCAAATGTTGATAAGAGCTATAGATTATTGCAGAAAAATTGTATATACAATTTCTGGGGGTTACTGTAGCCCTTTTTGAAGCCTGTTATGGATGCAGGTTAAGAACCCTGACTTTAGGCTGTTGACTATACAAGTAGTGTGTTAAATAGTATGCCATAATATCATACACTGTCATTTACTGAAATAAGTGGATTTTAAAAATAAGTATAGATATAGGCAAACAAGCTTATTCATAATAACTAGACTTGCCTCTTCATAGCACATTGTAAATTGACAAAGCAAGTTTTACATTGAACATAAGTATTTCTACCACAAGTATATCTAGCAAAGGGAACTTTCTCTGAGACAGTTTCTCAAATTGATACAATTTGGTAAAAAGGAAGAGTTACTTGTTGAGTACTTCTGGGTCATTAAGGTGCTTTGCACATGTTCCCAGTTCTTAAAACAACCCCCATGAGGTGTGCATGTTCGTTCTCTAACCTGAGATGAGAGAATTAAACCTTGAGGAGGTTATGTAATTTACCCAAAAACACAGACACTGAGTACCTGCTTGACCCCAAAGCCATTGGCCTGAATTCCTTCCCTATACTGCTATGTTGTGCTAAAATCAGTTTCTTAAAATACATTTTGTCCAAGTTCAATTGTGACTTTTAATCATAATTTTTATTTTTTAAAACTTTATATTTTGAGAGAGTATGTGTGTTAGCAGGGGAGGGGCAGAGAGAGAATCCAAAGCAGGCTCCTCACTGCCAGCACTGAGCCTGATGTAGGGCTCAAACTCCCAAAACCATGAGATCATGGCCCGAGCTGAAACCAAGTCTGATGCTCAACCGACTGAAACACCCAGATGCCCCAATCACAGTAATTTTTAATGAGTGAGGAGTATCAAGCTACAGATTGAGATAGTATGTGAATAAGCATAGAAAGTGGATATAGAAGTGTTACTTCCCCAAAAATTTATCTGAAAGATCAAATTCACATAGTTTTAGCTAGTAGCATCTTGTCCAAGAATGTTTTAGTTAACAGTCCAATAATAACAGGTAACTGAGCATCCATTATGTACTTGGCATTGTAATTGGTGCTTTTTGTATTTTATTTTGAACCCCTCTTAATAGCCATGTAAAATTTGGCAGATTTTTGTAAGTTAAAGTAACAAAGGCTCAGAGATTACATGATGTAAATAAATATATGGGGAATAAAGAGCCAGGATTCAGATCAGGTCTTTGATTCTGAAATACACTTTACAGAAGGAAAAGTTTCAAGAACTGAAAATATGCTAGCTTACCCATATTCCTTTCTCTTTCCTGGTAGCCAAGCATTATATAGTTGTGACTGTGTACATGTTAGGGTTTTTACTTAACCTTATTTCTTAGTGAACATTTCCATGGGTCTTCATAATCTGTTAAGTTCTAGTATATGGATTGTGTTCTGTGTTTCTGAAAGCTTGCTTAATTAAACACGGCCTCCTCTCAGCTGTCAGATTTTAGTTTCCAAAATTTGCTCTTATCCATGCTTTCTGGAAAGCTGAGGCTGAGAACCATCAGTGGATCATAAAATCAACTTACTGTGTATAATGAAATAGAAAACGTAAGAGTAAGAGATAGTGTTGATTTGTGAACATAGACAATTTATTGTATTGGTAATACTTAGGTATAGACATGTATGAATACTGTTTATTTTTTATTTTTATTTTTTTTTAATGGCATCAGGTGACGTTCCCTTTTTTTTTTTTAATTTTTTTAACGTTTATTTATTTTTGAGACAGAGAGAGACAGCATGAACGGGGGAGGGTCAGAGAGAGGGAGACACAGAATCTGAAACAGGTTCCAGGCTCTGAGCTGTCAGCACAGAGCCTGACGCGGGGCCCGAACTCACGGACTGTGAGATCATGACCTAAGCCCAAGTCGGCCGCCTAACCGACTGAACCACTCAGGCGCCCCTATGAATACTGTTTAGAAACATGAGATGTTTTTCTTGCTGTAGGTTGTGGAAAGAGGGAAACCACTGCTGTAATGAATACTGATGCTACATAGTAGATATGTTTCCCCTGCCCCTTGTTCATAAACATCCAACTTTATGTTGTGTATATTTTCCCACAAAACTGAGGAATATTTTAGTAGTCCTTGGTATGTAAATTGCCACATTACTTTCTACCAATATGGTACTGGATTTACATTGCTGGATCAGGAAAAATAGTACAGAGTAAGCGAGATTGTACATTTATTTCATTTTTAGATACCTATGTTTGAGGAGGATTCAGACATGTTTTAAATGAGAAAATTATTTGGAGTTGAGGGTTGGGGTAAAGGTACCAGCCAGTTTTACTGTTGGCTGTCATTTCTTTTAAAAGAACCATGCGGGTTCTGAGGAAAGGTTTTGGCTTATAAAGGCTTGACTTTTTAGGAACAGTTGTCTGCATGTTCATACCTTGGATCTTCTGGCCATGTAGAATGTAAATGAGCTCAGCTGTAGTAACTTTGGAGATGCAGTGCTATCATCTGTAATCTGGGGCAAGTTATTAAATTTAGCACCAGTTTCCACCTATGGAAAATAGAGATGGTGGCTATTAAATACGATGGCACCCGTGAAGGGCTTGACAAATGGGGCCTTATGTATGTCGGCATGGTAAATCTTTCCCCTATTCTTACAGATCATTTAGTCCAATGTTCTGAAGTTACAGCTAAGAAAGCCGAGGGACTAAAAAGGCTGAATTACTTGTACAAGGTTTTGGTTGCAGTGAGTGACCTGGGCCAGGATTTGAAGCTTGGTTTTTGACGATTCTGAATGAATATTGCCGCTCTGAAACATTTGTGTACAAGTGTTTGTGTTTAATTTTCTCCTGAATATACCTATGACTTGGAATTGCTAGGTCAAGTGGTAACTAACTTTCTAGTGAACTGCTAAACTTTTTCAGAATACCTGGTGCCATTTTCCATTCCCACCAGCAATATATGAGGATTCTAATTTTAATTTCTCCACATCCTCATCAACACTTTTGTCTTTTTGATCCGAGCCATCCTAGTGGATTTGAAATTGGCATACCATTGTGGTTTTGGTTTAGGTTTCCCTAATAACTACTAAATCATGTTGAGCATCTTAGACACTTGGCCATTTGTGCGCTTATTAATCGTTGGAGAAATGTCTGTTCAAATCCTTTGCCCTTCTTTAAGTTAGGTTGTCTTAAGTAACTTTTACGTATGTTGTGAGGTAGGGGTCTAAATTCATTCTTTCAGGGGCGCCTGGGTGGCTCAGTGGGCTGAGCATCCGACTTTGGCTCAGGTCATGATCTCACAGTTCGTGAGTTCGAGCCCCGCATCAGGCTCTGTGCTGACAGCTTGGAGCCTGGAGCCTGTTTCGGATTCTGTGTCTTCCTCTCTCTCTGCCCCTCCACCGCTCATGCACTGTCTCTCTCTCTGTCAAAAATAAATTTAAAAAAATTTTAATTCATTCTTTCATGTGTGGATATCCAGTTGTCCCAGCACCATTTGTTGAAAAAACTACTCTTTCCCCATTGAATTGACTTGGCACTGTTACTGAAAATCAATTTTCTCATTCTGTGGGGTTATTTTTAGACTTTCAGTTCCATTCCATGTTGAGTTGTATTGTCAAAGAGTGTTTTTGATTACAGGTTTTGGTCACTAAGTCACTACTTAGTAACTTTCTTTGTCATTAAAATCAGTGTATGCCTTAAAAAAAATAATCTGTAGTGGCTACCTCTCAAGTATGAAGTCTGTATATTGAAGACTAATATTTACTGTGATTTAGACTAATTTGGATTTTAAGGTTTTGATGATAAAACTAAAGCGATCATATTGCTTAGTTCAAAAGTATTTTGCCAAGGTGTTAGATAGCTTGGTCCCTACCTTTGACACCATCACAGCACCTTTCCAGTTAAAGGAAGGATCCTGGTGAGATCCAGTTAATTTTCTTTTACAAAGACCACGTAGTGTTTGTTGGCATGGAATTACGTGCATTACGTTAATTTAAAAATTACGTTCTCAAGGGCTACCTGGTGGCTCAGTCGGTTAGGTGTCTGACAGCTCAGGTCACGATCTCACGGTTCAGGAGTTTGAGGCCCACGTTGGACTGTCTGCTATCAGCACAGAGCCTGCTTCAGATCCTCTGTCCCACACTTTCTCTCAAAAATAAGTATTAAAAAATTTTTTTAATAAAAATTAGGTTCCTTTTACATGTTTTATATCCTCCCTTTGTATATAAATGCATTCAATCATAGATTATGCAAGCTGTACAGCACTTCTGGGTTTTGAGGGCATAAGGATTCAGTAGAGGTTCTTGTGTTCTTTTATAATGGATTTTGTTTGTGTCTCATGGAAGGATATGTGGTTTTATGAATTTTCATTTGTGGCAACTGTAAAAAGTCAAAAGTTGATAGTAATAAGTGATTTCTGAATCTTGTAAATATGTGCTATATTGGGAGCACATTCATATAACAAAGCATTTATGACTATTCAGTCATAATGGGAAGTGAGGGCACCACATAGATCATACATGTAGCTATAACTTAAAATGCTGATATCAGGTTTGTTCAGTTACACTTAGTTCAAGTTGAGTGAATGAAATTGTTCTAATACTTTTCTCTTTTTCCTTTAATCACACAGGGGAACCAGGGTTACTGAGGAGAAAGCCTTCCTGTGGTGCTCAGCTGTGGTCCCTTTCCAGCATTTACCCTGGACCTTGTCTTCACTGTGGGATGAGGTAGTAGGTTGTATAGTTTTAGGGTCACACCCACCACTGGGAGATAACTATACAATCTACTGTCTTTCCTAACGTGATAGAACAATCTGCATCTCAGCGACCTCCTAGAAAGTTAATAACTGATTGTACGGTGTTTTAAATTAACTTGTGTAAAAATGCTGTGGTGCTGCATTTCTTTGTGGTGTGCAAGTTGCTTGCATGTTTAAAAGATTAAAAACTTGAGTAAGTAGACTAGATGGTGATGGGAATACTTTCTTTTTCTCATTTCTGTGTATAAGAGTAACTGTATATTTTAATTTGATTGATGCTCATGATTTTACGTTACATTTTTCTTTTGAGAAAGATTATGTTCTCCATTCCAGAAGAAAAGATTGCTCTATCAGAGTGAGGTAGTAGATTGTATAGTTGTGGGGTAGTGATTTTACCCTGTTCAGGAGATAACTATACAATCTATTGCCTTCCCTGAGGAGTAGACTTGCTGCATTTTGGTTTTATCTAGATGATATTAAAACTCAGAAGAATTAATTTTGACATTGTTTTGTACTTCGTTTACATCAGTTGCTGCATTTCTCTGTTCAAGAAGGATAGTGTACTACGATAGAGACAGTGATCAAATATTTTTCCGTTTCACATATGGTATGTTTTCAGGAATTTGAAATTAAACAGAAATCTCAAAGAGTGGAGAGAGAAAATTTTCATAGGGGACTAAGCCCCTCTGGAATCAGAATAGGTTCATCACTCTATATCCTGCCACACGTGTCCAGTGTGGCAGTGGCAAATATAGACCAGAAAGGCACTGCCTGAGCTGAACCGGGGTCAGGTCACTTATCACCCCCAGTTTGGGTTCGAGGGTGGCCTTCGGCAAAGTTGTGACCACTGTTTCACTGGTATGTTGATTTGGACAGCTTAATCTCCAGCTTGGGAAATGAGAAATGGGCTCTGGGTTCTACCCTTGCTACTGATAAGTTGCGAAGACCTCACCTTAGTCGCCCCAAACCTGAAGGGGTCCTTCATTCGCAAAGAGGAATCTCCTGAAGCTGTCAAAGAGGGAAGTCCACAGGGTATTGTTTCAGAGGAAATGGGAGGATAATGCCAGAAAGGGCTCCTTGAGCCCATGGAGGCCTGCGTTTCAGCTTTCTTCCGTGGTCAAGCCATACCCTACCTTGGGATCAACGCTAAAAGCTCCCTTTTTTAAGTACTTGCTGTCTATTTTGTTGTGGGAGAAGAAAAAGAGGTGCAAAGTGTGGAGGTGAGGGAGAGGTCATCTCTTCCCAGATAATTCCATCTGTCCTGAACCTTAATGTCTAGGATAATTCCAGTTTATTGCATTTGGCAGCAGGAACTTTGCATGAGAGAAAACATCGATTCTCTTGGATGGGCCGGGCCCAGGTGATCTCTTTAGGCTGGATTTATGCTTTTTATTTCACTCCTAGTGTATATAGATGGATACCTGCGTGGCCCAGAATTGATCTTTGTTATACACTGGACAGATGGGGGAAACCTTTTACGTTCGTTGCTTTCTGGTGTGCCAAAGAAAAGCAGGAATGTTCAAGAAATTCTCTTTGGCTTAATTTTTGTGAAGCTGACAAGTTGGATAATTCTCACTGTGTGTCTAGTGGAGTCATGGGGTTCTGTGGTTTTCCGACGCACGTACTGCCCCTAGTGTGGATATCCTGCTGTTTTGCAGCCGAATAATTAAGGTCTGGGGAAACATGAATCTGTATCTTTCATTGATTAAACAAGGACCCACTTCAGATCTTACTTAGCGCAACCCAGTAAGTAAATCAAATTGTGGAGAACGGCTACATTTTATGAAAACACTTAGATCAAAAACCGTGGGCTCCAGAGGGGACTTGGTGTGATAATGTGCTCCGGTAGAAGTGGCAAACAGCATGTACACATGAGTATCACCTAATTGTCTGGGGTACCAAGAGAGGCTGGGGATGTTGTGAATTTTGATACTTAAATTGTAATACTTCAAATGCTTTTAAAAGTCTGTGGTTCCAACAACGTACGGTGCACTGGGTTTTAGGCTTCTGCGATTTGCATCTTCGGATGCAGTTACATTTTTGTGCCTTTGTGACAAGAGGTTTGGTTTGAAGCAAATGGATTTGTGAGTTTTACCAGGGTCGTGGCCAGTACCTTTCTGAAAGCATCAGTGAAGAAATCGTAATTGGTTTGAATTTGAACTGAGAGCCAAACAGGATGGCCTTGACCTAACAGGTTACTGTGCCATGCACCTGCCACGTGGATGCCCAGCGGGGACGTGGGCCCCTAGGAAGAGGTAGTGGGTTGCATAGTTTTAGGGCAGGGGTTGTGCCCACAAGGAGGTAACTATACGACCTGCTGCCTTTCTTAGGGCCTGATCATTCCACGCTTGCGGGTTCCTGGCACCTTGGTTTGACCTGCATGTCCTCTTAGGAGTGAAAACATTGCAGGAAGACCCAAGGAAGCGATGCTTGCGTTAGTGACTTACAAACGTGTGGCGTGGCACCAACGTCGATAACTGCGAGTCCTCTCGTGAGAAGTTAGGACTCTGAAGAACTAGGTGCTTATGTGCCTGGCTTTGAGGTCACTGGGAAGTTATGGCAAACAGGCTTTTTTTGTTTATGGTGAAGTTCCTGTTTCTGATCTAGAAACTGCCAGCTGTTTCCCCCTCTGTGGCCTCTGTTAAACCTGAATGAAGGCATATAACAAGGCTGTGGAAATGTTTGCTGTATTTGTAAATATTTTTTGCAGTAGGTCTGGGTCTGGACTTAGGATTTGGGGCAGCTGTTTGGTGTTGCATATTGTGGCAACCCATCGTCGCATTGGGCACCATTATGGTATGTACCCCTGTGGCTGAATCTTAAATGTGTATGAGGGCTGAGTAGTGGAGTTACTATATTTTGTTAAATATCTTTTCAATAAAATACTATTTTAAGACTTGTTTTAAAATCATTCTTTCACCTCTGTCCTTGCAGAACTAGATACATTTATTTGTATGTAGGCTTGTTTTAAGATCTGTTAAAGTACTCGATTTCATTGTTTTATTCGTAATAATTTGCTGATCTGCTGTTCACAGATGCACATTAATGAAGCTAACTTGAGCCGTATCTGGCATTTCCATTTTTACAAGTGCTTGCGTGTCTCCACACACAGTTGCATGTGCTTGGGATGCCCCACTGTCTGGCAGTGATTTTTCTGCATCGACCCAAGCAGACAGTACCTTGCAGAAACTGGTGTGTCCCTCCCTTAATTCCCCAGTGTGGTTCAAACATTGAGCCTGGGATGTGTGTGCATTAGTATCCCAGCACTAGATATAATTTATTTCAAGCTATGTTAAACTATAATTAAAAGACTCCAGGGTGGAAAGTTTGCAAGGGAATTTCAGTGGAGTTTCATATCCTGTCCCCTTAAGAGGATGTTCAGTGGACGAAAAGGTCAGTCAGGAGGTGCTTCTAGGCATAGTACATACCTGTGACTGGGGCTTTAACTTCCTCTGTAAATTGACATAGTTGGGTGTGGTTTCTAAGGCACATTTTACATTGTGTATCCCTTTAAAGATTTCAGTTCCTGAGTGGCAAGATTGTCAATCCCCTGTACACTAATTTGAGTGGAAAATGCATAGGGAAAGAGCCAGAAAGTGGAAATGATATTGGCCATAGTAAGGTTAGGGTGGTATTTTAATCAACATCTCAAATTCCTTCTAGTATTGCCTGTAAGAGTATTCTAAATTATTTCTAGTTACCGTCAAATCAGGTGGGCCACACTAGCCAGCCCTCATCTTTTCTTCCGTTTCCTTGAACTGATTTTCCAGGCATTCCTTGCTTCCCCCACTTCATGTTTCCTATTCTGCCTTCCACTGTTGGGATGTTGGCAGGAGGGGAGTGGTGGGACTGGGCAGTGGCGGGGGGGTGCTCGGCCGCCTAGGGGAAGCATCTGTATTCGATCCCTTTGGATTATGGAGTCCTCTATCTTGCTTGAAACCCTTAACTAAAAATTCTAGTTTGACTTAAAGGCTATTTTTCCCTAAGTCAGAGGGTGTGGGGCAGAGTAATTGCATTTATCCACTATTAATCACGTTTCACACAACTCCCAAGACTGACTGCCTACAGCCTGTAGGGGGCGTCCTGACAGACGCCCTGAGCTCTAGCTTCTCTGCCATCTAACACGTGGTTTCCCTTGTTAAGGTGTTGTCTCTTCATCATGATGACTGCCTGCCCTAAACTGGCCATCGCCCTTCTCTCAGGCTTGAGGATGGAAGGGGAGGGCAGACCTTTCAGCCGCCAGCCTTCTGGAGAGTTCTCTCGGCAGTGCCACCTAGTGACCCCTGTGTCCACAGTGGGTGTCACACGGGGCAGGCTGGGGAGTGGCTTTAGGCGTGTGGCTTGGTTGGCCCAGTGGGTCAGTGGTGGGACAACACGCATGCAGGGCACCACAGCAGAGGGGCAGCCAGAGGATGAGTGGGCTCGGTCCCACCCCCAGTGTTCACACCTGGCCGCACCCTTTCGGCAGAGACCAGTTCTGCCCCCAGGACTGTGTGGGGCCCTCGCCAGGTGCCACCTCCCCGCCTAGTGCAGCTCAGAAGGCCTTTAACCCTTTCACAGACTCTCCTTTTATTTAGGATGGTTTTCGGTCCGTGGCAAAACGGGGCAGAAAGTAGAGCTCAGGGGCCCTGGCCGCTCCCTGCCACCGCCACCTGAGCTCCTTGTTGCAGCCTAAAGCACCTTTTCTTCCCTTGCTCGAAACTCTTCTGTGGCAGGAATTAGGCTAAGAAGCTTAGCTCCTTGCCCCATGGAAGCAGCAAGGACTAGGGGACAAATGCTTGATTCTGAGCGCCAAATCAACTGGAAAATAAGTGGCAAAAGTAGGCACTTGAAATGAGGGGTTTTTTTGCATTTCATGTAAACTTGCCAAGTGGTAAACCCGGAGGACTGAGGGCAGGGAGTCGCATTGTAGCAGCAGGTGGAGGACACTGAGATTAGCTGTTTTCTCCACCCGGAAAGGAGGTTTAACCAGCAGGCAGTAAGGGTGGGAATGGTTCTGGGGAGACAGGCCCTGGTGGAGCTCCCTGGGTGGCCTAGGGGGAGCGCGTGGGCTGGGGGCTCATTTGCCGCCCTTCCCCAGGATATGCGAAGTTTCCCGGGAGCCGGTACCGGCTGGCTGGAGGACAGCCCCAAAGGGCTTCCTGCAGGGTCCTGGATTCACTGAGGTGTGAATCTTACCTGGGGTGGGGGAGGTGTGCCCTAGCTCTTGGTCCAGGGATAAGTTGTGACTTGGTCCAACCATTGATAATGTAAGGAGTGGTGGAGGGGAAGAGGGTTCCTTAGGAAGGTTGTGGAGGAGAACGCTGCTGCTTCCCTTTGAACACAGTTGTGTGATGACCAAGAGCCCGAGGAGGGGTTCAGGCCCACCTACTCTGACATCACTGAGCTCCTGGGGCAACGCCAGCACTTGCTCACCTCCACACCTCAAGTTGTGTGAGAAGAATGAATACCACAGTGAGTGGGTGTGCTGTTCCCTGCAGAGGAAATCCCTGGATCCCACCCAGGTCAGGAAGTGCAGGGCAAGCCCCCAGGCATGCCGGCCTGCGAGAGAGGAGCGAAGGTGCCCAGGTTATCAGCTGGGAAGGACCCTTGCGGCTGAGATAAGGATGCTGAAGAGTGGGTCTCTGGCATCCGAAGGCCTTGGTTGAGCCCTGACTATAAGCTTGACTTATGATGGGGATTGACAAAAAATCATATTTATTTAAGGTGTACAATTGGTGTTTTGATGTAAACGCACCTGGTAACCAGTGCCACAAATTAACATGTCCATCACCTCATAGACATACCGTGTGTGTTGAAACCTATTCAGATTTAATCTCACAGCAAATTTCAGGTATATGATACATTACCAACTGTAGTCGCCATATGTACAGTTGATTTCTATAACTTACTTTATAACTGAAAGTTAACTGAAGTTTGAAGAAAGTTAACCCTATGACCAATATTTCCCACATATCCCAACCCCTGACAACCACCATTCTGTACTCTATTTCTCTAAGTTTCAACTTTTTAAAATTCCACAGACAAGTGATATCCTGCAGTATTTGTCTCCCCACATGTAGCTTATTGGATTTAGCATCAGATCCTCCCAAGTTCATCTGCATTGTCATACATGGCAGGATTTCCTTCTTTCACATGCTAAATAGTCGATTGCACATATACACCACATTTTAATCTGTCAAGGGGCATAAATAGTTTCAGTACCTTGGCTATTGTGAATATTGCTGCAATTAACATGGAAGAGATATCTCTTCAAGATACTGATTTCATTTCCTTTGGATAGATACCCAGAAGTGGGATTACTGGATCATATGGTAGTTTTAATTTCAAGTCTTTGAGGGACTCCCCATGCTGTTTTTCATGGTGGCTGCACCATTATGTATTCCCACCACCAGTGCACAGGGTTCTCTTTTCTCCACATCCTTGCCAACACTTGTTACCTATTGCCATTTTGATAATGGCTATCCTAACAGGTGTAAGATGATATTTCATTGTGGTTTTCATTTGCATTTCACTGATAGTGATGTTGAGCACTCTTTAATGTAGTTGTTTGCCATTTGTATGTCTTCTTTGGAGAATGTCTGTTGAAGTCCTATGTCCATTTTCTTAAGAATTTTAATCCCAGTATAATTAATATACAGTATTAGTTTCAGGTGTACAATATAGTGATTCAACAATTCTATACATTAATCAGTGCTCATCAAGAAAAGTGTACTCTTGATCCCCTTCATCTAGTTTACCCCCCAATCCCCCCTACCCCCACCCAATCTTCCTCCCTGTCAGTTCTCTATAGTTAGGAGTCTGGTTTTTTTGGTTTATCCACTCTTTCTCTATTCATCTATTTTATTTCTTAAATTCCACATATGAGTGAAATCAGACAGTATTTGTCTTTCTCTGATTTATTTCAGTTAGCATTATACCCTTTAGATCCATCTGGCAAGATTTTCATTATTTTATGGCTGAGTAACATTACGTTTGTGTGTGTGTGTGTGTATCATATCTTTTATCTATTTATCAATGGACACTTGGGTTGCTTCCATATCTTACCTATTATAAATAATATTGCAATAAACAGGGGTGCATGTATCTTCAAATTAGTGTTTTTGTATTCTTTGTGTAGATACTCAGTAGTGGAATTACTGGATCATATAATTCTGTTTTTAACATTTTTTAAAAAAGATTTATTTTGGGAGAGCACAAGGTGGGGCAGGGGCAGAGAGAGGAAGACAGAGGATCCAAAGTGGGCTCTGCATTGAGAGGCTGACAGTGGAGAGCCTGACGTGGGGCTCAAACTCACGAGCTGCAAAATCATGACCTGAGCCAAAGTCAGATGCTCAACTAAGTCACCAGCTGTTATTTCTTGTGTTTTTTATTTTAGCCATTCTGACGGGTGTGAGGTGGTATCTCAGTGTGGTTTTGATTTGTATTTCCCTGATGATGAGTGATGTTGAGCATCTTTTCACGTGTCTATTGGCCTTCTGTATGTACTCTGCCCGTTTTAAAATTAGATTATTTGTGGGTTTTGTTTGTTTTGGTGTTGAGTTGTATGAATTCTTTATATATTTTGGATAGTAACGCCTTTTGGATCTATCATTTGCAAATATCTTCTCCCATTTAATAGATTATCTTTTTGATTTGTTGATGGTTTCCTTTTCTGTGCAGAAGTGTTTTATTTTGGTGTAGTCCCGATAGTTTATTATTGCTTTTGTTTTCCTTGCCTAGGAGACATATCCATAAATATATTGCTAAGGCTGTTGTTCAAGAGATTACTGTCTATGTTTTCTTTTAGGAGTTTTCACATCTCATACCTATGTATTTAATCCATTTTGGGTTTGTTTTTGTGTATGCTGTCAGAAAGTGGCCCAGTTTCATTATTTTGCATGTCGCCCTCCAGTTTTCCCAGCACTTTTTATTAAAAAGACTGTCTTTTCTCCATTGTATATTGTTGCCTCCTTTGTCTAGATTAATTGACCTCAAAAGTGTGGTTTTATTTCTGGGTTTTCTGGTCTGTTCCATTGGTTTGATTGTCCATTTTTGTACCAGTATCATACTGTTTTGATTACTCTTAGGCTAATGGTTTTTAATGTAAACAATATGAGAATTTATTGATTGGTATTCAGATTCTACATTGCATTCCCTTAAAAAAAACTACCAGTTACTGTGTTTCAGTATAGTATTAAAGTAGAATACCCAGGAGTGCCTGGGTGGCTCAGTCGGTTAAGTGTCCGACTTCAGCTCAGGTCACTATCTCATGGTTCGTGAGTTCGAGCCTGGCATTGGGCTCTGTGCTGACAGCTCAGAGCCTGAAACCTGCTTTGGATTCTGTGTCTCCCTCTCTCTCTGCCCCACTCCCACCCATGTTCTGTCTGTCTCTCTCAAAAATAAACATTAAAAAAAATTTTTTTTTAATTAGAATATCCGTAATTATCTAAAAAACAAAACAAAATGGGCACCTGGGTGGCTCAGTTAGTTAAACCTCTGACTTTGGCTCAGGTTATGATCTCACAGTTCGTGGGTTTGAGCCCTGTATCTGGCTCTGCGCTGATGGTGTGGAGCTTGCTTGGGTTTCTGTCTCTCTGCCTTGTTCTCTGCCCCTCCCCAACTTGTGTCCTCCCTCCCTCCCTCTCTCTCTCTCTCTCTCTCTCTCTCTCTCTCTCTCTCTCTCTGTCTCGGGATAAACAAACTTGAAAAAAAAGCCATTAAAAAACACTATTAAGAAAATCCCCTCATTCCAACTGCATACTGGTATGAAGCTAGATTTTTATCAACAAAAATAGTATTCTCACCACAGACTGGAGAAGTAGATATGAGAATGCACTTGTCTTCTACTAAGTCAGACATTGAAGAGTGTTTTGCAAATGTAAAGCAATGCCACTCTTTCCCTATTTTTTTGTTTTGAAAAATATATTTTTTAAATATTTAAACATTTTCTCAATCTTAACTTTTAATGTATAAATATTGATAGGCTTAACCAATAAATGAAATTCTTTGGCATCTTCAATAATTTTAAGTTATCTAAAGGAGTCTTGAAACCGAAAAATTTAAGGGCCACTGCTCTGGAGATTTCAATATACTCATGCAACTTATCACTATCACAAAATAGGCTATGTTGCTTCATGGGCAATATAAGAACTTTATATTTCCAGTTGAAACCTCCGTGCCTTTGTTGTCATATATGTTACTTCTCTATAGGGTAAAACCCCCATGTTATGCTATCTTCACTTTATACAGTTTAGGAATCCATAGACTAGGTGTGCCTCTCAGAGCTGTCTTTAAGAAAAAACTCATGGTTCCTGTGAGAAGTGCAGTTATATGAGAGCCTCTGGTTACAGAACATCCAGGACTTGCCTCAGCTTTAGAACTGAGGCCATGGTTCCTTAGGCAACCTGCAGCCAATGAACGAGCATGGTGGGCTGGCCAGGACTTGACCATTCCAGCACAGTGTCTCGCTCCTATGGTGGGTTTTCTTTGCTGTGGAGCTCCCTGTTAGATTGGCTACAGTTTCAGCAGATCTTCCTGCCAAATCCTGCTCCTTCTCCCATTCCTTTCTCAGATGTTCAATTTACATTGTGGTCTGAAGGCTTCCACTGCCAAATTCTGACCCCTCTTCTTATCTTTCACAGGCAACACCTTCAATAAACCTCTTGCATTCCTAACTCTATCTTGTCATTTGCTTTCTGGAATATCCAGCTGATACAATGGTATGTCTTTCAAAAAGATTTTACTGTCAGGTGTTCTATTTCTCCCTGCAGAATTGAGTTTCTCCCTGTATCCTTTCTTTTTTACCCTGAAGGACTTCTTTTCACATTTTGTGTAGGTCTGATATACTAGAGACAAAATATTCCAGCCTTTGTTTGTCTAATAGTATCCTTATTATGAAGAGTATTTTCACTGTATATGGAATTGTAAGCTGACAGTCTGTCTTTCATCTCTTTAAAGATGTAGTTCCATTGTCTCTGGCTGTCATTGTTTCTGATGAGATGTCAGTCATTTTTCTTCTCATTCCTCTACATGCATTGTCTTTTTTTTTTTTTTTTTTTTTTTTTCCTGACTGCTTTCACGATTTTGTTAATTTTGGTTTTTAGCAGTTTGGCTAAAATGTGACTGTGTGTGGATTTCTTTGCATTTATTTACTTGTGGCTCACAGATCATGCTGGATTTATGGGTGGATGTATTTCACTAATTTTGTTACATTTTGGCCATAATATCTTCAAATATTTCATCTGTCCAATTCTTTTTCTTGTACTGCAATAACACATAGGTTAGACTGATATTGTGTCAATTACTTCAGAGGCTTTACTCCATTTTTAAAGAAAAACTGTAGTGAAGAATAATTGACATGTAATGACATATTTAAAATGTACATAAAATTTGATAAAAGTATACATTAAAATTGGACATAAAAATTTTTTTTAATTTTTTTTTCAACGTTTATTTATTTTTGGGACAGAGAGAGACAGAGCATGAACGGGGGAGGAGCAGAGAGAGAGGGAGACACAGAATCGGAAACAGGCTCCAGGCTCTGAGCCATCAGCCCAGAGCCTGACATGGGGCTCGAACTCACCGACCGCGAGATTATGACCTGGCTGAAGTCGGACGCTTAACCGACTGCGCCACCCAGGCGCCCCTAAAAATTTAAATTTAGTAAGTTTTGACCTATGTATGCATACATAAAACTATCACTTCATCATCTCCAGTTATAAACTTGAAAGGCTTCAAGTTTAGCCATTCTAGTAGGTGTGTGGTGGTATTTTATTGTGGTTTTCATTCCCTAATGACTAATGATGTTGAGCTTCTCTTCATGTGCCTATTTGCCATCCATACATCTTCTTTGGTAAAATTTCTGTTGAAACTTTCCCCCTTTTTAACAAGTGAGTCACTTGAGTCCTTATTGAGTTTTGAGTGTCCTTTCTATATTTGGATATGAGTTATTTTTCAGATACTTGGTTTACAAATATTGTGTTTTTTTAAGTTTATTTATTTTAAGAGAGACTGAGAGAGTGTGAGTAGGGGAGGGACAGAGAGAAAGGGAGAGCAAGAATCCCAAGCAGGCTCAGCACTGCCAGTGTGGAGCCCCACATGGTGCTCAAACCCACAATACCATGATATCATGACCTGAACCCAAACCAAGAGTCAGATGCTTAACTGACTGAGCCACCCAGGTACCCCAACAATATTTTTTTCCAGCCAGTGATTTCTTTTCCATTCTTCTTAACAGTGTCCTAGGGTGTCCACTATCATATCCAGGAAATTGACATCGGTACAACCCACCAACCTTTCCTAGATTTCACATTTTCCATGCCCTCATTTGCATTTGTGTGTGTGTGTGTTGTTTTATGTAATTTTTATCACATGTAGATTCATGTGATTAGCACCACTGTCAAGAAAAAAAACTGTTCCATCACAAGGATCACTGATGCTAATGTTTTATGGCCACAGCTACCTTCTTTCCTCCCCCTTCCTCATCCCTGGTAACCACTAATGAGATCTCTATTTCTATAATTTTAGCATTTCAAGAATGTTATGAAGTGGAATTATTTGTATGTAACCATTTGAGGTTGGCTTTTTTTCACAGCATAATTCCCTTGGATCCATCCAAGCTGTTGTACTCCTATTGATAAGTAACATTCACTCATTGAAGGATAGTGGGTTGTTCCTATTTTTTGGTCATTAGGAATAAACCTGCTGTGAACACTTGTACACATGTTTTTGTGTGAGTATAAGTTTCTGTTTCTCTGTGATAAATGCCACAAAGCAATGTATGAGCAGTCCAGTTTTTCCACATCCTCACCAGCATTTGGTGTTATCACTGCTTTTATTTTGCCCATTTTGATAAGTGTGTAGTGATATCTCGTTGTTTTAATTTGTATTTCCCTAATAGCTAGTGATATTGACCAACTTTTCATGTGTTTATTTGCCATCCATATATCTTCTTTAGTGAAATGTCTTTGCATATTTTTTGGACCTTTTTAAAAATTGGTTTGTTTGAGTTTTAAGATATTCTAGATGTATATCTTTTGTTGGATTTGTGGTTTGAAGTTATTTTCTCCCAGTGGGAAGCTTGCCGTTTTATTCTCTTTTACAGAGTGGAAGTATTTTTTTTTTTTTTACGTTTATTTATTTTTTTGGGACGGAGAGAGAGAGAGCATGAACGGGGGAGGGGCAGAGAGAGAGGGAGACACAGAATCGGAAACAGGCTCCAGGCTCTGAGCCATCAGCCCAGAGCCCGACGCGGGGTTCGAACTCACGGGCCGTGAGATCGTGACCTGGCTGAAGTCGGACGCTTAACCGACTGCGCCACCCAGGCGCCCCTATTTATTTAGGTGTTTTTTAAATTCTTTTTTCTATCAGCATTTTCTAATTTTCATCGTACAGATCCTGTACATGTTATTTATTTATTCATTGAATTGAAACTCAAGTTAGTTAACTTATTGTGTAGTATTGGTTTCAGAAGTCGAATTTAGTGATTCATCACTTACATACAACACCCAGTGCTCATCCCAACAAGTGCCTTCCTTGATGCCCATCACCCACTTAGCCCATCTTCCCCCTCACCTCACCTCCAGCAACCCACAGTTTGTTCTCTGTAGTTAAGATTCTCTGATGGTTTGTTTTTATCTTATTTTTCCTTCCCTTCCCCTATGTGCATCTGTTTTGTTTCTTAAATTCCATATGTGAGTGAAATCATTTGATATTTGTCTTTCTCTGACTGACTTATTTCGCTTCGCATAATACACTCTAGTTCCATCTATATTGTTGGAAATGGCAAGATTTTATTCTTTTTGAATGATATATACCACAAATTCTTTATCCATTTGTCAGTCAGTGAACATTTGGGCTCTTTCCATAGTTTGGCTCTTGTTGATAGCGCTGCTGTAAACCGTGGGGTGCATGTGCCCCTTTGAATCAGCATTTTTGTATCCTTTGGATAAATACCTGGTAGTGTAGTTGCTGGGTCATAGGGTAATTCTATTTTTAACTTTTTGAGGAACCTCAATACTGTTCTTCAGAGTGACTGCACCAGTTTGCATTCCCACCAACAGTGCAAAAGGGTTCCTCATTCTCCGCATCCTTGCCAACATCTGTTGTTTCCTGAGTTGTTAATTTTAGCCATTCTGACAGGTGTGAGGTGGTATCTTATTGTGGTTCTGATTTGCATTTCCCTGATGATGAGGGATGTTGAGGATCTTTTCATGTGTCTGTTAGCCATCTGGATGTTTTCTTTGGAAAAATGACTATTCATGTCTTTTGCCCATTTCTTCACTGGATTATGTGTTTTTGGGGTGTTGAGTTTGGTAAGTTCTTTAGAGATATTGGATACTAGCCCTTTATCTGATATGTCACTTGCAAATATCTTCTCCCATTCTGTTGGCTGCCTTTTAGTTTTGCTGCTTGTTTCATTTGCTATGCAGAAGCTTTTTATCAGCCCAATAGTCCATTTTTGGTTTTGTTTCCCTTGCCTCGAGGGACATATCTAGTTAAAAAATGCTGCAGCTGAGGTTAAAGAGGTTTCTGCCTTCTCCTCTAGTATTTTGATGGTTTCCTGTCTTACATTTAGGTCTTTCATCCATTTTAAATATATTTTTGTGCATGGTACTGGACAGTGGTCCAGTATCATTATTCTGCATGTCGCTGTCCAGTTTTCCCAGTACCATTTGCTTAAGAGACAGTCTTTTTTTCCATTGGATATTCTTTTCTGTTTCATTGAAGATAAGTTGACCATACATTTGTGAGTCAACTTCTGGGTTCTCTGTTCTGCTCCATTGATCTGCATGTCTGCTTTTGTGCCAGTACCATACTGTCTTGATGATTAAAGCTTTGTAATACAGCTTGAAGTCTGGAATTGTGATGCCTCAGGTTTGGTTTTCTTTTTCAAATTACTTTGGCTATTCAGGGTCTTTTCTGGTTCCATACAAATTTGTTTTAGCTCTGTGAAGAATGCTGGTGTTATTTTGATAGGGATTGCATTGAATGTGTAGATTGCTTTGAGCATTACAAACATTTTAACAATATTTGTTCTTCCAATCCATAAGCATAGAACACTTTTCCATTTCTGTGTTGTCTTCAATTTCTTTTGTAAGTTTTCCATAGTTTTCAGCATACAGATCTTTTACCTCTTTGGTCAGGTTTATTCCTAGGAATTTTACGATTTTTGGTGCAGTTGTAAATGGAATTGATTTCTTGATTTCTCTTTTTGCTGCTTCCTTATTGGTGCACAGAAATACAACAGATTTCTGTGTGTTTATTTTCTATCCTGCAACTTTGCCAAATTAATGTATCAGTTCTAGCAGTTTTTTTGTTTGTTTTGTTTTGTTTTGGTGGAGACTTTCGGGTTTTCCATGTAGAGTATCAGGTCATATGAGAGGAGTGATAGTTTGACTTCTTCTTTGCCAATTTGTGTGCCTTTATTTTTCTTGTGTCACTGCTGAGACTAGGACTTCCATTACTATGTTGAACAACAGTGGTGAGAGTGGACATCCTTGTCATGTTCCTGGCCTTAGGGGGAAAGCTTTTAGTTTTTCCCCATTGAGGATGATATTAACTGTGGGTCTTTCGTATATGGCCTCTATAATGTTGAGGTATGTTCCTTCTATCCCTCCTTTCTTGAGAGTTTTTATCAAGAAAAGATGCTATATTTTGTCAAATGCTTTTTCTGCCTCTATTGAGAGGATCGTGTGGTTCGTGTACTTTCTTTTATTAATGTGATGTATAATGTTGATTGATTTGTGGATATTGAAGCACTCCTGCAACCCAGGAGTAAATTCCATACCTGGTCATGGTGAATAATTCTTTAATGTATTGTTGACTTTGATTTGTTAGTATCTTGTTGAGAATTTTTGCACCCATGTTCATCAGGGAAATCCATCTGTAATTCTCCTTTTTAGTGGTTTTTAGTGGTCTTTGGTTTTGGAATCAACGTAATGCTGACCTCATAGAATGAGTTTGGAAGTTTTCCCTCCATGTCTGCTTTTCTGAGACAGTTTCAAAAGAATAGGTATTAATTCTTGTTTAAGCATCTGGTAGAATTTCTCTGGGAAGCCATCTAGCCCTGTACTGTCATTTGTTGGGAGATCTTTGTTTACCCATTCAACTTCTTTGCTGGTTATAGGTCTGTTCAAATTTTCCATTTCTTCCTGTTTCATTTTCGGTATTTTTTATGTTTTTAGAATTCATCCATTTCTTCCAGTTTGCCCAATTTGTTGGCATATAATTGCTCATAATATTCTCTTGTAATTCTTTGTATTTCTGTGGTGTTGTTTGTGATCTCTCTTCTTTCATTTGTGATTTGTTTTACTTGGGTCCTTCCTTTTTTCTTTTTGATAAGTCTGGCTAGGGAGTTATCAGTTTTGTTAATTCTTTCAGTGAACCAGCTCCTAGTTTCATTGATCTCTTCTGTTTCCTTGATTTTGATATCATTGCTTTCTGCTCCAATCTTTATTATTTCCCTTCTTCTGCTGGCTTTGGGCATTATTTGCTGTTTTTTTTTCCAGCTCCTTTAAGTGTAAGGTGAGGTTGTGTTTTTGAAACATTTCTTCCTTTTTAAATAGTTTATTTATTTGGGAAGAGAGAAAGGGAGAAAGAATCCCAAGCAGGCCCTACCCTGCCAGTGCAGAGCCCAACGTGGGGCTTGAACCCATGAACCGCAAGATCATGACCTGAGCTGGAATCAAGTCTGATGCTTAAACAACTGAGCCACGCAGGCTCCGTCTTCTTTAGGAAGGCCTGGATTGCCAAATCTTTCCCTCTTATGATTGCCTTTGCTGCATCCCAGTGGTTTTGGACTGTCATGTTTTCATTTTCATTGGTTTCCATGTACTTTTTAATTTCCTCTTTAATTTCCCAGTCAACCTGTTCATTTTTTAGTAGGATGTTCTTTAACCTCCAAGTACTTATGGTCTTTACAAATTTTTTCTTGTGGTTCGTTTCAGGTTACGTAGCATTGTGGTCTGAAAATATGCGTGGTATGATCTCAGTCTTTTTGTATTTGTTGAGGCCTGATATATGACCCAGTATGTGATCTATTCTGGAGAATGCCACATGTGCACTTGAAAAGAATGTGTATTCTGCTGCTTTAGCATGAAATATTCTGAATATATTTGTTAAGTCCATCCGGTCCAGTGTGTCCTTCAAAGTCATTGTTTCCTTGTTGATTTTCTGCTTACGTGATCTGTCCATCTCTGTAAGTGGGGTGTTAGAGTCCCCTACTATTATTTTATTATTATCAATGAGTTTATGTTTGTTATTAGTTGATTTATATATTTGAGGCATACATATTTATAATTGTTAGCTCTTCTTGATGGATAGACCCCTTAATTATGATACAGTGCCCTTCTTTCATCCCTTGTGACAGTCTTTGTTTTAAAATTTAGTTTGTCTAAATTTTAGACAATGTATTAGACAATTTAGTATGGCTACTCCAGCTTTCTTTTAACGTCCATTAGCACGATAGATGTTTCTCTCTCCCCTCCATGCACTTTCAACATGCAGCATGTCTTTAGGTCTGAAGTGAGTTTCCTGTAGACAGCACATGGTTGGATCTTGTTTTGTTTTGTTTTGTTTTAAATCCATTCTGATACCCTCTGTTTTTGATTGGAGCATTTAGTCCATTTACATTCAGAGTGATTTTTGAAAGAAATGTATTTAGTGCCATTGTCTTCCCTGCAGAGTTGGTGTTTCTGGTGATGTTCTCTGCTCCTTTCTAGTCTTTCTTGTATTTGGTCTTTGTTTTGTTTTTTCTCCACTCAAAGAGTCCCCCTTAAAATTTCTTACAGGGCTGGTTTGGTGGTCATGAGCTCCATTAGTTTTTGTTTGTCTGGGAAAGTCTTTATCTCTCCTTCTATTCTGAATGGCAGCCTTGCTGGATAAATAATTCTTGTATATTTTTCCCATTCAGCCCATTGAATATGTCCTGCCCCTCCCTCTGTCCTGCCAAGTTTCTCTGGACAGATCTGCTGCAAACCTGATCTGTCTTCCCTTGTTGGTTAAGGACTTTTTCCCTTGCTTCTTTCATGATTCTTTCCTTGTCTGTGTATTTTGTGAATTTGATTATGATATACCTTGGTGATGGTCAGCTTTTGGTGAATTCAATGGGAAGTCTGTGTGCATCTTTGATTTTGATGTCTGAATCCTTCTCCAGATTAGGGAAGTTTTCACCTGTAATTTGCTCATATAGACCTTCTACCCCTTTTTGTCTCTTCTCATCTTCTGGAATGCCTATGATATGAATGTTATTCCTCTTTAGTAGGTTTCTAGGTTCTCTAAGTCTTGTATCATGATCTTTTGCCTTTGTTTCCCTCTTTTTTTTTTTTTTCTGCTTCATTATTTAACATGACTTTATCTTCTATATCACTGATTCGCTGCTCTGCTTTATCCATCCTCCCCATCATGGAATCCATTCCTCATTGTTTCTGGGTTATACCATTTTAAATTTTGGCCTGACTAGATTTTAGTTCTTTCATCTCTGCAGAAAGGGATTTTCTGGTGTCTTCTATGCTCTTTTCAGCCCCAACTAGTATTCTTATAATTGTGGTTTTAAATTCTAGTTCAGATATCTTACTTGTATCTGTGTTGATTAAATCCCTGGCCATCATTTCTTCCTGTTCTTTCTTTTGGGGTGAATTCTTTCACCATGTCATTTTGGAGTAAGAAAAAAAATTAGTAAAATAAAATTAAAAATTAAAATTAAAAAAATAAAAACAAAACCAAATAATCAAATTAAGAAGCTAGATCCTAGGTGTGTTTTTGTCTGCTTGTTAAGAGAAGTATGACAGGAAAGAGAAAAAAAAATAAAAAAAAAATTTAAAGAAAAAAAGATTAAAACAAAAAAATTTTAAACAATAAAGTAGAATAAAATAAAGAAAGAAAATACAACAAAAATTTGCTCTTTCTGTATCCAAGAAAGAAAAAGAAAGAAAAAAACCTCAACATAAACAAAAACAGAAGCAAAGAAGATGAACAAACAAAAAGAAACTGTAATGAAGCTAGACCCAGTTTCCCGTAGATCTGAAACTTTGCAGCACACTGTGATCTGTAGACTAAGCCTGGGGGAAGGGATTTGTGCTGATCCTCTGGGGGAGGAGCCTGCTGCTCTGGTTCTCAGGCTTACCTGCCCTACTAGAAATGTGCCTGGAGGGCGCAGGTTGGGTGGCGGGGTGGTGCTTGGTGTAATGACTCCATTCTCCACTTAGTGGTACTGCTTAGCTCTCTGGGGTTGATCAGTGCAGGTGTGCTAGTAGTGAAAATGGCTTTACCCTGCTCTCTAGTCTCTGGAGCAGGAATTTCATGCCCTCACAGACACACGATCAATCACCCCTCCTTTGTCTCAGGCTTCCGTCAACTCCCTGCCTCTATCCGGTCTGTGTCCAAGCTGCCCACCTGCTAGGCAGTGCCTCTCTCCAGAGTTTTATCTCAGATGGGGCTGTGTTTCAAAACCCCGTACTTCAGAGACCCCTGCCGCTTGGACCTGCACTGAACTTCTGTGGGAGGGTCTCACTGAGCAATGGCTGGGTACTGACTTGTCCCGGAAAACATCCACATGACTGTGCAGGGGCAGAGGTTCAGAATTTAGGGCAAATCACAACACAGCTGGCACCAGGATTTGCCGCCTTCAGCTGACGTCTTTGTTCCTGTATCAGTCAACATAGCAGCTCTCCAGCATCTGTCAGGACTTTACCCATGGGGAGGCCATAGGACCTCTACCAATTGCACTCTAAGCAGGGAAACTGCTTCTCTCCAAGTGGCATAGGGGTGCCTCAGACCGTGCTGGCCACTCTTAGGGATTCACCCTACTTCCTCACCGGAGCAGCGCCTGGCACTGAACTCCAAAACTGCAGATGCTGCACTCTTCCGTTTAAAAAAAAAAAAAAACTGATAGTATTGAAATCCTCTCCTTTTTCACTTACAGTGGTTTTGGGGAACAGATTTCTCGTCCAGTCTCCTGTGAGTGTTTTCACTCTTTCTCTCTCTCCTTCTTTCCAGCTACTTTCAGGGGGAGTGCTTTTCTTGCATGATCCCAACGTGCTTCATTATCTCCCCTTTTCTCTTTCTCTCTCTGAAGTCAGCTTCCTACCCTTTACTGCTCTGTGGCTTTTTTCTCCCCTAGTTCACCTCTCCACACTGCGTACCTGCCAAGATCTCTCACTCAAATTATGCAGATTGTTGCATTAATCCTCAGATCAATTTCCTAGGTGTTCAAAAGTGGTTCAATGTTGATGTAGCTGTGTTTCAGGGACAAGACAAGCTCGGGGTCCCCATACTACGCTGCCATCTTAACTGCCCTCCCCCAATCCTGTGAATGTTTAATTAGACTTATATCTAATTATTTCAGTTTCTTTGGAAAAATTATAAATGGTATTGTGGTTTTAGTTTTGGTTTCCAAATGTTTGTTAGTATATAGAAAGGCATTTCGGGGCACCTGGGTGGTTAAGCGTCCAACTTCGGCTCAGGTCATGATCTTGTGGTTCTTGGGTTTGAGCCCCACGTTGGGCTCTGTGCTGACAGCTCAGAGCCTGGAGCCTGCTTTAGATTCTGTGTCTCCCTCTGTCTCTACCCTTCCTCTTCTCGTGTTCTGTCTCTCTCTCCCTCTCTAAAAAAACAAACATTTTAAAAAATGCAGTTCATTTTTGTATTTGATTTTGTATCCTATAACTGTGCTGAATTTCTGCTATAAGTTTTATAGTTTTGGGTTTTCTGATTATGTCTATAATCTATTTTGAATTAATTTTTAATATGGTAGAAGGTATGGATTGAAATTCCTTTTTTTGTTTTGCATATGGATATATAATTATTCCAGCTCTATTTGTTGAAAAGACTATCCTTTATCCACTGAATTGCCTTTGTATCTTTATCAAAATTCAGTTTTCTGTATATGTGTGGATCTATTTCTGGACTCTCAATTCTGCTCCATTTACTATCTGCCTATCTTGGTGTCAATACCACACTGTCTTGATTACTGTGGCTTTTTGGTAAGTGTTGAAATTAGATTTTCTAAGTCTTGAGATTACAACTTTGTTCTGTGTTTTAAAAGTTGTTTAGACTCTTATAGGTTTTTGCATTTCCATATGAATTTTGGAATCAGCTTGTCAGTTCCTACAAAAATATCTTCTGGTATTTTGATTGGAGTTTTATTGAATCAGTAGGTCAATTTAGGGAAAATTAACATCTTTAAAAAAAATTTTTTTTAAATGTTTATTTATTTTGAGACAGAGAAAGACAGAGCGTGAACAGGGGAGGGTCAGAGAGAGGGAGACACAGAATCTGAAGCAGGCTGCAGGCTCCGAGCTGTCAGCACAAAGCCCGACGCGGGGCTGGAACTCACGGAGTGTGAGATCATGACCTGAGCTGAAGTCGGATGCTTAACTGACTGAGCCACCCAGGTGCCCCGAGAATTAACATCTTAATAACATTATGTCTTCCTATGCATGAACAGGGTATCTTTAAAATGTCTTTTAAAAGCAATGTTTTGTAGTTTTATATCTTACAAATATTTTGTCATATTTATCTGTCAGAATTTTATACTTTTGATGATATTGTAATTATTATAATAAAATCTTTAATTTCTGATCATTCTTCATAAAAAGGGTTCATTAGAAAACACACTTTTAAAAATATTTTTTGCAAGTTGCTAAACTTAGTAGTTTCATTGAAACTAATCATTGGATTTTCTACATAGATGGTCATGCCATTTGTGAACAAAGACATTTTTACTTTTTCCTTTCCATTTTGGATGACTTTTATTTATTGTTTTACAGTTATTCCACTGGCCTCCAATTCAGTGTTGAATAGAAGTGGTGAGAGTGGACACTGTTTTCTTCTTTTTGTTATTAGAGCAAAAACCTTTCATTCAGTATGATATCAAGTATGGGTTCACAGGTTGAGACAGTTACCTTCTGCTCATAGTTTGCTGAGAGCTTTTAAAATTACATATGGATTGGATTTTGTCAATTACTTTTTCTGTGTCTGTTTAAAATTTTTCCCTCTTTCAGCTTATTAATATGGGGTGTTACACGGACTTTCAAATGTTAAGTGAACTTTGCATTTCTAGGATAAACCCACTTGATTATGATGTATTATTATTCAATTAAAAAATCTCCTTAACTATTTTTTTTCACTGTTTACTTTTTTATGTTTCAGTTTGAATATTTTCTCTTGACTTGTCTTGAATTTATTGATTCTTTCCTCTGCTGTGTTGTGCTGCTAAGTCCATTGAAAGATTTTTTTCTTCTCTGATGTATCTCTTCTAGCATTTCCTTTTGGCTCTTTTTGAAGGGAAAAAAAGTAGTTTTCATCTGTGTGCTAGAATTTCCCATTGTTCATGTTGTCCTCTCTTTCCACTGGATTCCTTGAAATAGTTGTCATAGGTATTGTAGTTTCTGTCTTTCTGCCCCACTGCTGGAGCCTCCCTGGATCCAGAATCTTTCCCGTCTTGAAGCTGACCGCTGTGGATGCCACTGTCTCAGAGTCCCCTCCGCCCTCCTCCTGTCCCCCAGACCTCAGCAGACACTGCCTGCCCCCTCAGCCAGTTCTCTCGGCCCCCTGGCCCGTCCCCGCTCTGCGGACCACCCTAGACCCATACCGGTGGAACACCCAGAGGTCCTGTGGAGTTCCTCTGTTTTGCTTTTTGTCCCCATTTTTTTCCCAGCAGTCTATGAGTGTCTGTGCCTCAAGGGGGTCTCTTTCAGCTCTGTTGCTCTGCCCCCATCTTTCTGGAGAGTGTTCAGTGAAAGCCTGTGTGGTGGCTGTAGGCTCCCTTTATGTCTGGGGCTCCTGAAGATTCCAAACTGTCAAACCAGCCCCAGTTGGGCCTTCAGAGAGTCTTCCTACTCATGTCTGTGGCACCCTCCTCTTCTTCCTGCTGCTCTTGCAATGCTAAAATAACTGGGGTGCCTTTTCTTTCAAGAGGAGTCTGTCACTTTTCGTATTTTAGCTTAGCGGATTTCTTGGTGATCTCAGTTTTCTTGTGGGCTAAACCATCATTTCAAAGAAAAAAATCCTATGATTTTAGGGGAACCTGGGTGGCTCAGTCAGTTAAGTGTCTGACTTCAGCTCAGGTCATGATCTTGTGGTTTGTGAGTTTGAGCCCCACATCAGGCTCTGTGCTGACAGCTCAGAGCCTGGAGCCTGCTCCAGATTCTGTGTCTCCCTCTCTCTCTCTGTCTTTCACCTATTTGTGCTCTGTCACTCTCTCTCTCTAAAATAAACATTAAAAATTGTTTAAAAACGCATGATTTTGTAGGGTGTCTGGCTTTTGTTGATCTTAAGGGTAGGAGAGAGATTTCCCCGTGACTTGCTGTGTCCTAAGCAGGAGTGGAAGCTCCTACTGTCTCCTGAGTCCCAGTCCCAGTTTATGAGGGGGCACTTCCACCCCATCATCCTGCCATCCTCCCCTTTTGCTGAGGTTGAGGTGGCCCCCGAGCCCTAACAGCAGCGGGCACCGTGGAATACTGTGCAGCTGCCTCTACCAGAAATGCCTCTGCTTGTCTTCTTGTAAAGCAGCGACGAAATTCCCTGCTCTGTCTGCTCATGAATCTCTGGGGAGATTCTTCTGGAATAACAGACGTGAATGAGCTCGATAAAATGTACAGTCTGCATACATGTCTCTGCTAATGATGAAGTGCTTTTTTTCCTGCAGCTTCAGTATCTGTGGAGCCTAGGGCTTCTCTCCATCAGTACATCCACGCTTTGGTTCAGGGCTGCATTTCTCACTTGAAGCTTAGTATATGATAGGGGCCCTGATGGTCACTTAGGCATCTGTGCTATTCTTTTTTTTTTTTTTTTTTAAGTTTATTTATTTTGAGAAAGAGAGCATATGCATGCATGTGAGCAGGGGAGGGGCAGAGAGAAAAGGAGGGAGAGAATCCCAAGCACTGTCTGTGCACTATCAGCACAGAGCCCCACACGGGGCTTGAACTCACAAACTGTGAGATCACGACCTGAGCTGAAATCAGGAGTTGGACGTTTAAATGACTGCTATTCTTATTACAGATGTGGCCTATGGATTCCTGCGACTAACTCTTACCAGATATGTGGTGTTAGACAGTACAACATCCAAAAGCCTTGGTTTCTTTATTTTAAACTGGGGATAAAAATAGCATGTAATCCCACAGAGTAATTGTAAGAATTAAGCATTATGTTTGTGATGTTTGCCTGTCACACTGGAAGTGACCTGCCCAGGGCCATGTGGATGGTTTGCATCAGGACTAGGCTGCAGCCCCCGTCTGGGATGCCCAAGGCATCATTTGGAATCACTGAGTTCTGTGGTCTCTGAATAGCTTCCTGGGCTCTCTGCCTCACCTTTGTTACATATTCCAAAAAAGAATGCTCTTAAGGTCTCTCACCTGCACCCAAACCTTTGCTTGTTCTTCATCGCCAGGAGCTCTCTCAAGTTTAATTACCTCAGCATTCAAGTCTCCTGACAGTCCCATACAAACTTACCTGTCAGGCGTGCCTCATTGCTATGTTTAGCCCATGCGCGTCTGGCTGTGCCTTGAATGGTGGGCGAGCTGAGGACAGGCCGAGGGCTGCTACAAGTCGTGTGGGAGAGAACATTTCTAGGAGGAAAGTAATGGGAGAAGAGGCCAGGGGACAGGTAAGCAAGACGACGTGTATGGAACTCAGGAAGCAGGCTGCCTGGGGTGCACAGAAGATGTGTGCTGTGAGAGTGTCATCCACAGCTGGACCGTTTGGACCACGTGTGCAGGTCTAGGATGCTGGCTCTTGTTCGGCAGGTGAAGAGGAGTCCACCCATGTGGTTTGGGGGGAAAAGACATGGCCATCTGAGTCCCCTGCAGGGCATCTTTCTCCTGGTTTTGCTGCAACCGTCGCAGAGGTCACTCAGAGTGGATTCTAGATGCTCCCCTCCCTCTTTGTTCCCCTCGTGGGCTCTGGGAGGCCGAGCCTCGCCTGCCATCAGAAAGGTAGTGTCTGCATACTCACTGCTGAGACACCACAGCCTGAAGACCCGGGAAAGGCACAGATTGTGACCGCAAGGTCTCAGCTTATCCTGCTTGTCCACACAGATGTCTGTATGCCTCAGTTTCCTCAACTGTGAATTGGGCTTAACAGCACCTACTTTGGAAGGGTCCTATGTGGATTGAGTGAGATAATGTAAGAGAAGTGCACTCATAGCACAGGGTACGGCATGAAGCCAGCCTCCAGTAAGGCCTTCTGCTCAGGCCTTGTCTCAGCCCGTCTTCCCTCCAGCATGTCCCACCCACAGACAGTGCGGCCTGAGGACACAAACCAGCCTATTGTCCCCGCGTTCACTATGTGGGCATCACCTGAGAGGTAAGCCGCGCTGTTTCTGCCACCAGGATCTCCCAGGCAACCCAGGAGCAGAGCAGAGCAGAGCTGAGATGACTGGCGGCCCAGGTTTCTAGCTCAGTCATGTCTGAGGATGGTTCCTTCCCTGCTTGCAGCCTTGGTGGCCTTGGTGGGTTTGCTAGGAGCGATGGGATGCAGGGGAAGACACAGTCTGCATCTGATGACATCTTGTGACAGCTCTGCGAGTCACTGCTGGGGAACTTGGGCAGATCTCTCCACTTCTCTGATCCTATTTCTACCCCGAACTTGGGCTGATGAGAGAGGCCAGGGAGAGAATCCAGGAAGAGTGCTGCATATGGCTGGCCCTGCCAGCGCCTAGTGGGGCGGCCTTCTCCTGCACGGGCTCCCCATGAGACCAGACTGAGAGCGGGAGCCGGCAAGATGGTCAGAGTCCCCTTGTTGCTCCAGGGCCTTGCTGTGACCTGGAGCTCTGGGATGGGGAAGGAGTTCTGTGACATCCACGTGCCATGCAGCAGTCCGTCTTCGGTTCCGTGCAGATCGTGTTGGGCGGTCCTATAGAGGGTCTAGCACAGCACCGTCCAGTAGAAATGGAATGTGAATCACATATGTAAGTTCATATTTTCTGGTAGTCACATTAAAAAGAGTAAAAAGAGGGGCGCCTGGGTGGCGCAGTCGGTTAAGCGTCCGACTTCAGCCAGGTCACGATCTCGCGGTCCGGGAGTTCGAGCCCCGCGTCGGGCTCTGGGCTGATGGCTCGGAGCCTGGAGCCTGTTTCCGATTCTGTGTCTCCCTCTCTCTCTGCCCCTCCCCCGTTCATGCTCTGTCTCTCTCTGTCCCAAAAATAAAAATAAACGTTGAAAAAAAAAATTTAAAAAGAGTAAAAAGAAAAAAAGATGTAAATTTTAATGTATTTTATTTAAACTCCTAAAATATTATTTCAATATGTAACAAATGTAAAAATATTAATGAAGTACTTTATGTTATTTTTTCATATTAAGTCTTCAAAAGCCCATGAGTATTTTACATGGAAAGCAATCTTAATTAGGACTTGCTTGCCACATTTCAAGCACTCAATAACCATTACATGGCTAGTGGCTACCATATTGGATAGATTCAGCGGCTGAGACCTGGCCTCCTGAAACAGAGCCATGCTGCCATCTGGTGGTGATGCCATCACATAGCAGCCCAAGTACCCACCCTTGGCCAGGTTTTGTGCTGGCACCAAAGAAGAGAAAGTTACCTGCTTTCTGCTCTGGGGTGCCCTTAAACTAGTGTGAGAGAAAAGAGGGCAGAAAGAGATTTTGAAAGACCCAGGATGACACTCAGCCAGAGGTGTGCGAGGGCTCTAGAAACAAGGAGTCCTTTCACAGATGTGGAGATGAAGGGGAATGGCCTGCTTGGAGCCGAATGATAAACAGCTGCCCTGAGGGAAGGACACCTTTGACCAGGACACTAGCACCTCTCTCCGGGACCATGGAAATTGCTTTAAAAAAAAAAAAAAAAAAAGAATACTGTTTCTTTTTAAACTAAGTAATGAATACATTCAGTGATTTAAAATCCAAAAAGTACAAAAGCAAAGAAAGAGTTTCTCTCCCATCTGCTCCCCTAACTACCCTGTTTCCCCTTCAGTAGGCATCACAAACAATGGTGTGATAACCCCGTGTTCAAATTATTCCACATGTGCAAGTGTATCTGTAGAATGTTTCTGGAAATGGAATTCCTAGGCCCAAGGATATGTGCGTTTGTAATTTTAATACCTAAGGAGTAGCTTTTTTAATGTTTATTTTTGGGAGAGAGAAAGACAAAGAATACAAAGCAAGCCGGCAGCTGAGCTGTCAGCACAGAGCCTGATGCGGGGCTTGTACTCACGGACCACGAGATCATGACCTTGAACCCAAGTCGGATGCTTAACCAACTGAGCCACCCAGGTGCCCCAGGAATAGCTTTTTAAGAAGAAATAATCAGTTTTATTTAGACATAATCTGCATGCAATAAATTCATGATTTTGATTGTACAATTCGATGAGTTTTGAAGAATGTATACAGTTGTGTAACCACAACTATAATCAGGGCACAAAACATTTCCATTCTCCATAGAGTCCCTCATGGCCCTTTGCAGTAAATCCCCTCGCCACCACCTCCAGCCTCTGATCTATTACTGATCTATTTTCTGCCCTTATGATGTGGCCTTTTCCAGAATATCACACGAATGGAATGATATAAAGTGTAACCTTTTCTGGCCGGATTCTTTCACTTAGCCTATGGATTGTATGATTCATCCATGTTCTTATGAATCATGTATCAAAACAGAACTCTTTCTTATTGTTCAGTTGTGTACTATTCTGTGGGTACACCAAACTTTATCCACTGGGTGCACATTTGGTTCATTTCTGGTTTGGGGCTAGTATGAACACTCAAGTATATGTCTTTAATCTCTCAGTTCTCCCAGGTAAATGCATAGGAGTGGAATTGCTGGGTCATGCGTTAAGTGAATATTTAACTTTATATGAGGAACTGGCATACTTTTTTCTAATGTAACTGCACCATTTTGCATCGCCACCAGCAAGTAGAGTTCCAGTTGCACCACACCCTTGCCAACACTTGGTACAGATAGTCTTTTTAATTTTAGCGATTCTAGTAGATATGTAGTAGTGTCTCACCAAGGTTTAAATTAACACCTGACTGATGCTGCATGCTGCCCATGTGTTGCTTTGCTATTTGTATACATTCTTAGGTGAAGTGCCTTTCAAATCTTCTGTCCATTTTTCACTGGAGCTGCTTGTCTTATTGAATACTAAGATGTCATTGTATGTTCGTAGATACAGATCCTTTGTCAGAAACATGCTTTGCAAACATCTGTGGTCTGTGGTCTATTCATAATCTTATCAGTGTCTTTTGATGAACAAACTTTTTAAAAAATGTCTATTTTTGAGAGAGAGAGGGGCAGAGAGAGGACCTGAAGGAGGCTCTGTGTTGAGAGTGGAGAGCCTGATGCAGGGCTCGAACTCACAAACCGTGAGATCATGACTTGAGCCGAAGTCAGATGCTTACCCGACTGAACCACCCAGGTGCCCCGATGAACAAACGTTTTTAACTTTGATGAAATGTTTCTCCAGTTGTCCTATCTGTTGTCCTTAGGCTGCTCCTGTCCTTGGCTTCTTCACTGTGGGGCAAGAAAACCATTGTTCTGGTCTCACTGTCTAGGGTGGAGTTCTCCAGCATTGCTTCTGGGCTGCAGCTGTTGTATGAGACTATGTCTTCCATTAACTGCTTCTTGTTCTAGTCCTCTGCTTTCAAAGAGTTGTCATCTTTTTTGGTCAAGGGATAGTATTCTTTTTGTTTTCAGGTTTAGTATTAAAATTTTTAAAATTGATAAAGTCATTGCCCAAAGACCATCAGGAACACACCTGTAGTCAAAGTCATATTTGTTACTATGCAGAACGGGGAGAACAAAGACCATACGGAACTGTGTGGGGCATCTCAGAATGGGGCAGGGCGGGGGTTGCTAGAGTAAGTCTGGGGGCTGGAGTTGGTCATAAGATGACATTGGCAGGGATTAGTCCAAATTTATAAATTAGGGACTTTAATAAATAGTGGTCTATTTTTTAGAATGCACAAGTTTTTTCAGGTTCCTCTTGGGCTTCATCTGTGGTTCTATCCCAGAACGCATTTGGGTCTGTCAGAACAAACTGTTGTTACAAGAGTTGTACAGAGTTGCCAACAGACATCGTAGTTTTGGTTCAATAGTTTCTTTTGTGAGTCATGGGACGGTTTATAAACTGTGCTTTTTTTCTTGATTTTTATCTATTATGTCACTCCTGTGGAGTTTTGATTACTGAAGTGCAGGGATCAGGACTATAAAATTAAGACAGCCTACCAAATAAGTGGTTAAGACCCAGAACTTGGCAGAGGCTATCAGGCTAAGTGGATGGCTATTGTGGAAAATATTCACACCTCTACTACCTGGATGATTCATACCATATGCGATGGATTATATGTAGATTAAGTGTCTAAATGAATTAGAAGAAAATCTGGGAGAATATTTTTATAATATCAGTAATATATTTTATAATATCAATGTGAGGAAGGCATATCTAATAAAGACACTAAAGCTAGGACACAAAAGAAAACACTTATACAACAGAAGATTCGAAATCATAATATATAAAGAAAATCAGCAACCCACTAAGAAAAAGGCAGCTTCTAGGGTGTGGTTAGCAAAGGGCCTCAGCTTCTGACTCCTTCAGATTCACTTAAACTCTGGAGCTGAGGCCACACTTTTCTTGGGGTGGCCCCATCACTGACTCAGCAATGCCGTGGTCTGTGGGCCAGCCATCTCCGCCCAGCCTGTGTTGTCCTGGCAGCCCCTTGCCTGGTCCTGCTTTTTCTTTCCTTTTCACAGGAAAAGTACTCCCTAATCAGCCCTTTTCCACCCAGAATTCCATCTCAGTATCGCTTCCTGGAGGACCTAATGGCACACAAGTTCAAAGAAAAATATGACAGGGGCACCTGGGCGGCTCAGTTGGTTAAGCATCCAACTTTGGCTCAGGCCATGATCTCGCAGTTCGTGAGTTCGAGCCCTGTGTTAGGCTCTGTGCTGACAGCTCAGAGCCTGGATCCTGCTTCGGATTCTGTGTCTCCCTCTCTCTCTGCCCCAACCCCGCTTGTGCTCTGTCTCTCAAATAAATGTTTAAAAAATTAAAGAAAAAAAAACAAAAATAGGACAATTTATAAACAGGCAATTCACAGAAGTATAAACATGAGGAGATGTGGTCAACACCATCATATTTCAGTGATGAAATATAATTAAGGAAATGAAAACTTAGGGATAATAAAGATAGAAAAAAAGTTTAAAGAAGTTGAATAATGTCTGTGTTGGCCAATGTGTGTTGGAAATGTAAATGGTGAAATGTGTGGTAATGTAAATTCCTATAGCCATGTTGGAAAGCTGGTGTCCAAAATATTTAAAAAATACATAAAAACCATAGGACTCGAAAAACTTCATTTCTTGAAATGCATTTTACAGAACAGTTTTTACTGTGCAAAATTTGGCATATTCAAGACTATTCATTGTGACATGGTTTGTAATTGTTAAACAGTTCTGGAAAGAAACAAATGAAACTAACAATAGTATATACCTCTGAGGTAGTTTTGTAGAACCAATTGAAATTAGAGATCCTAGGGACGCCTGGGCCACCTAAACATAAATGTTTAGGAATAACTTCAAGGAGTTGAAAGACTTACACACTGAAAGCTACAAAACACTGCCAAAGGAAATTAAAGAAGACATAAATAGGGGTGCCTGGGTGGCTCAGTTGGTTAAGCATCTGACTTCAGCTCAGGTCATGATCTCACAGTCCATGAATTCAAGCCTCAAGCCCCATGTTCGGGCCCTGTGCTGACAGCTCAGAGCTTAGAGCCTGCTTCAAATTCTGTGTCTTCCTCTCTCTCTGCCCCTTTCCTGCTTGTGCTCTGTCTCTTTTTCTCTCTCAAAAATAAATAAACGTTAAAAAAAATTTTTTTAATAAAATAAAATTAGACATCCTGTCATTGTTTGGCCAGCAATATACAGGTGAACTTTCAACAACATGGCTTTGGGCTGTGCAGGTCCACTTATATATGGAATATTTTCAATAAATATATTACTTTAAATGTATTTTATCCTTTTTTTCTTTCATATATATATATATGAAATTATATACATATATACATATATATATGAAATTATATACATATATATACATATATATGTGTATATATATATATATGTAATTTTAGAGATGGAAAAAGGCAGAGAGAGAGAGAGAGAATCTGAGAGAATCTTAAGAAGACTCCATGCTCAGCGTGGAGACCAATGTAGAGCTCAATGCCACGATTCTGGGATCATGACCTGAGCCTAAATCAAGAGTCAAGACACTCAACTGACTAAGACACCCAGGCACTCTGCTTCCTTATGAGTTTCTTAATAACATTTTCTTTTCTCTAACTTACTTTATTGTAAGAATACGGCATATGATCTTAGGCTCGTGGGATTGAGCCCCATGTTGGAGCCCAGCATGGAGCCTGCTTAAGATTCTGTCTCTTTCTGCCCCTCTCCTCAGCTTGTGTGTGCATGCTCTCTCCCTCTAAAATAAAATATAAATTAAAAACATTTAAGAATACAGCATATGATACATATAACATACAAAATATGTGTTAATCAACTATTTATGTTATTGGTAAGGCTTCTGGTCAACAGTAGGCTATTAGTGGGTAAGCTTTTTGGGAGTAAAGTTATATGTGGAATTGTGAGTGTGTGAGGGGTCAGTGACTCTAGCGCTGGTATGGTTCAGGCGCTGTACTGATTTAAAAAAACCCAGTTTTTTATTGTGGTAAAGATACATAACATAATACTTATCATTTTAACCATTTGTAAGTGTACAATTCGGTGGCACTAAATATATTCACCATGTTTTCAAGGTCCATCTATGTTGCAGCACATATAAAAATTTCATTTCTTTTTATGGTTGAATATTCCATTGTGTGTATATAGCACATTTTGTTCATTCATTGAACTGTTGATGGACACTTGGCCATTGTGCATAATGCTTCTATGAACACTGGTGTACAGATATCTGTTCAAGTCCCTGGTCTCAACTCTCTGGATATATACCTAAGAATGGAATCGTTGTAGCATATGGTGGTTCTGTTTACTTTTTTGAGAAATAAAACTATTCATCAAACTGTTTTTCACAGCAGCTGCACTATGTTACATTCCCACCAGCAATGCACAGGGGTACAAATGCACATATTTGCCAATGCTTGTTTTTAATTTTCTTGATTATAGCTTAGAAGGTATGAAGTGGCATCTCATTGTGGTTTTATTTCATATTTCCCTAATAGCTAATGACGTTGAGCATCTTTTCATGTGGTCATTAGCCATTTGTGTGTCTTCTTTGGAGATATGTCTATTCAAGCCTTGCCTATTTTTGAACGGGGTTGTTTTCTTGTCACTAAGTTGTTGGAGTTCTTTACATTGTAGATCTAATCTCGTATCAGGTATATGATTTGCAAAAATTTTCTCCCATTCTGTGGATTGCCTTTTCACTCTTGATTTTCTCAAAAATTTTTACTTATGATGAAGTCCAATTTTGTTATTGTTGTTGCTGGTGCTTTTGGAATCATACCCATGAAATTGTTGCTAAATCCAATGTCACATAGACTTTCCCCAACATTTTCTTCTAAAAGTTATATCGTTTTAGTTGTTATGTTTAGATCTTTGATCTATTTTTGAGGTAATATTTGTATGTGGTATAAGGTCAGGATCCAATTTTATTCTTTTGCATGTGGGTATTTAATTTTGCCAGCACCATTTGGAAAAAATATCATTCTTTCTCCGTTGAATAATGTTGGCACCCTTGGCAAAATCACCCCTGTCAAAAATCTTGTTTTCTTGCCTTTGTGTCCATGTTTTCTTTTAGCTCTTTGAGTATCTTCAAAATAATTTTTAAAAAGTATTTGGTAGTGAGTTTGATGTCTGTGTTTCTTCAGGGCCACTGTCTGTGGATTAATTTTTTCTCTCAAATGGGCATGTTTTTTTTTTCATGTGCCTTGTAGTTTTTCGTTGTTGTTAAAAACTGGACATTTGAATCTTATAATGTGGCAACTCTGCAATCAGACTCTCTTTCTTCCCTAGGGTTTGCTGCAAGAAAATCCTTTTCTTCTAGCCAAAGGACTGAGAAAAATATGGCTTGGGAAGATAGCAAAAAAAAACTTTGACAGTATATACCTTACCGCAGCCAAACACCATTAGAACTACCACTATCCCCATGGAGTTAGTGGGCTGAACATGAAGTTAATCTTACACCCACATTCCTCTCTATGTAGCAAGAGGTGGCACTCGTATTTCCTTATCTCTCCTTTATTTTTGAAGGATAATTTTACAAGGTACAGAATTTTAGGTTGGTATTTTATTTCTATCAGCACTCAATTCACTCTCTTCTTGCTTGCATGGTTTCTGAAGTCAGATGTAATTCTTGTCTTTGTTTCTATATATACATGGTGCTCTCTGCCTCTGGCCTCTTTAAGGATTTTTTCTTCATCTTTGATTTTCTGTAACTTGAATTATAGTACCTCCTCATTCCACTAGGCAAAGGATAAAATATTAGCTCCTTACTTGGTCACACTGATACCACTGACAAGAATTTCAAAGCAGCAATCATAAAAATGCTTCACTAAGTAATTATAAATTCTCAAGACAAATGAAAAAATTTAGAAAATCTCAGTAGAAAAATACATAATCTTAAAAAAACAAAAAGAGCGGTGCCAAAGTGGGTTAAGTGGGTTAAGTGACTGACTCTTGATAATCAGCTCAGGTCATGATCTCATGGTTTGTGGGTTAGAGCCCCATGTTGGGCTCTGCGCTGACAGCACAGAGAATGCTTGGGATTCTCTCTTCCTCTTTCTACCTCTCTCCTGCTTGTGCTTGATCACTTTCTCTCAAAATAAATAAATAAGCATTAAAAATTATTGGGGGCACCTGTGTGGCTCAGTCAGTTAAGTGTCAGACTTCGGTTCAGGTCATGATCTCATGGTTTGTGAGTTTGAGACCTGTGTTGGGCTCTGTGCCGACAGCTCGGAGCCTGGAGCCTGCTTCATATTCTGTGTCTCCCTCTCTCTCTGCCCCTCTCCGGCTCTTGCTCTGTCTCTCTCTCTCTCTCTGTCTCTCTCAAAAACTAAAGAATAAACATTAGAAAAATTTTTTTAAATTTATTGAACTGAAATATAATAACTGAAGTTAACAACACATCGATGGGCAAAACAATAGATTGGATGTTAGAAGGAAGGATTAATGAAGTCAATGAGATAAATAGAAATTACACAATCTGAACAACATAGAGAAAATAGAAATGAAATGAGAATAGAAATGATAAAGAATGAATAGGACCTCAGTTCTGTGGGACAGTAACACAAAACCTTGGTGGTAAGCAATGAAAGCAACAAGCTAATTGTAGACCAGCTAGTTTACTAGAGAGAACCAGGGAAAGACAGCTAGGAAGAAACTTCCAGGGGTTAAAACAAACCTCAACTACTAGTCTCAAAAAATAACTCTTCCTGGGGTGCCTGGGTGGCTCAGTTGGTTAAGTGTCTGACTTTGACTCAGGTCACGATCTCACGGTTCATGGGTTCAAGCTCTGAGCTGTTAGCTCAGAGCCTGGAGCCTGCTTCAGATTCTGTGTCTCCCTCTCTCTCTGCCCCTCCCCCACTCACACTCTGTCTCTCTCAAAAATAAATAATCATGAAAAAAACTCTTCCTGAATTTATTATATCTGACTGTGGGGCAATTTTTGCCCCAGGAATTTGTTGTAAATAATAGAGTGATAAACCAGCAATTAGTGGAGCTTAACAGATGGGTGTAATATGAGGCAAGGGAAAGAGTGTAACATGGAGATCAGGAAAGCCTTTCCTTTTCAGCAGTTACCTTGCTAAAACTTTTGTCACTCCAGGGTACCTGTGTGATTACCCAGTGCTGTACTGTCTGAGGAGTTACATCAGGGTCTTCAAACTTCAGAGGAAATAGAATCATCTATTCATTAAATTTGTCTAGCCCAAACCACTAAACAAGTAAACAAGCAAATGATAACAAGCCATAGAGGGGGTAGGATAATCATTCAATTATTACACTATATTACCTAAAATGTTCAATTTTCAACAAAAAATTCTAAAACTTGCAAAAAAATGTAGCTGTGATCCATACACAGAAAAAATAACAAGCAAAAGAAAGTGCCTGTGACAGAACCCAGATGTCAGATTTAGCAAAGACTTCAAAGCAGCTGTTTTAAATATGTTCAAAGAACTAAAGAAAAAACTATGCTTAGAGGAAACTATGATAACAATGCCCAAACAGGAAATGCCAATAAAAAAGAAATTGTTAAAAATAACCATATAGAAATTCTGGAGTTGAAAAGTGCAACAGGAAGAATGAAAATTATCACAAGAAATTATTCTAAAAAATTATAAAAGTTATTACAAGAATGAAAATTATTACAGTAGATTTTAAATAACAAGACTAAGAAAACTTAGAAATATATTTATAGAGGTTATGCAATCTGAATAGTATAGAGAAAAAAGGATGAGGAAAAATGAACAAAACCTCAGAGAAACATTGAATGCCATTAAGTGCACCAACATATGTATAATAGGAGTACCAAAGAGGTGAAGGAGGAAGGAGCAGAAAATAATTAGAAGAAATAATGGCTGCAAAATTTTCCAAATTTGATGAAAACCATGTATTCACATATCCAAGAGGCTTAATGAACTCCTAGTAGGAGATCCATACCCAAGTATGTAATAGCAAAAATCTCGAATGACAAAGAGAAAAATTTGAAAGCATCAACCCTCCCAACTCATGACATGTAAAGGAACGTCAACAAGACTTAACTAGGTGACTTATCAGAAATATTGGAGGCCAGAACATATTGACATATTCAAAGTGATAACATCAAAGTGCTGAGACTTTGGAAGCCAGAACAAATTAACACATTCAAAGTGTCAATAGAAAAAAACTATGAAACAAGAATTCTATAACCAGAAAAATCATCTTTCAAATGAAGGGGAAATAAACACATTCCCAGAAGCGAATACATCCACAAGAAGAAACACATTCACAAGAACTGAATTCAGAACAGAGAGAATTCATTGCTAATATACCCAACTTACAAGAAATATTAAAGGAAGACTTTTAGGCTGATCACAGATGGTAATGTGAATCCACATGAAAAAGACAAAGAGCAACAGTAAAAGTAATTATGTAATTATAAAAGAGTATAAATTCACATTTCTTCTCCTCCTATTAACTGATTATAAAAAAATATATTGTTGAATATATAACATATAGAAATGTAATATATTCAACAGCACAAAGGTTTTGCTCAGAGCAAAGCTGTCTTGGAGTAAGGAAATCATCCAATGGTAAGTTGAACCAAATTAAGAAAGCCAAAAATGGTGAATAGAAAGGCTAATATAACAATATTAACAATATTAATATTATATACAATTTTAATATTAAAAACTCTAGAAATTTATATTTCCTTTCTTTCCTCAGCTTATATAATAGGCATAAAATTAGATGTAGTATGTTGGTTTTTAAACATATATAAAAGCAATATGTATAAGACTGATAGCATAAAAAACAGAGCTACATGGAATAACATTTCTGTATCTAATTGGAATTAAGTTAGTATAATCTGAAGTAGATTCTAATAAGATATATGTGGTAAATCCTAGGGATACCACTAAGAAAGGAATTTTTAAAACTTAGCAAGTCATTAAATATTATACTAGAAAATATTTAATGCAAAAGAAAATAGTAAAGGAGGAAAAAGGAATAAAAACCACATGAGTTCTGTAGAAAATAAAATAGATACATATGGAACAAAATAATTAGGTTAAATGTGAATGGATTAAACATTCCAATCAAAAGGCATTGTCAGGCTGGATACCAAAGTAAGATCCAAAAATATGCTGTCTACAGAATACAGACCTCAGATTAAAAATAAAAATATTTGGAAGCAAAAGAGTGGAAAAAGATATATCTTATTGAACAGCAACTATAGACACCTGAAGTGGCTACACTAATCTCAGACAAAATAGACTTTTAAACATAAACTTTTAATAGATAAAAAGAGATATATGTTATAATGTCAGGAGGACCAATCCATCAGGAATTTATAATGATTATAAATATAGATGTATCTAGCATCAAAACTCAGGACACATGAAGCAAAAACTCACAGAACTGAAGTGAGAAATAGACAATTCAACAATACTAGTTAAAGAATTTAATATGCCACTTTTAATAATGGATATAACAACTAGTCAGAATATTGAAAAGTAAATAGATGACTGAAACAAGATTATAAACCACATAGTCCTAACAGACATCTATAGAACACTCCAGACCCAACAATAGAATACACATTCTTCTCAAGAACTAGGATAAATGCACAAAGTCTTCAAACAAGCCTCAATAAATTTGAAGGATTAAATAATACAAAATATGACTCTGACCACAATGGAGTAAAATTAGATATTAATAACAGACTGAGAGTTTGGAAATTCACAAATATGTAGAAATTAAACAGACTTTTAAATAACCAATAAGTCAGAAAAACCACAATGGGAGTTAGAAAGCACTGTACTTTGAGATGAATTAAAATAAGGCGCAATACACCAAAACTTAAAAGATGCGGCTAAAGCAGTACTTAGATGAACATTGATAACTGTACACACCCATATTAAAGCTGAAGAAAGAGGGGTGCCTGGGTGGCTCAGTTAAGCATCCCACTTGGGCTTAGGTCACGATCTCATGGTTTGTGAGTTCCAGCCCCGCGTGGGGCTCTGTGCTGATAGCTCAGAGCCTGGAGCCTGCTTCGGATTCTGTGTCGCTGTCTCTTTCTGCCCCTCCCCCACTCACATTCTGTATCAAAAATAAACATTAAAAAAAAAAACTGAAGAAAGATATCAAATTAATAAGCTTCCATTTTAAGACACTGGAAAAATAAGAGCAAATTAAATTCAAAACAAGCAGAAAGGAAATAATGAAAGGAGAGTGAAAATCAGTGAAATGGTAAATAATAATACAGCCGACAAGTTGGGTGAAACCAAAAGTTGGATTGAGGGGAGCGGCTTAAACATTTCTTTCTCAGTTCTGGAGGGTGGGAAATCTAAGATCAAGGTGCAGGAAAATGTGGTGTCTGGTGAGGACCCACTTTCTCATTCATAGATAGCTGTCTTCTCACTGTGTCCTCACTGGGTAGAAGGGGTGAAGGAGTTCTGTGGAGTCTCTTTTACAAGGACACTATATCCAATTCATGAGGGCTCCACTATCATGACCTAATGACTTCTTAATACAATCATATTGGTGATTAGATGTCAACATGTGAATTTGGGGGGATGGGAAAGAAAATAACCCAAAAGTTGGATCTTTGAAAAGATTAACAAAATTGACAAATGGTTAGCTACATTGATCAAGGAAAAAACAGAGAATACTGAAATAACTAACATGAAGAGAGAGGGGATATTGCTACTGACCTTATGGAAATGAAAAATGATCCTAAGGAACTACTATGAACAACTGTTTGCCAATAAATCATACAACTTAGATGAAGTCAACAAATTCTCAGAATGATACAAACTACTGAATCTGATTCGAGAAGAAAGAGAAAATGTGAATAAGCCTATAATAAGAAATATGTTGAATCTGTAATCAAAATACCACAAAGGAAAAGTTGAGGCCCGGATGCCTTTGCTGATGATTTCTACCAATTTAAGGATGAATGCATAGCAATTCTTCATCAACTCTTCCCAAAAATAAGAGGAGAAAACATTCTCAACTCATTCTATGCCAACATTACCCTGATATGAAACCAAAGCCATCACAAGAAAAGAAAACTATGGGGGCTCCTGGATGGTTCAGTAGGTTAAGCATCCAACTCTTGGTTTTGGCTCAGGTCATGATCTCATAGTTTCATGGGTTCAAGCCCTGAATCAGGCTCTGTGCTGACAACATGGAGCCTGCTTGGGATTCTCTGTCTCCCTCTCTTTCAGCCCCTCCCTGATTTGTGCTCTCTCTCTCAAAATAAATAAATCTTAAAAAAAGAAAAGAAAACTATGGACCAATACCTCTTAGGAATATAGATGCGAATTCCTCAATAAAAAACCACCAAACTGAATCCAACAACACATACAAAGTGTTATGTACCTCATCCAGGTGGGATTTATCCTCAGAAAGGCATCAAAACTTTGATTTAATGTCTGAAAATTAATGAACATGGTATATCATATCAATAGAACAAAGGACAAAATTTACATGATCATTTTAATAGCCTTAGAAAAAGTATTTGACAGCACTTAACACACTTTCAATATAAAAACATTCAACAAATTTGAGGAGAAGGTAAATTTATCAACCTAGTAAAGGGCATATATGAAAAATCAACAGCTAGTATCATACTAAATGTTCAGACACTGAATGTTTTTTTTTCCTATGATCAAGAACAGAACAAGGATGCTCTCTCTTGCCACTTTTATTCACATTTCCCTAATGATTTTAGCTAGGGGAATTAGGTTAAGAAAATGAAATGGAGAGCCTGGCCAACTCTTGATTTAGGCTGAGGTTATGATCCCAGGGTTGTGGGATTGACCTCTGCGTTGGGCTCTGTGCTGACAGCATGGAGCCTGCTTGGGATTCTCTCTCTCTCCCTCTCTCTCTGCCCCTCCCCAACTCACGTATGCATTCTCTCTCTCTCTCTCTCTCTCTCTCTCTCTCTCTCTCTCTCTCTCAAAAATAAATAAATAAACATAAAAAAGAATGAAATAAAAGAGGCCCATATAAGAAAGGAAAAAAATAACACTTTCTCTATTTGTAGATGACCTTTGTATATAGAAAATTTTAAGGTATCCGCTAAAAAGTTAACTGTTAAGTGAGTTCAGTAAGGTTGTAAGATAAAAGATCAAGATATAAAAATCAGTTTTATTTCCATAAATTTATAATTAGCAATCCAAAAATAAAACCAAGAAACAATTTCATTTTATAAGAGCATCAGAAGAATAAAATTCTTAGGAATAATTTAATGGAAGAAATGTAAACCTTATATGCTTAAAACAACAAAACTTGTTGAAATAAATTAGGGAAGATCTAAAGAGTTGGGACAACAATCCATATTCATGGATTGGAAGATTTATTTTAAGATGGCAGTCCTACTCAAATTTATCTACAGATTCAAAGCAACCTCTATTAAAATCCAAGCTGGCTCCTTTGCAGAGATTGATAAGCTGATCCTAAAATGCATATAGAAATTCAAGGAGCCTAGATTTCAAAAAAATCTTAAGAAGAACAAACTTGCAAGATTCACACTCCTCTATTTTAAAACTGACCAGAAAGCTACTGTATCAAGACAAGGTGTTACTGACATAAAGTAGACAGTAGATCAATGGGATAAAATTGAAAGTCCACAGATAAACCTGAATGTATGTGATTCACTGATTTCTGACAAACATCCAAGAAAATTCAGTGGGGGTAACCATTCTCTTCAATAAATGGTGCCAAGAGAATTAGATGGCTACATGGAATAGAAAAAAATTGAACTTCCTCTTACACCATACCCAAAAATTAACTCACAATGGATTGAAGATGTACATATAGGAGTTAAAATTACAATACTCTTAGGATAAACATAGGCATAAATTTCTGTGACCTTAGATTAGGCAATGGTTTCTTATATATGACACCAAAGCATAAGCAACCAACAATAAAATAGATACATTGAACCTCACTCATTAAAATATTTTTGCTTTAAAGTACATCATCAGAAAGTGAAAAGACAATCTTCAGGCTAAGAGAAAATTTCTGTATATCACATGTCTGGTAAAGGACTTTAAAGTATGTAAAGAATTCTTACAACTCAATAATAAAAAGATTGTCCAGTTAAAAAATGGGCAAGGATTTGAATAGACATTTCTCTAAAGAAGATATACAAATGTACCATAAGCACACAGATGCTCAGCATCATGAACTAGTAGTCAAATGTAAATCAAAACCACAATGAGATACCACTTCACACCCACTAGGATGTGATAATAAAAAAGACAATAATATTTATAGGTGATGATATGGAGACCTGCATATACTGCTGGTGGAAATGTGAAATGTTGCAGCCACTTTGGAAATGGGATTGATTTTAGTCATTCTGACAGGTGTGAGGTGATATCTCATAATAGTTTTGATTTGCATTTCTCTGATGATGAGTGATGTTGAACATCTTTTCATGTGTCTGTTGGCCATCTGATGTCTTCTTTGGAGTAATGTCTGCTCATGTCTTCTGCCCATTTTTAAGTTGGATTCTTTGTTTTGGGGGTTATTTGTATAAGTTCTTTCTATGTTTTGGATGCTAATCCTTTGTCCGATATGTCACTTGCAAATGTCTTCTCCCATTCCATAGGATGCCTTTTAGTTTTGTTGATTTTTTCCTTTGCTGTGCAGCTTTTTATTTTGATGCAGTCCCAATAGTTTATTTTTGCTTTTATTTCCCTTGCTTCAGGAGACATATCTAGAAAAATGTTGCTGCAGCTCATGTCAGAGACCTTACTGCCTGTGCTCTCTTCTAAGATTTTTATGGTTTCAGGTCTCACATTTAAGTGTTTAATCCATTTTGAAATTATTTTTGTGTATAATGTAAGAAAGTGGCCCAGTTTCATTTTTTTGCACGTTACTATTCAGTTTCCCCAACACCATTTGTTGAAGAGACTGTCTTTTTACCATTGGATATTCTTTCCTGCTTTATCAGAGATTAATTGACCATATAGTTGTGGGTTTGTTTATGGGTTTTCTTTTCGTTTCCATTTTATTTTATTTTTCATTTTAGGGAGGGAGAGTGAGAGCATGAGTGGTGGAGGGGGCAAAAGGAAAGAGAGAGAGAGAGAGAGAGAGAGAGAGAGAGAGAGAGAGAGAGAATGAGTCATAAGCAGGTTCCACACTCAGCAAGGAGCCTAACGCAGGGCTTGATCTCACGACCCTGGGATCATGACCTGAGCCGAAATCAAGAGTCAGATGCTCAATCGACTGAATCACCCAGGCACCCCCATTTCTGGATTTTCTATCCTGTTCCACTGATCTATGTGTCTATTTTTGTGCCAGTGCCATACTGTTTTGATTACTACACCTTGGCAATATAACTTGAAGTCTGGAATTGTGATACCTCTAGCTTTGCTTTTCTTTTTCAAATTTTCTTTAGCTATTTGGAGCCTTTTGTGGTTCCATATAAATTTTTGGGTTGTTTGTTCTAGTTCTGTGAAAAATGCTGCTGGTATTGTCAGTTTTGTTGATCTTTTCAAAGAATGATATATTGGTTTCATTGATGATCTCTATTTTTTTTCTATTCTCTATTTCATTTATCTCTGCATTATTATTTCCTCCCTTCTGCTAGCTTGGGGTTTGGTTTGTTCTTTTCCAATTCCTTAAGTTGTAAGGTTAGATTGTTGATTTAAGATCTTTCTTGTTTTTTGATGGAAGCATTTATAGCTATAAATTTCTCCTTTAACAGGCTTTTGCTGTGTGCCATAAATTTTGGTATGTTGTATTTTTGTTTTTACTCATCTCTATTTTCTAATTTCCTTTGTGATATCTCTTTGATCCATTGGTTGTTTCAAAGTGTGTGGTTTTGTCTCTACAATTTTGTGAAGTTTTCTTTATGTTATTGATTTCTAATTTATCCTCTTGTGGTCAGAAAAGATACTTTGTGTATCTTTTGAAATCTTTTGAGACTAAATTGTGGCCTAATATATGGTCTATCCTGAATGTTCCATGTGCATTTGAGAAGAATGTGTATACTATTGTCGGGTTGAGTATTCTGTATGTGCCTATTTGGTATACTGTGTTGTTTAAGTCCTCTATTTTCTTCTGTCTAGTTTTTGTGTCCATTATTATAAGTGGAGTATTGAAAATTCTAATTATTATTGAAGAACTGTCCGTATCTCCCTTCAATTCTGTCAGTTTTTGCTTCATATATTTTAATGGTCTATAAGTGGGTGTGTAAATGTTTATAATTATTATATCTTCTTATTGCATTGAACCTTTTATTAATATATAGTGTCCTTCTTTGTCTCTTGTAAACTTTTTAATTCAAAGTCTGTTTTGTCTGATATTAATATAGCCACTCCTTATTTCTTTTGGTTATTTTTTACATGAAATATCTTTTCCCAGCCTTTCATTTTCAACTTGTTTGTTGATCTCAGGTTAGTCTCTTATAGACAGCGTATGTGTTTTTATCCATTTTGCCAATCTCTGGCTTTTGATATGAGAGTTTAATTTGTTCATATTTAAAATAATTACTGATAGGGAAGGAATTTATTCTGTCATTGTATTGTTTTCTATATGCCACATAGGTTTTGTTGTTGTTGTTTCTCATTTCCTACATCTATGTCTTCTTTTGTGTTTAGTTGATTTATTTGTTGTGAACCATTTAAATTCCTTCTTAATTTCCTTTTGTGTATATTTTGCTATTCTATTTGTGGTTACCATGGGGATTACATTCAACATTCTTAAGTTATAACATTCTAATTTGAATTTATGGCAATTTAACTTCAATAACACAGAAACTATGTTCCTTTACAACTCTGACCCCACCCCTTTCAGCTGTTGATGTCACAAAGTTACATCTTATACATCGTGTGTCTGAAAACCTAAACTACTAATTCCTTTAAGTGAGTTAGTCTCCCAAATTATGTAGAAAACAAGATTTGGAGTTACAAACTAAAGTTATAATGGCAGCTTACATTAATAATCATTGTTTCTTTAATTGTATTAGTATCAAATCATGAAGAAAACAAAAAGTATAGTTATAAACCATTGTTACAATAATACTAGCTTATATAATTGTACATGTATTTACCTTTATGGAGACCTTTATTCCTCTATATGGCTTTGAGTTAGTCTAGTATCCTTTTGTTTCACCTTTCAGGACTCCCTTGAGTACTACTTGCAGGGCAGGTCTAATGTCATAAACTCCCTTAGCTTTTATTTATCCAGGAATGTCTTGATTTCTCCCTCAGGATGTAGAATTCTTGGTTGATAGTTTTTTTTTTTTTTTTTTTTTTTTCTTTTAGCACTCTGGATATATTGACCTACCATCTTCTGGCCTCCAAAGCTTCTGATGAGAAGTCTGCAAATTTTCTTACTGAATATCCCTTGAATGTAATGATTCACTTCCCTTTTGCTGTTTTCGAGATTTATTCTTTGTCTTTTGAAAGTTTGATTATAATGTGTCACAGTGTAGGTCTCTTTGGGTTCATCTTATGTCGAGTCTGTGAAGCTTTTTAGATGTTCATATTAATGTCTTTATTCAAATTTGGGCAATTTTCAGCTTTTATTTTTTCAGATATTCTTTCTGTCCCTTTCTCTCTCTCCTCTTTCTTTCCTCTCCCACAATGCGAATGTTGGTACTTTTGGTGGTGTCCTATAGATCTCTTAGGTTTTGTTAAACTTTTCTTCAAACTTTTTTCTTTATGCCCCTCAACCTTGATAATTTTCAGTGTTCTGTTTTTAAGTTCACTGATTCTTCCTCCTGCCTGCTCAAATCTGTATTTGAATCCTTACAATAAAATTTTCATATCAGTTACTGTATTTTTAGCTCTAGAATTTCTTTTTTTTAATTTAGGTTTTCTATTTCTTTATTTCTATTTTTTGTATTTCTTTATAATTCCATTTAGTTCACACCTTGTTTTCATGATTTTCTCCACAGCTTCTTTTAGTTCTTTGAGCATCTTTAAGGCCACTGTTTCAAATTCTTTGTCTAATATATCTTCCATTAAGTATTTTTCAGGGGCAGATTCTGTTATTTCTTTCTCCCTTTGAATGGGCCATACTTTCCTGTTTCTTTGTGTGTCTGTGATTTTCTGTTCAACACTAGACATTTGAATTTAATAATGTGGTAAATCTGGTAAAATAATGTGGTAAATCTGGTAAAATTGAATCCCTCCACTCCCCTAGGGTTTGCTGCTCTGTTATTGTTATTGGGTTTTTAAAATTTTTATAGCCTCTCCATGCCAAAAGTCTACCTGAGGTATAAACCTAATGTCTTCTTATGTCTTTTCTGAGCTTTTCCTTGGGCATACACTGTCACTTTGTAATGTTCTCCATCTATGCAGTTGTTTTTGAATGTCCTAGTCATTAATATCTCATCCCCAAGGGAGAAAAGCAAAAAATGAAGGAAAAATAATGAGTTCTAGACTTTTAAATCTTCTGGAAGTCACTTGAGCCAGAGTGGGGAGGGGCTTGCAACAATAGGGGGCAGTGCAGCAACAATGGCTGCCCACCTCTTTGCACCTCTGAACTCAGAAGCAGCAATCAGAGCACAGAACTCCAATACTTGAGGGACAGAGTTCTTTTTGCCTACCTCAACTTTCACAAGCTCTGTGCAAGCTGCTACAGGAACACGAGTACAGCTTCCTGGTATGTGGGATATTTGTTACTGTGCTAAGAGCTGGAGTTGAATGAACGTGGCCACAATTTACTGTCCAATCTTCCCCTGGAACTTGTGATCCTTCAACAGACTCCAGAGTTCCAAATAATTACATTAGATAGATTCTTCCAGTGCAATTGTTTGGATGAGGAGACAGATTCCTGGTGCTTCCTACTTCACCATCTTCCCAGAATCGTCTAGGAATAGAATCTTAAGGATGAAATTTCTGAATTGCTTCTAGGGTTTCTAAAATTGGCTCTCTAACCTGATAAGACTCAAAGATACTAATTATTCTATTTCTGTTAATAAAGAGAGCCATGATGTGATTTGGCAACAGAGATATATAAAATATCATTATTGGATACTTCTTATTTTATTTTTTAAAATTCCAGTAGTGTTGGGGCACCCATATCTCTTAATCAGTTGAGTATCTGACTCTTGATCTCAGCTCAGGTCTTGATCTCAGAGCTGTGAGTTCAAGCCCCATGTTGGGCTCTGTGCTGTGTGTGAAGCCAACTTAAAAAAATAATAAATAAAAATAAAATTCCAGTATAGTCAACATACATTGTTATAGTAGTTTCAGGTCTACATTATGGTGATTCAACAATTGTATACATTATTCAGTGCTCTTCATGATACACATATTCTTAGTCCCCTTCACTTAGTTCTCTTAATCTTCTTCACCCACCCCCTACCCACTTCTCCAGTAACCATTGGTTTGTTCTCTGTAGTTAAGAGTCTGTTTTTTGGTTTCTTTTTTTCTTCATTTTGTTTCTTAAATTCCACATATGAATGAAACCACATCATTGGATACTTCTAATAAAACACTTATAAGAACTAAGAATCTAAGTGGTAAGGTATATATTTTCAAACACTTTTGTCAAACTAATGAGTATAATGAACTTTGCTGGTTGCTCCTAATATCACTGAACAAAGTGGAGAAAGAAACAGATGAGTTCAGGGATTTAAATTTCTGGCTCAAGTGCCAGATAAATGACCTGAAAGTGTCTATGTCTTTCCTGAAAGAGGCTCTTATCTCCTATAGCCACAGGATTAAGATTGCCGAAAATCAAACCCAGAATTGCATTTTGCAAGTGGATGACTTACAGCGCATTTTGAATTCCCAGCTTTGCAGGATGTCTCTTGATTAGGAAGAAATGAGATTCTGAAAGTTGGCACGGGGATGTGTGGAAAGACCTTGATGAATCTGGGGACATCGAGCACCTAGATTCTGATAAGCCTTGTTTGCCAGTAGTAGCAACCTCTTCACCCAGTCTGAGGAGACTAACTGTGTTGTCTCAGGAAACTGTTGATGGCATCCCTTGAGGCAGTTGCCTTGCAAAACAATGCTGATTCTCTTCAGAATCCACCCCTACCACCCTTCTCTGCTTCCAGACCTATGACTTTGGCTAGTTGATTGTGGTGTCCTTAGAAGTGAAGTCGATTGGAAGCCTACTACATTTTTACTTGGTCTGTATAAGGAGAAAAGTTCTAGGTCAAGAGAACAAAAGTTGTACCTGAATAATAAAGATAGGGAGTCACAGCCCCTGAGTAGATTACCAGACTTGAGTTAGATCCAGAAATTCTTGAATGAAGAATGGGTTCCTTTGAGGAAGGATACTGGTATACTGCTGGTATACTGGTATACTGCTAAAATTTATTTTAGTTGTTTTCCCAGCCTTTCCCAAAGGAACCTATAGCCTCTACCAGGCTAACTCTGTACTGGGGCAAAGGGAATAATAATAATAGGCTTTTTGGGGCTCTGAACTGACACCAATTCCAGGAGACTCAAATGTCACTGGTGTCCACCAGTTAAAATCAGGGATTTTGCATGTTACATGATAAATGGAGTTTTGGCTCATATTCCTCTCACACTGGGCCAAGTGGGTCCCCAAACCATCCTGTGGTTATTTCCCCAGTTCTAGAATGCATCATTAAAATAGACTCAGTAACTGAGGAATTCTCACATGGATTCCCTGACTTGTGGATTAAGAGCTACCATGGTGGGAAAGGCCAAGTGGAAGCCACTAGAACTGTCTCTACTTAGAAAAATAGTAAAGTAAAAGTAGAACTGAATTCCTGGAGGGATTTCTGAGATTAGTGCTACCATCAAGGACTGGGAAGATGCAGGGGTGGTGATTCACACCACATTTCCAGTCAGGTGGCAATACATTGTAGGAATGAGACAAGATTCTTTAGAAGGCTAAATATACTCTGAATCACCACTCAATATATGGTGCTGTTACTCCCGTAGCCAGGATTCACAGGTCCAGGAATCTAGGGATGGAATTGGGAGTGGCATCACTCACAACTACCCCTAATAACCTGCTACCAATATTTTTGCCTCTTATACCTCTTATACAGTCTTATACTCTGCTGGCCTAGAAGTCTTAGTTCCAAAGGCAGGAATACTTCCACCAGGAGATACAACAATGATCTTATCAAACTGGGAATTAAGACTGCCATCTGGCCATTTTGGACTCCTCAATGCCTCTGAATCAACAGGGAGAGAAAGGAGTTGCTATGCTGGCTGGGCTGATTGATTTGGACTACCCAGAGAAGCTGAACAACTCCACAATAGAGGTAAGGAAGAGTATATATGGAACAGAGGAGATTCCTCAGGGTATCTTAGTATTGCCATTATCTGTGGTTAAAGTCAATGGAAAAGTACAACAATGCAATCTAGGCAGGTTGGCTACTGGCCCAAAAACTTCAGGAATGAAGGTTTGGGTCACCCCACCAGGTAAATAACCATGAGCAGCTGAGATATTTGCTGAGGGCAAAGAGAATATGGAATGGGCAGTGATAAAGGTAGTTATCAATATCAGCTGCAACCATGTGCTCAGTTACAGAAATGAGAACTGTAATTGGCATGAATGTTTCTTCCTTATTTTGTTATGAACATGTTTGTGGTTGTGGTTGTGTGTGTGTGTGTACATAATACAGTATCTTTGGTTTTGTTGTTCTCTTATCCCCTTATCATGTAATGTAAGCTGCATCGACTTTATATTACAGTCTTTAAATATTGTTAATTTTACATTATAGTATTTAAGTTATGTGATATCAAAGGAGAACAGTAAACATCATTTAAGGTCTTCGCATTGTCTTTTGGAAAAAGGGTTAGTGTCTTCATTTGTATGCAGGATAATTACATGTTAGGGGGAAGTATGAGCATATCATTCCATATTTATGCATGTCTGTGATATAAGTTTTCTAAATATTGTTATTTTGAAAGCCCAAAGCTGTTTTATTACTTCTTGGCTCAGTGGCTACAGTGAAGCCCATGGAAAATAGGAAGAAAGTCAGTACTGGGTTCTTCCTGCACAACCTTCACTTCTTCCACTCCTTCCTATACCATAGTTTCCTTCACAATATGCTCTCCCTGTGTTCCTGCTGCCACCAAAATGTCCATTCTTCACTAGACCATAGTCGTAAGGTTGCTAGTTGCAATACCCAAAGTCACTGTATTTTCCACTTCCATAATTTCTCCTACATAGTTGTCAAAACCACCTATGTAGCCCCCACCCCGGTTCCCACATCCAGGTCCTCCATCACTATATCTTCATTTTTGTCCCGCATAACCAGTACTGCCTCCAAAACTGCCACCGAAATCCTCTTCTATACCCATTATAGCTATCCCTACATCCATGTCTTCTTCCTTATCCACAAGAACCTCCTCTAAACTTGCCTCCTGATCCATTGCCTCGGCATTAACCCTTCAAAGCAAAATACCTTTCTCTGCCATTCCTAGAACTTTTTACCTCCCGTGTTTCTTGTCTGCATAAAGCCCACTGGTGGTATGGTATTTCCGCAGTACAATTTTACCCACAGGATCATGGTCATCAAAAGGAATAAAACCAATGCCTCTTTTCTTTCCGGTCTGCCTATCAGTAATGATCTCAAATGGTATAAAGCTTTCTATATTCCTTGCATAATCTCTACGTTGATATTCTTTAGTATTGTCTTTAATTCCATCACAAGCAGCTTCTTCATAGTTACATGAGCTCCAGGTTTTCTGGATTTCTCTTGCTACAGCACATTTGGACTTAACTGCTGCCCCATCATTTGAATGAGATCTTGCAGCCATGATAGCACCAATCTCTGCCATGTATGAAGAACTTACAAAACCCAATACTCTTGAGCTCTTGCTTGCAGGATTCCTTGTTACCTCACAGTCTGTAAATTTTCCCCATGGTTTGTAGTGGTTCCTCAAACTTTCTTCTGTGGTTTCAAAACTTAAGCCACCAGTAACGAAGTTCCAGAAATGTACCTTCTCTCTCTCCATAGCAGACTCAGTCACTTCCACTGAACTTCAGCCCAGTGAGATGAGAGAGATCTCTGTGTATGAGCATGAGCACATTTGTCCTGGTGCTGCTGTCTTGAGGCTTTCTTTTCGTGTCTCTGCTTTGTTATAATTCATGCAAAGCCCTTCCATACCACCAGATGGAACAGAGTGGTTTGCAAAATCATTTATATTTCGTCATGTTATGTCTCTGATTTCTCTTTTTACATTTCTTTTGTGAGCCAACTTAACTTCCCGCAAATAACTATTTTCTCAACCACTTCAAACTGAATTGAAACTCTCACTTTTCCTCTCTTTCTCCGTCTCCTTCCTAGTTCCCTTTAGTTCCGTTCAGCTGACTCATACCATCATCACACTGATTATTATAGTTTTGTATTAAAATGCTAATGATACAGAAAATTAAGCTCTATTGTTTGTCACCATTGTATTGAAAATATAGTCATCCAGATAATTGCTTTGTGGTGTTGAAAACTATGCAAATGCTATTTGATTGGAGCATATTAAGTGTACAGCTCACTTTATGGAGACCATGAATTCAGTCTTCTTTAAAATTTTATTTAGGGGCCCCTGGGTGGCGCAGTCGGTTAAGCGTCCGACTTCAGCCAGGTCACGATCTCGCGGTCCGTGAGTTCGAGCCCAGCGTCGGGCTCTGGGCTGATGGCTCAGAGCCTGGAGCCTGTTTCCCATTCTGTGTCTCCCTCTCTCTCTGCCCCTCCCCCGTTCATGCTCTGTCTCCCTCTATCCCAAAAATAAATAAACGTTGAAAAAAAATTTTTTTAATTTTATTTATATAAGAATATGTGTAATTCTGAATACATAATTCATGTAAAAATGAAAGTGACTTCTAAGATTCCTAAGACATATGTTTTCTCCCCCAAATTTAATATAAGAATTATCTATCAAGCATTCAGGTGTAATTTTGCCCCACTATTGAGACAAAACCTTTTGAGTACTTTATTCCAGGCCATGTGAATTATGAAGATTTTTCATTCTATCTGGTGGGAACAGGGGTGGTTTCTGGCCTATGTGAGCTCACAGTATTTCTTTCTAATCCCATCCAGTGGTTCCTTGCTCGGGGTTGCACACACGTGTGTTGGTCAGCACTCTGCTGACACTTGAGGAGCATCCCCACTTGGGTTTCCCTTCTCTGGACTGTGACCTGAACTTTCTCTGCATCCAGAAAGTTCAAGGGCTCACCTGGTTTATTACTGACCTCCCAAGGGTCACTGCTCTTCATTGTCTTAATCCAATGTCTTCAAACCTACTTTCTGGTATATTTTGTCCTTTTAAAAGTTATTTTAGGCAGGAGGTTAAATCTGGTTCCTGTTACTTCATTTTGAGCAGAAGCTAATAGGAAGTAACTTGAAAACACTTGTTAAATTCCTAGAAAAACAGGTGTGTCTCTTTATAAAGACCTTGATGTTTCTGAGCTCTCTGTTCTATTACATCAAATCAGTGATTTTTTTTGTACTAGTCAAATAATTTTAGTTTTAATTACTACAGATTTAAGTGTTTTCACATTTACTTTGTAAAAATTAATAAAAGGAAATCTGGTTTAGCACTGAGTCAGGAGGACAGCAGGGAGAACTGTCACACCCTCCCGAATTACCACTCATGGTCAACTGCAGACCCAACAGGAAGAGGTGCACTTTGCAAGTAGACACTACTGTAGCTACTAATTTACTAACCCAGCAGGAGAAAGTAAGATTTCTTCCTCCCTAGCAACTTCCCAGCCAATGAGAGACTGTCACAGTTCAGCCAATGAGAAGCCACTACACTTTCAGCTCCGTGTTTACACCAATGGACTTGTAGTTTACAACATCTCCTCCCAAATCCCCCTTTCCTCTATAAAAGAACTTTTCATTCTTTTAATTTCTGGGCTCGCCTACCATTTGCTGGAGCTTGCTTGTCCCAGATTGCAATCCTATGCTGTTCCCAAATAAACCCAGCTTTTGCTGGTTAAATAACTGGCTGCCTTATTCCTAAGGTTAACATTGTTTGCTAACCAGAAGTGAGATCCAGCAAAGACCCTAAACCACTCCAAGACTAGGAAGCAAATGGGTGCTGGTCCCCTCAGAGCAAACCAGGCTCATTGGGTCCTGCTGGCTCTTTAGTTTGAGGGTAGATTTTCTCCTGGATTTTGAGCTCTTCTCTCTTTGTGTTCCAGCTCTCTAAGCTTTATTCAGGATCTGTTTTAAGGCTTTATTTTTTCTGAGAGTACTTATTTAGCCTTCAATCCAACTTCTTTTTGGAATTGCCTGTTCCTACTGGAACCATGCTGGCTTTGGTCTGATTCCTTCTGGACCCAGACTGTTCCTGCTGAAATTGTGTTTTTTTTCAGGATTTTTCTCTTTGCTGTAGAGAAAAATCTCTAAGAAATGGGATCCCCATCATCAAAATACTTTGAGAATACTCCCCCCAACACACACTGGTACTCCAGCTAGTTTTATGTTTAAAAAGACTATGGTCAGGGGTGCCTGGGTGGCTTAGTTGGTTGAGTGTGAACTCTTGATTTTGGCTCAGGTCATGATCCCAGGTTGTGAGATCAAGCCCTGTGGTGGGCTCCATGCTGAGTGTGGAGCCTGTTTAAGATTCTCTGTCTCCCTCTCCCATTGTCCTTCCCCTGCTCATGTGCACACACACTCTCTCTGTCTCTGTCTCTGTCTCTGTCTCTGTCTCTCTCTCTCTCTCTCACACACACACACACACACACACACACACACACACACACACGACTATGGTCCTTCCTCATGTGCACTGATTTAACCAAAAGTAATTTATTTTATTTATTTCAGTGTAATCGACACACTCTATTATAATAGTTTCAGGTGTACAGCATAGTGATTTGAAAAGTTTATACAGGGGCACCTGGGTGGCTCAGTCGGTTAAGCGTCCGACTTCAGCCAGGTCACGATCTCGCAGTCCGTGGGTTCGAGCCCCGCGTCGGGCTCTGGGCTGATGGCTCAGAGCCTGGAGCCTGCTTCCGATTCTGTGTCTCCCTTTCTCTCTGCCCCTCCCCCGTTCATGCTCTGTCTCTCTCTGTCTCAAAAATAAATAAACGTTAAAAAAAAAAAAGTTTATACATTATGCTATATTCCCCGTAAGTGTGGCTGCTATCTGTCACCATACATCACTATCATATTATTGACTGTATTCCTTATGCTGCACCTTTTATTCCCATGATTTATTCATTCCATAACTGGTAGCCTGTATGTCCCACTCCCCTTCACCCATTTTTCCTATGCCCTCACTCTCCTCTTCTCTGGCAACCATCGATTTCTTCTCTGAATTTAAAGTTCTGATTCTGCTTATTTGTTTATTCATTTTTTTTTAAGATTCCACACAGTGAAATCATGTTATTTGTCTTTCTCAGTCTGACTTATTTCACTTAGCATGATACTCTTTAGGTTCATCCATGTTTTTATGAATGGCGTGATTTCATCTTTTTAATGGTTGTATAATATTCCATTGTGTGTGTATGTGTGTGTGTGTGTGTGTGTGTGTGTGTGTGTGTGTATACAAACCACACCTTCCTAATCAATTTGTCTACTGATGGGACACTTAGGTTGCTTCCATAACTTGGCTCTTATAGATAAATGCTGCCATAAACATAGGAGTGCGTGTATCTTTTCACGTTAGTATTTTAGTTTTTGTTGGGTACTCAATAGTAGAATTATCGGATCATATAGTATTTCTATTTTTAACTTTTGCAGAACCTCTATACTGTTTTCCACAGTGGCTATAAAAGTTTACATTCCCATCAACAGTGTATGAAGTTTCCTTTTTCTCCATATTTTTGTCAACACTTGTTTCTTATCTCTTTGATTTTAGACATTCTGACAGATGTGAGGTGATATCTCATTGTGGTGTTGATTGGCATTTTACTAATGATCAGTGATGTTGAGCATCTTTTCATGTGTCTCTTGGCCATACATATGTCTTCTTTGGAAAAATGTCTATTCAGAATTTCTGCTCATTTATTAAATTGGATTTTTTTTTTTTTTTTTTTGGTGTTCGGTTATATAAGCTCTCTGTATTTTGGATATTAACTCATTATTAGATGTATCATTTGCAAATACCTTCTCTAATTCAATAGGTTGCCTTTTTGTTTTGTTGGTGGTTTACTTTGCTATGCAAACCCTTTTTATTTTGGTATGGTCCCAATAATTTATTTTGGTTTTTGTTTTCCTTCTCTTGGAATGCATAACTAGAAAAATGTCCCCTATGTTAGAGAAATTGCTGCCTCTGTTTTTTTCAGGATTTTTAGTGGTTTCAGGTCTCACATTTATGCCTTTAATTCATTTTGAGTTTATTTTTTTGCATGGTGGTCCAGTTTCATTCTTTTACATGTGGCTGTCCAGTTTTCACAGTATTATTTATTTTTTAAAATTAAAAAAAAATTAATGTTTATTTTTGAGAAAGAGAGAGAGAGGGAGAGAGAAAGAGAGGGGGAGGAGCAGAGAGAGAGAGGGAGACACAGAATCAGAAGCAGGCTCCAGGCTAACAGCTGTTAGCACAGAGCTAGACGCGGGGCCCAAACCCACGAACTGCGAGACCATTACCCGAGCTGAAGTTGGGTGCCCAACCAACTGAGCCATGCAGTTGCCCCTCAGTATTATTTATTAAAGAGAATATCTTTTCCCCCACTGTATACTCTTGCCTCCTTTGTTGTAGATTAATTGACTGTATAGTAGTGGGCTTATTTCTGGGTGCTTTATTATGATCCATTGATCAATGTGTCTGCTTTTGTGCCAGTACCATACCGATTTGATTACTACAGCTTTGTAGTATATTTTGAAATCTGGAATTGTGATACCTCTAGCTTTGTTTTTCTTTCTCAAGATTGCTTTGGCTATTCTGGGTCTTTTGTGGATCCACACAAATTTTGGTATTATTTCTTCTAGTTTTGTGACAAATGCTATTGGTATTTTGATAGGGATTGCATTAAATCTGTAGATTGCTTTGAGTATTATGGACATTTTAACAATGTTTATTCCTCCAATTCATTCTTACAATTCATTCTTCCAATTCATGAGCATGGAGTATCTTTTCATTTGCGTCATCTTCAATTTCTTTCATCAATGTTTTATAGTTTTCAGAGTACAGGTCTTTCACCTCTTTAAGTTTATTCCTAGGTATTTTATTCTTTTTTGGTACAATTGTAAATGGGACTGTTTTCTTTATTTCTCTTTCTGCTACTTCATTATTAGGGAATAGAAATGCTACCAATTTCTGGGAATTAATTTTGTATCCTGCAACTTTACTGACTTATTCTAGTTTTTTAGTGGAGTCTTTTAGGATTTTCTATGTATACTATTATGTCATCTGCAAATAGTGACAGTTTAACTTCTTCTTTGCCAATATGAACGCCTATTATTTTTCTTGTCTGATTGCTGTGGCCAGGACTTTTGGTACTATGTTGAATAAAAGTGGCAAGAGTGGCCATCCTTGTCTCGTTCCTGACCTTAGAGGAAGAGCTCTCAGCTTTTTACCACTGTATATGATGCTAGCTGCAGGTGTTTCATATATGGCCTTTATTAAGTTGCAGTATCTTCCCTCTAAACCCACTTTGTCGAGAATTTTTATCATGAATGGATGTTGTACTTTGTCAAATGCTTTTTCTGCATATATAGAGATGATCATATGATTTTAATCCTTTCTCTTGATGTGGCAAATCACATTGATTTGTGAATAGTAAATATTTGTGAATATTCCTTGCATTCCTGAAAAAAATCCCACTTGATTATGGTGAATAGGTATTAACTCTTCTTTAAATGTTTGGGAGAATTCACCTGTGAACCCCTTTTACCAGGCAGGTGGTTTGACAAATCTGTGCTGTTTGGCCAGTTTTACAACATTTTCATGGTGCATACCATCCTCATTCCTCAGGGCTAGTTGAGCCGGACACAGGGTGGGTGGGGGGGCCTCAGTCTCATGATCCTGGGATCATGACTTGAGCCGAGGCCAAGAGCTGGAAGCTCAATCAACTGAACCACCCATGCACCCCTATGTTGTTGTTTTTTTTTAAAAACTTCATGACCTTTAAAAAGAAAAATGCCAGTACCTTTGGCATTTTTTAAGAAGTTCGTTTATTTCATACTGTTATTCAAATTAAGATTCACAGGGGCGAATCTTCAGGATGGAGGACAAGCACACATCCAGGTAACTGACTTTATTATTATTATTAAACGAAAATTACAAGGCTCTATAAATTAAGACGACCTTCTGCTCACCTAAACCACCCTTCTCTTGCACCTGAAAGTCAGTTTGATTTTGCTCACCTGACTTCTCACAATCTCTTCAAGAGCCCAACGAACGGACTGTAACCCAATCCCTCCAGTTAAGGCAGCCCATGGAGCTCAGGGGCAAGTACCAGATGAGGTCGCCCTAGACCCCGCCCTGTCCGGGAGGCGGCGGCGCAGCGCGCTGTGGTCTGAGGCATTGTGGGTATTGAAGACCCTCTCCCAGGGCACTGTGGGTAGCGCAGTCCCGCGTCCCGGGGCACTGTGGGTAGCGCACCCCGGAGCACTGTGGGTAGTGCTGTCCTGCGCCCGCCGGCGTCGCTGGTGGCTGGTGACCGTCCTTGCGCGCTTGTGGTGAGTGATTCCGCCGCTGCCGCCGTTCCGGGGCACTTCGGTGGGGAGAGCCGGGCGAGAGCGGACGGGGTCGGTTCGCTGTCGCCGCGGGTTGCTGGAGGTTCGGGTTTCCCGGCGGGGTTGGGGCGGCCCACCTGGGAGGGGCTGTGGGCGGGAGTCTGGGGGAAGGGCCGTCAGGCGGGGCTGGGGGCCCGGCGTCCCGTCCTGGAGGAGCCGGGCTGGCCTGGGTGACTTGGGGCACACGGGCGGTGGGGCGGCGCTGCTCGGCGAAGCCGGCTCTGGTGATGCGGGTGCCGCTTGGCCACCTGCCCCCAGGTTTTGGAGGAAGATTGGCCTGGGGCAGATACCCAACCTCGCCTCGATGGTGGGGGCAGCCGGGGCGGAGACTCGGGTCAGCGGCCTCGGGACCGTGGGCTCCTCGGGGCGTTGGAAGGGCCCGGCGGGGTCAGACATCCCCTGGTTGCGTGGGGGAGCCCTTGGGTCCCCTTCGGCGCTTTCCGCTTGTGTCAGCCCCCTCCTGGGGCCCTTCCAGGAGCATGGGGTGGTGCCATTGGAGTGGACCCTACCGGGCAGAGCACTTTCCCTAGATCCCCTAGTCACCGGAGGTGGGAGAGGGAATGAATGGTAAGAACTCCGGCCTTCAGCTTTCCTTTGTGAAAATGAAACTCGAGCGCACCCAGGAGTAGCCGTGAAGTTCTATGGGTTCATCAGTCTGATCCACCAGTTACCAATGAGAACCCTATCTTTTCTCCCCCAGCCTGCAACCCCCACGTGTACATCTCTTTGGGCACTGTGTCTGCCCACGGGCCTATGCCAGGCTTGCTGTCGGAGCCCCCGACCCCCCTTCCTTTTAGGGAGAGTTCAAATCCAGACCTGCCCCTTTCTCACGGACTCATCCTGGGCAAGGTACCGAACCTCCTGGAGTGGAGTGTGGAAAGAGTTAAAACTTGGGTCTGACCCATGCTAAGTGCTCGAAAACATTCACGTGTGTTTTTACTAAGCCGTCCCCCCCGCCGGCACATAGAGGGTTAATCTACTGGGCGTCAGCATGCGTTGAGAGCAGGTTTGCTCTAAAACCCACACCCCGACTCTGTTCCTGGGGTGGTCCTTACCTTCCCTGCTTGCTTCCAGTACTTTAGTGGAGTGGAACCCAGTTGCATACTTGGAAGTTTCCAGCCTGCTCTCTGGGCCAGGAGAGACTCCTAAGGTGGGAACTACTTCTGGTGTGCCCAGGTGGGCCCTGAAGCCGTCTCCCCTCCCTACTCCCCCTCAATCCAGAGGGAACTAACTGCCTGTTAGGGAGGGGGGGACTCCTAGGGGCCTGGCAGTCTGTTGTGGATGGGCACCACCTCCTCCTGTACTTGTGGTGTGGACTTTAGTGTGTGTGTAGTATGCCCTGTGGGGCTCAGAGCTGCAGGTGGATTCCCAGGAAGCCAGGCTTGTTCTTGAAAGGACACATTCCTGCACAGGGTGTCCTTGGGCACATCCTCTGCCTTCATGAATTCAGGAGCTTTTCAGCATCTCCATACGTTCACTCTGGTGTATTCTCAGGGCCTTGTGGTGTTGCCAAAACAAAGATGGTGAGAAGTGCTGTTGTGAGAACAGTAGTCTTGTATTGGCCATATTTTTATTTCCTCAGCCATCTTGCACATTATGTGGTAGAATATTCATTTTGTAGAAAGGTAAATGGTATAGTAGAGGATTAAATAACTTTTATCACGGAGCTAGCTGTTCTTTAACTTTCAAAGTTAATGAAAATTTAAAAAGAGAGGTGCTCTATTTTTAGACTCATACATCCAATGCTAATTAAATTCATTTTCATCAAATTTTTTAATGTTTATTTTTGAGAGAGAGTGCGAGCAGGGGAGGGGCAGAGAGAGAGAGAGAGAGAGAGAGAGAGAGAGAGAGAGAGAATCTGAAACAGGCTCCAGACTCTGAGCTGTCAGCACAGAGGCAGATGTGGAGCTTGAACCCACAGACCGTGAGATCATGACCTGAGCCAAAGTTGGACACTTAGCCAACTGAGCCACCAGGCTCCCCACACCCCCAAATTTTCTCCTGATCCTTGGTCTCAGCCCCTAATGACATGAACTTCTGTTGGTGACATTAATGACACTACCTTTATAGTTTCTTCTACTTTTCTTAGTTTTGAGGGTGTGGAGGGAAATGGGATTATTAAATTTAAAATTTATTATGAAAATTTTACAAATACAAAGATAGCGAGAATTTTCAAAGAGCATCTGTGCATCGGCTTCAGCAGGTGTCAACATTCTGCTCTTCCCCTCTTCCTTTTTGGTTTTCTCCGCTGAAGTATTTTGCAGCAAATCCCAGATATCATTTTACCAGTGAATACTTCAGTATGCATCTGTTAGGAATTAAACCATTTTATTAAATTTTACTGAAATATAATTACCATACATTATTATTATCAGTTGGTGTACAACATATTGACTTAATTCTATACATTATTCAGTGCTTACCACAACAAATGCCACCCTCTGTCACCATACAATGTTATACTCCTCATCTCCAAAACTTATTTTATAACTGGAAGTTTTTCTTAATCCCCTTTATCTATTTTGCCTATACCTCCACCACCTCCCCTCTGACAACCACCATTTTGTTCTCTGTGAGTCTGTTTTTTATTGGTTCATGTGTTTTTGTTCTTTATCCATTTATCAATAGGCACACATTGTTTCCGTATTTGGGCTATTTTAGATAATGCTGTAATAAACATAGGGGTGCATGTATCTTTTCAGATTAGCATTTTCATTTTCTTTGGGTAAATAATAGTGAAATTACTAGATCATATGGTATTCTATTTTTAAATTTCTGAGGAAACTCCATACTGTTGTACACAGTGGCTGTACCAATTTACATTCCTACCAACAGTGTGTATGTAAGGGTTCTTTTTTCATCATATCCTTACCAACACTTGTTATTTGTCTTTTTAATACTAGCCTTTCTGAATGGTGTGAGGTGATATTTCATTGTAGTTTTGATTTGCACTTCCCTGATGATAGGTGATGTTGAGCATCTTTTCATGTGTCTGTTGACCATCTGTATGTCTTCTTTGGGAAAATGTCATTCAGGTCCTTTGACAATTAAGAAAATTATTTTTTGTGGGACTGTAGAAGTTCTTTATGTATTTTGGATATTAACCACTTATTGGATATATTGTTTGCAAATATCTCCTCCCATTCAGTAGGTTGCCTTTTTGTTTTGCTGATGGTTTCCTTTACTGTGAAAACCCTTTTTATTTATTTTTTTTTTAATTTTTTTTTCAACGTTTTATTTATTTTTGGGACAGAGAGAGACAGAGCATGAACGGGGGAGGGGCAGAGAGAGAGGGAGACACAGAATGGGAAACAGGCTCCAGGCTCTGAGCCATCAGCCCAGAGCCCGACGCGGGGCTCGAACTCACGGACCGCGAGATCGTGACCTGGCTGAAGTCGGACGCTTAACCGACTGCGCCACCCAGGTGCCCCCAAAACCCTTTTTATTTTGATGTAGTCTGAATAGTTTATTCTTGCTTTTGTTTTTCTTGACTGAGGAGACATATTTAGGAAAATGCTGTGATGGCTGATGTCAAAGAAATTACTGCCTCTGTTTTGTTTTAGGAATTTTATGGTTTCAGTTCTCACGTTTAGGTGAGAAACCCATTTTGAGGGGTTTCTCTCTTAAAAATTCTAGTATAGTTAACATACACTGTTGTATTAGTTCCATTTGTACAATACAGTGATTCAGCAATTGTATACATTACTCAGTACTCACTGGGATAAGTGTATTCTTAATCCCTTTCACCTGTTTCACCCATCCCCCCACCTACCTGTTCTCTGGTAACTATCACTTTGTTCTCTATAGTTAAAAGTCTTTTTTGGTCTCTTTTTTTCCTTTGTTCATTTGTTTTGTTTCTTAAATTCCACATATGAATGAAACCATATGGTATTTGTCTTTTGCTGACTGGTTTGTTTCACTTAGCATTGTACCTTCTAGATCCATTCTTGTTGTAAATGACAAGATTTCATTCTTTTTTTATGGCTGATTAATTCCACTATGTGTGTATGTGCGTGCGTGTGTGTATCACATCTTCTTTATCCATCCATCAATAGACAATTAGGTTGCTTCCATATCTTTCGTCTTGTAAATAATGCTACAGCAAACATAGGGGTACATGTATCTGTTTGTGTTACTGTTTTCATATTCTTTGGGTAAATACCCAGTAGTGAAATGACTTCATCATATGGTAGTTCTATTTTTAATTTTTGAGGGACCTCCATACGGTTCCCACAGTGGCTGCACTTGTTTGCGTTCCCATCAATAAAGCACAAAGTTTTCTTCTCTCCACATCCTTGCCAACACTTGTTGTTTCCTTTATTTTTTATTTTAGCCATTCTGACAGGTGTAAGGTGGCTTTTGATTTGCATTTCCCTGATGAGTGATATTGAGCATCGTTTCATGTGTCTGTTGGCCATCTGTCTTCTCTGGAGAAATGTTTGTTCTTGTCTCTGCCCATTTGTAATTGGACTAGTTTTTGTTTTTGTTTTGTTTTTTGGTGTTGAGTTGTATTAGTTCTTTATATATTTTGTATTAGTTCTTTATATATTTTGGATACTAACCCCTTTATTGCATATGTACCTTGCCAGTATATGTATTCCCATACAGTAGGTCTTTTAGGTTTTTTGATTATTTCCTTTGCTGTGCAGAAGCTTTTTATTTTGATGTAATTCCAATGGTTTATTTTTACTTTTGTTTTCCTTGCCTCAGGAGACATATCTAGAAAAATGTTGCTATGGCCAGTGTCAGAGCCAAGGCACAGTGTCAGGTTCACAGGTTAAAAACAGGCTTGGCATACTTTCTTCTCCGACACTGTGCCTTGGCTCTCTTATCACTACCACTTGCATGATAAATGCCTTTCCATCCCTTAACTTTTAATCTGCGTGTGTCTGGCTCTTTTGGGCAGCATATAGATGGATCTTGCTTTTTTTGTTTGTTTGTTTCTTTTTAATCCATTCTGCCACCCTGTGTCTTCTGATTGTAGCATTTAGTCCATTTACATTCAAGATGATTATTGTTAGGTATGTACTTACTACCATTTTGTTACTTGTTTTATGATTTTTTTTTTGTAGTTCTTTTCTGTTCCTTTTTTCTCTTGGTCTCTTCTCACAGTTTTCTGGGGTTTTTTTAGTGATATATTTGGATTACTTCCTTTTTTTTTTGCATATCTATTATTGGCTTTTGATTTGTGATTACCATTAGGTTTATAGATGACATCTTATGCATACAGCAATTTATAATGAGTTGATGGCTGTAGGAGTTTGAACCCATTCTTTATTCCTCTCCCTCCCATGTTTTAGTTATATGGTGTCATACTTTATATCCTTTTATTTTGTGAATCCCTTGACTGATTTTTATAGGTGTACTTAATTTTACTGCTTTTATGCTTCCTACTTTTCTTACTCCTGGTTCTGTCCTTTTCTTTCCACTCATGAAGTTTCCTTTAACATTTCTTTCAGGGTTGGTTTAGTGGTCATGAATTTCTTTAACTTTTGTTTGTCTGGGAAGCTATTTATCCTTGCATTCTGAATAATAGCCTTGCCAGATTCTTTAAAAAATTTTTTTGTTTTTACATTTATTTATTTTTGATAGAGACAGAGCACAAGTGGGGGAGGGGCAGAGAGAGAAGGAGAAGAGAATCCAAAGCAGGCTCCAGGCTCCGAGCTGTCAGCACAGAGCCCGATGTGGGGCTCGAACCCACAAACTGTGAGATAGTGACCTGAGCCAAAGTCAGACGCTTAACCAACTTAGCCACCCAGGTGCCCCTAGCCTTGCCAGATTCTTAGTTGCAGGTTTTTTCCTTTTAGCACTTTGAATATATCATGCCACTCCCTCTGGCTTGCAAAGCTTCTTCTGAAAAATCAGCTGATAGCCTTTTGGGGTTTTGTTGTGGGTAACTTTTTTCTCTTGATGCTTTTAAAATTCTCTTGTTATCAGTATTTTCTGCCATTTTATTAAAAAGAAATTTTTTTTTCAACGTTTATTTTTGGGACAGAGAGAGACAGAGCATGAACGGGGGAGGGGCAGAGAGAGAGGGAGACACAGAATGGGAAACAGGCTCCAGGCTCTGAGCCATCAGCCCAGAGCCCGACGCGGGGCTCGAACTCACGGACCGCGAGATCGTGACCTGGCTGAAGTCGGACGCTTAACCGACTGTGCCACCCAGGCGCCCCTGCCATTTTAATAACTATGTGTCTTGAATTTATTTTGTGGGGGACTCTGTGTCTCTTGGATCTGGAATTCTGTTCCTTTCCCCAGATATGGGAAATTTTTAGCCATTATTTCTTCAAATAAATTTTCTGTTCCCTTTTCTCTCTTTTCTTCTTTTTGGATCCCTATAATGCATATATTATTACTCTCGATGGTGTCGCTGAGTTTTTTGTTTTCATTTATTATGATTTTTTCTCCTGTTAAGCTTGATTGCTTTCCATTACTTTTGTCCTCCAGGTCACTGATCTGTTCTTCTGCTTCCTCTAGTCTAGGGCTTATTCTCTCTAGTGTATTTTTTTTTTCAACGTTTTTGTTTATTTTTGGGACAGAGAGAGACAGAGAATGAACGGGGGAGGGGCAGAGAGAGAGAGGGAGACACAGAATCGGAAACAGGCTCCAGGCTCCGAGCCATCAGCCCAGAGCCTGACGCGGGGCTCGAACACACGGACCGCGAGATCGTGACCTGGCTGAAGTCGGACGCTCAACCGACTGCGCCACCCAGGCGCCCCTCTCTAGTGTATTTTTAATTTCAGTTAAGTTCATCTCTGATTGGTTCTTTTATATTTTCTGTCTCTTTGTCAAGGGTCTCACTGAAGTTCTCCAATCTTTTCTCAAGTCCAGTGAGTATTTGAATTTTTATAAAACTTACTTTAGATTCTCTATCAGGCATATTACTTATCATTGTTTCATTTAGCTCTCTTGCTGTGATTTTGTCCTGTTCTTTCATTTGGGACATACTCCTCTCTTCATTTTGTCTAAGTCTCTGTGCATTTTCTCTGTGTTAGGAAAGTCAGCTACATACAACTCCTGGTCTTGAAAGTCATGGCCTTATGAAGAATAGGTTCTGTTGTACCCTGCTGTGCACATTTATTAGAGAGAGAGAGCATGCGTGTGCACAAGAGGGGAAGGGGCAGAGAGAGAGAGAGAGAGAGAGAGAGAGAGAATCCCAAGAAGGCTCCATGCTGTCAGCACAGAGTCCGACATGGGGCTTGATCCCATTACCATGAGATCATTACCTGAGCCCAAATGAAGAGTCAGATGCTTAACTGACTGATATCTCTCCATTTATTTAGATATTCTTTGATTTTTTTAAGAAGTTTTATAATTTTTCTCACACAGATTTTATGCAAATTTGTTTTAGATTTATACCTAAGTATTTCGTTTTTCTGGGTGTTAATATAAGTGTTGTGGTGTTTTTAATTTAAAATTCCATTTGTTCGTGGCTGGTATATAGGCAAATAGTTGATTTTTTCATATTACTAACCTTGTATCCTGCAGCCTCGATATAATCACTTCTTAGTGCCAGAAATTTCTTGACTCTTTGGTATTTTCTATATAGTCAATCAGGTCATCTGCAGACAAAGATAGTATTGTTTTTTCCTTTTCAATCTGTGTACCGTTATTTCTTTTTTTTGTCTTCTTAGGTTAGGTAGGACTTCCAATGTGATGTTCATAGGAGAGATGAGAGGGGACATCCTTGCCTTGTTCCTGTTCTTCAGGGACAGCATCTGTTTTCTCAGCACTAAGCAGTACTGTGATTGGTGGCTTTTCCACCCTTTCTTTAAGCACGACCACAGTTATTTGCAGAGGCTGTCAGCACAGCCTGTTTTTAACCTGTGAACCTGACAAAATTAATGTCACTCCTTTACTGTTCTCTGACATTCAGTGTTCATATTTCCTGGATTGCTCAAAACTGCCAAAACAGTGTCCATGTGTTGCATTTGGTTGCTGTATATCTAAAGTCTTTTTTTTATTTCTACAAGAGCTCTTTCTTTTTATGCTGTTAACTTGTTGAAAGCTTCACATTTTAAAAAGATTAAACATATGTTAATTCACTCTTCAGTACTTCAGCACCACTTAATAACAATTTATTTTCCCCATGCGCAGAATATCATGATCACAGCTAACCATGTTCATGATAATTAACACCATCTGACACCCACTTCCTCTTGAAGTGTCCTTTGTAATCCCCAAAATGCTTTCCAGTTCATCTGTGCAAAACAGGACCTAGTCAGAGCATATAAGGACATCTGAAGAATGGTTATCTTGTAAATATCTTTGCCTAAGGAAAGGTTTCCCTCTCCTATTTCTTCATGATATTGTCGTGCTGCAGACCTGGGCCATTTGCTGACTGCCTCTTAAATTTCAAGTCTCATTTCAAATCTTGGGAACTCAATCTTGGATATATAAATGAGGGGGGCAACCAGATAATGGTGTCCACCCTGCTTCACATTCCCCTCAAATTCTGTGGAGACTTGTAGCACTCTTTCTGTTTGGATTTCCTAGGACTTGTCCTTTAGCTTTAGGGCAGATATAGATGGAGAGTTTCTGTTTTCCCCATGGTAGGTCACTTTGGCTTTCAACGTGAGTGCTCTCCTGTGGGTATTCTGAGGCCCTTTCCTGCTTAATAGAAACCCCACAGTGATAAAAGTCTCACCTAGCTGTAGGGGGCTGGAGGCTTCAATTCCCAGCTGGAGATTGGGGCTGAGCCTGCTGCTGGCCTAGTTCTGGGGGGCCTTTTTAACAGGACACTGGTTAAGAATAGGCTGTTCTGGGGCGCCTGGGTGGCGCAGTCGGTTAAGCGTCCGACTTCAGCCAGGTCACGATCTCGCGGTCCGTGAGTTCGAGCCCCGCGTCAGGCTCTGGGCTGATGGCTCAGAGCCTGGAGCCTGTTTCCGATTCTGTGTCTCCCTCTCTCTCTCTCTGCCCCTCCCCCGTTCATGCTCTGTCTCTCTCTGTCCCAAAAATAAATAAACGTTGAAAAAAAAATTTTTTTTTAAAAAAAAGAATAGGCTGTTCTGATGCCCTCTGCAACCTGCCTTATCTCCCCTGAACTGGGAGGCTAATAGAAGGGTACTCCTCCCTAGCGCCCCCTCACTTTCTTCTCTTTCCCCAGCTCTACCTCTGCAACTTGACTCTTCTCTGGAAAGAGCACTCAGCCGACCAGGAATATGGCCCCAGGGCCCCTGACAACGAGGGATGAGGTGAGTCCTGAAATTTCTTCCTAGCTTTTGCAGGATGGACTCCTTGCCTTTCCTTGTCCTTGGAGCTCCCCTGGTGGTGTTAGGTCATATTTAGCCCCGATTTTGGAGATGTGGCCCATCTTAACCTGGAGCCCTTTCTCAGACTCTGCTCCATTCATGACTCAGGCATTCACCAAGTAGTAAAGTGTGACTATAATTAGTACAATTAACATACAGATGTAGGACATTCATGCTTATGTGCCCAGTGATTCCCAAGGCCTGAAAAATTGAAGGAAGGCTTTCAGGAGAAAGCTCTTTTCAGAGTTGCCTGAGCTGCCTCTTATGGACTTGGCAAACTGAAGAACTGAGAGAAAGTCTTCCAGTGGGAGTGTGACAGCAAGTCTAGTACATATCAGAGACTGGGTGACTGGGCAGGCTGTCCCTCACTATTTGGAAAGCTTGGAACAGCCAGTGGCCTTTGGTCATCAGTTTTCTCTGTGTAGAGGTGAGGATGCAGACCTGCTGTCTTCTTGGGACTCACGGATACGTTTAGTTTGGCCAGCCCCATGCTTTATATTTAAATGAGTTTTCCACACCTGAAAACTGGAAGATTGTGTCTGAAGGTCTGGATTGCCAACCTCTTTGAGAACAGATTGCTTACCACTCTCCAGAGCCCACCCTTTTGGTGGATGACAAGTAGCTGAAGCCAAACAGTGTCTCCACGGTGCAGTCGTGCCTTCACCCCCTGACCATGGCTGAAGAGTCTGCCTCACTCATTTTCCTGGCCTGTGAAGGTTTTGCCTTCACCTGCTCTGAGCCAGCTTCAGCCAGAATCTACAAAGGTGGGCTGAGGAGTGGGGGCTTGAACTTGGAGCAAGCTGGATTTTGAAGGAGTTTGCCATGTTGAAATCCAGGATTTGGAAATAAGCGGTATAGTTGATCCCTGAACAACATGGACTTGAACCATGTGGGTCCACTTATATGTGGATTTTTTTCAGTAAATACAGGACAGTGCTATAAACATATTTATTCTTCCTTAAGAATTTCTTTTGTTAAACCAATTAATACTTTCTTTAGTTTATTGTGTGAATATAGTATATAATATACATAACATATTAAATAGGTGTTCATTGACTGTTTATGTTGCCAGTAAGGCTTCTGGTTAATCATAGGCTATTCAGTTTTTGGGGAGTCAAAAGTTATACGCAGATTTCTGACTGTATGGTGGGTTGGCACCTCTATCCCCCTATGTTGTTCAACTGTTAACTGTAACTGAGTGAATATATGTCCTTTCGGACAGATTTTCTCATCCTTAAGACTAGGCAGCATGTGAACTTGACATAATTGGATAAAGTTAACATTTACTAACCACCTAAATAGATACCAGGTAAGACACTTTTGTGCTTATTATGTCAATTACACAAAATAGTGTCATTCAGTTTTTCAGTGCCTGTCATATCAAGTGTAGAATTTCTTTGCAGAAAATCTCAACTTGATCTTAATACTGGGTTCATATGGTGGACATTTGCCTGTTAATGTACAAATTAAAAATGACTGACGTCATCAGAACCATTGAGAACGGTGTGTCTCTCCTTTGTCAAATCTTGTATACCTTTAAGAGAACATGTTTATGTAGTGCATGCAGTTCAGAGTGTTCCTTAAGGTAAGAGAGAACTTTTTTATATTTCGCTTTACCATTTATGGTGTTAATAGAGAAGCATTCTTGGCCAAAATGGAACATGGCACTGGCTTGTTTCATAAAGGGACCATAATTTTAACTTATTTTGAAAGAATGAAAGAACAAAGGGGTTTAAGTTTGTTATTTGAGGCATAGAAATTACATATTTTAGGATTCCTTAAATTACATTTCCAGATACTTAGGTATGTGGCTGATCTGAATTATACAGAATATTCTGATCTATGTTCTAATTGAATATATTGTTGACTACATACACACACATGATATTTACGCATGTCTAAAGGGTTTGGCTTAATAGGAGAAATTGTAGTGTGCTTTAGGATCGTGGCATAGATTGGGGCTGGCCCTAAAGGCTCTTAGCTAGTATGAAATTAGCACTATTTTACTGAATCTTAAAATTTGTTTTGAATGTCTGCTGTGTGAAGGAGTCTTTGGTCAACAAATAGTGATACCTGTAGCACAGCCTCCATTCTTTGTGTGTGTGTGTGTGTGTGTGTTTATTTTTGAGAGAGAGCACACGTGTGCACATGGAGCATGGGAAAAGGGGAACAGAGGATCTGAAGTGGGCTTTGCGCTGACAAACTGAGATCATGACCTGAGCCAAAGTCAGATGCTTAACTGACTAAGCCACCAGGTGCCCCACAGCCTCCATTCTTATAAGACTCCCGTCTTATTTAAGGGTTTACCTATCATTGGAATTAAACTTTTTTTTTTTTTTTGAAGACAAACTGCACTTTTATTCTTTCAGTGGTGAAAACCTAAATGAGAAAATTCCTCCTGACCATTAAATCTCTAATAAAACAATGCACAATAGACCTCTTCCCACAAGATAGCACATTACTATACAATGCAGAATGGCAGTGCTTTTCCTCATAATCCCTACTGTGCTACATATAAATTAGAATTTATATGGTAAAAGCAAGGTATTAATTCTATACATGATATTTTTAAGAAATTATAAATTAGTCATCATTCTTCAAATGGAATTAAACATTTAAAAGTTTCTACTGAGGTATAATTCACATCTGATAAATTTTGCCATTTTATTTTATTTATTTATTTATTTAATTTTTTTTAACGTTTTATTTATTTTTGAGACAGGGAGAGACAGAGCATGAACAGGGGAGGGTCAGAGAGAGGGAGACACAGAATCTGAAACAGGCTCCAGGCTCTGAGCCGTCAGCACAGAGCCCGATGTGGGGCTCGAACTCACAGACCGCGAGATCATGACCTGAGCTGAGGTCGGCCGCTTAACCGACTGAGCCACCCAGGTGCCCCAAATTTTGCCATTTTAAAGTGTATAGTTCAGTAGTGCAACCCTTACTACTATCTAATTCCATAATATTTTCATAACCCCCAAAGAGATCTCACACCCATTAGGAGTCACTCTTCTCCCCTTCCCTCACCTCTGGCAAGTGCTGATCTATTTTCTATCTCTATAGATTTGATTATTCTGGTTATTTCATATAAATGGAATCATATAATATGTAGTCTTTGTATCTGTTTTCTTTCACTTAGCATATTTTCAGTGTTCATCCGTGTCATAGCCTGAGTCAGTAATATTTCATTCCTCTTCATGGTCAAGTAACATTCTATTGTATGGATATATGACATCTTGTTTTTTATTCATCAGTTGATAGACATGTCCTGTCACTGGAACTTAATATCTTTGGTCTGTGGACATTTTTGATAGATTTTAATGATAAAATTGTATTAAAACTAGTGACTACCCCAGTGTCAGATCTTTAAAGATGAAGAAACCACTTACATTCACATTCAAATCTATGACTCGTTACAGGTTAAAAACATTCAGATTTTCACCATCCCACCCCACTATTTCTCAGTCATTGCAAATTTTACTTGTTCTTAATGTCTGAGAACCTGTTTCTGTGGGTAATTTTGTTCATGAAATGAATTTTAGGATTACAGTCAGTTATTCTCAACACAAATGACCAAGTAAGATGACACGAGTATTTTGAGTTTTATGAGCTACAACTCTAATAAAAGAGTGTCTGTGTTCTTTTTTTGTTGGCTTTCAAAACCATCTGCAGGATACTAGAACACCTCTGCTTTCTATTCTACCACCAGCTACCTTTTCCCCCTGCCAGGTGCTTCTCACCCACATCATGGGCTTTTTCCCTCTCTTCCTCTTCTCATGATATCTGTGTTCCTTACTTTCCTACATGCTTCATTTTAGATTCTCAGCCCTCTACTCTTTTCTTGATTATTCTGAATCTTACCCATCTTTCAAATTTTAATTTTTTAGAGATATAATTCACAGCCCAGAATTCATCCTGTGGATGAAATAATCAGATAGACTTCAAAGTCTCCATTTTAACTATGCTCAGTGTGGAACAGGAAAATGTAGTAATATCAATAAAATCCACTTCATGACAAAGGGAAAGAAGACCATTTCAGAATGATAATAAAAGAGTAGCTTCAGGAAGACATGACAATTATATATGTGTCTAATAACAAAGCTTTAAAATACTTGACAGAATTAAAGGGAGAAAAAGGCAATTATACCTTTAAAAAAGAGATTTAACCCCTCTGAGCAACTGATAGGACAACTAGGTGAAAAGTCAGTAAAGACATAGGATTTAAAGAAAACTAGCAAATGCATCATCTTGGTCAAAAATTATAGAACACTGTACCCTACAACTGCAGAATATACTTTTTCAAGTACATTTGGTATGCTCAGCAAGACAGACTTAGTGAATTTGAAGGGATTTAAAGAATACAGTGTATATTCTGTAACTCCAGTTGAATTATATTAGAGACCCATAAGATATCGAAGTAAATCTCAAATATTTAGAAACTGAACGACACATTCTTCACTAATCCTTACATCAAAGGAGAAATTGCAAAATTAAGAGACTATTTCAAACAGAATGATAGAAATGGATCATTAAATCTTGTGGGAGGCCAATCTGGTGGCTCTGCCCCAGCAGCAGTCTGGCAGTGCCCTCTACCACCCCTGGGATAGGATCTCTGTGCTAGCCTCAACCCTGGCATCCTGGATATCGCCAGAGGGATCAAGAGAGGACAGCCTATTGCTTTATTGGGCTTCCGTGTTCTCCCTCCGTCTGACTTTCTGCTTCTTCATGTTGAAGCTTATGGTCTGTGACTGATGGTGAAGTTATAAGGGTCAGCACTGAGGATGAACAAGGGGGGGTTAGCAGTTGGAAAGTGACTAGAGCCAACACCTGCTTGCTTTCTCAGACATGGACAGAGGTGACTGTGTGGCCACAGTGCTAGATTGCCAGTTTGGCTGATGAGCCCCTTTGGATCTGCATTTCTTAGGTCTTAGACACTTTGGCCAGAAGGCAGGGCATCCTTTGCCTAATGCAAATGAGAGCTTCAGGACAGAAACTTCACAGGCTCTGCCTTCAGTGGACTCATTATTCAAGTAGGAGAAGATTCATGTACACAACCTAAATCAAAACAGGCGGCTGTACAATAAAGACGGAGACACACAGTCTTGTTTTGTGAAAGAAGAAATCTCAGATGATGGTTTCTTCTTGGCATTGAGGAACGGTCCTCATTGAGGACCACCATTGGGGAACCTGGTGTGGAGACTGCTTGTGACACTGGCTCAGGTTAGATTTCTGCAAGTCTCTCCCCAAGGGACTCTTGTGTTCCTGGCAAGCACCTATATTCCACAAGAGAAATTCCACGTGAGCAAGAGCCCAGGGAGGTGATGAGCATGTAAACAATGTCAGTCTAAATGCAGACCTTCCTACAGAGTGAGACTTCAGAAAGAAGAACTCACAGTGTCTCATTGTGGCAGAAGCTTCCTACTCAATTTTGAGCTTAGGCAGCATGAGGAAATCTATTCTGGAGAGAAACCTTTTGTGTGTGACAGTAAATTCTTCATTCAAAGTTCAAAACTTAGTATCAGAGGATTCACACTGGAGAGAAATTTTACAAGTGTACCAAATGTTGAAAAAGCTTCAGTCAGAATTCGAATCTTCAGTATTAGAAATTTCATACTGGAGAGGAACCCTATGGATGCAACAAATGTAGGAAAAGAAAGGATTCAAATCCAGCTTAAATCTCTTTCAGAATCAGTGCACCCCCCTGAGAAACCCTAGAAATTCTGGAAGGGTGAGGAAGCCTTTAGTTAGAGCTCATGCCTTGTTCTCACAGACTCCTAGGGGGAAGCCTATGAGTGTATGGAGCGTGGAGGTACTTTATCTGTAGCTCACATCTGGCCCAACAACAAAGAATACTTCAGAGAGAAGCCCAACAGATGTGATAAATGTGGGAGGGGTTTCCACAATTTGGCCAGTGTCACAGAACCTGAAGCATGGGGACAAAGCCATAAAAATGCAGCATCTGTGGGGAGCACTTCAGCCTGAGCTTTCACTGTCTCCACGACAGAATCCGCACAGGTGGGACGCCCTACGGATGTGATAAATGTGTCAAAATGCAAACCTTATTCAGCATCAGAAAGTTTACACTGGAAGGAAACCCCACGCATTAGTCTGCTAGGGCTGCCATAAAAGAATACCACGCAGTAGGTGGCTTAAGCAACAGAAATCTTATTTTCTCACAGTTCTGTAGGCTGGAAAGTCCAAGATCAAGGTGCTGGCCGGTTTAGTTCCTAGTGAGGACTTTTCCTCGTTTGTAGATGGCTGCTTTTTTCACTGTTTGCTCACATGGTAGAGACAGAGAGCTAGAGTATCTCTTCCTCTTATGAGGTACCATTCCTGTTTGATCAGGGCCCCACCCTTAACCTTTGTTACTTCTTTACAAACACTGATATTGGAGTCAGTGCTTCAGTATATGAAATTTCAGTATACAATTCAGGCTATAACATTCCACCCCTGGAACCCCCCCCCCCCCCATTCAATGTCCTTCTCACATGAAGATGAATTATTTTTAAAATTTATCTGAAGGGATGGGAGGGAGAGGGGGGCGGGAGAGAATCTTAAGCAGGCTTCATGCTCAGTGTGGAGCCCAATGTGGGGCTTGATTGGGATCATGACCTGAGCTGAAATCAAGAGTTGGGCACTGAACCGACTGAGCCACCCAGGTGCCCCAGAAATACATTATTTCTTGCTAACAGCCTCCACAGCCTTAACTTACCCAGCATCAGATTTAAAGTCCAAAGTTTCATCTAAATGTCATCTAAGTCAGATATAGATCAGGCATGAATCTAGGTATCATTCATCCTACAGCAAAATCCCTCTCTTCTTGTGAGCTTGTGAAACACTTCCAAAATAAAATGGTAGACAGACATAGGATACATACTCCCATTCCAAAATGGAGAAATGTGATGGGTCCCACCAAGTCTAAAACCTACCAAGGGAGAATGAATTAAATCTTAATGTTGGTGAATAATCCTCCATGGTTTGATGTTCTACCCTCCAGACCCACTGGGTTGAGTGTCCCTTTAGGTCAGATGGGTGACCCCACCTCTGTGGCTTTCTGAGAAGGCCCTGCCAAACTGAGGAGTGATGGGCATCCTTGCCCCTGGGCCTGCTGTGGGATTGGCAGCTCTGACAACCTCTGAATTGCCTTCAGGGTCATTCTTTCCCCTTTTTGAAAGATAACGGGTGTCTGCAGCCTTGCTCATTCTGTCTTGTTTCCTCTGTTTAATCCCAGCTGGCAGTGTTTCTGCTGGTATAATTCCATCTCAATTCCTGGCTTCTAGGTGGCCGATTAAATTCATGGTTTACATCGATACTAATCTCTGTATCAAATTATTTTTCAGACGCACCTTCAGTGTTCTCTTCAGAACGAGTTTTCTCTCCCCTTCCCTCTCTCTCCCTCTTTTTGCAATGTGGATAAACGGAATTTTCCACATCTTCAGCTTGGGTTCCTTTTTGCTTAACAGTTTTTTTCTTCAGCTCATCTCTTACGTCTCTTACATTTTACTGTAAGCAGTCAGGAGAAACCAAGTCATTTCTTCAACACTTGGCTCTGAAATCTCTTCAGCTAAAATATCCAGTCTCATTAATCACAAGGTCTACCTTATACAAAACACTGGAACATAGTTCAGTGAAGTTCTTTACTGCCTTATAACAAAAATCATATTTCCTATGGTTTCCAGTAACCTGTACCTCATTTCCATCTGAGACATCAGAATGGCCTTTAATGTCTACATTTTTGCCAGTATTATTTTCATGATTATTTGTGTATTCTCTAAAACGGAAGTGTTCTCTCCAGCTCTTTTCTTTCTGAGCTCTCATCAGAATCACCTTTAACTCCTGTTATTTCTATTAGCAGTCCCTTCATGTCAATCTTGTGTTCTTTTACTATGTGGCTCAGCAGTCTTCCAGCCTCTATCACACTGTTCCAAAGCTGCTTCCACAGTTTTAGGTATGTGTTAACAGCGGCTCCTTGCTCTCAATACCAAAATCTGTATTAGTTTGAGAAGTCTGCCTTAACAAGTACTATAAACTAGGTGGCTTAAATAACAAATTTATCATCCACAGTTTTTGAGGCTGGGAAGTCTAAAATCAAGGTGCTGGCTGATCGGTTCCTTGTGAGGTCTCTCTTCCTGGCTTGCAGACGGCTATCTTCTTGCTGTGTGTTCACACGGCAGAGACAGAGAGATAGGGAGCTGTGGTCTCTTATGTACCAGCCCAACTGTACCAGAGTCCTACCTTTATGACTTCATTTAACCTGACTTCCTTGGAGGCTATTGTCTCCATTAGGGGTTAAGGCTTCAACGTATCAATTTTAGAAGGACATAGTTCACTCCATAGCACCCGATAAATGTCATGAATGTGGAAAAGCCTTTAGTAAAAATTTATGACTTAACAATAGACAATCCATAAGTGAAAATACAGAGGGGTGAAGAGAACCCTGTAAATACAGTCAGTGTGACTCTCTGGGTTTGTTCAATGTCAGAATTGATAGAGGGAGAAAGCCCATAGCTACAAGTGACATAGAGGAAGCTTTTATGTGCTAAGCCCACATAGGGCTTAATTCCACATGAGAGTATTGACACCAGCAAGTGTAAGGGAGATTCTGAGGAAACTCAGTGGATTGTGTATAGGATGGTGAGAATCATGTAAGTAGCCTCTGTTCCAGTTTGTTGAAACTATTCTGAGCCATCTACTAGGATATGGAAAGTGCCCTTCGAAACAGATCTCCTCCTTGAAAGTGACTTTAAAAAATTTTATTGATGTGCAATTCACATAACATAAAACGAACAATTTAAAAATGTTCAGGGGTGCCTGGGTGGCTCGGTTGAGCATCTGACTGTTAATTTTGGTCTGGGTCATGATCCCGGCGTTGTGGGATCAAGCCCTATGTCAGGCTCCATACTGGGCATGGAGCCTGCTTGGGATTCTCCCCCCACCTCACCTTTTCTCTCTCCCTCTGCTTCTCTCCCTGACTTACCTGTGCACTCTCTAGAAAATAAAAATAAAAAAATTTCGTTACATGTACAATTCAGTGGCATTTAGGACATTCACAGTGTTGTGCAACCAAGGAGTCATTAAGCAATTACTCTTCATTTGCTCCTCTCCAGATACTGACAACCACTAACCTGCTTTGTGTCTCTATGGATTTAACTGTTTTGGATACTTTGTATAAATGGGATCATACAGTTAGAAACACTGTGACATCAAAATGTCAGAGTAAGGGAAGTAGGAGGTTCTGTGCCTGCCCCAAAGCAACTAATGAGCTGCTAAAATCTGCCAGAATTAACTTTTGTCGAACTTTGGAACCTAGTCAAAAGTGGAAAATTTGGTGAAGCAGCTCTTAATTTATGGCAGGAGAGTGCTACAGCATTTTAAACTACCTGCACTGTTTAAATATACACAAAAAGCTAAAGGAAACCATGAATACTGAACTAAAAGAACTAGGTGAACAATGTTTGAACAGATAGAGAAATTATAAAAAGCCATACAGAACTTTTGGAGCTGCAAAGTACAAAAACTGAAGTGAAAAATTTGTTAGGGGGTTTAACAGCTTATTTAAATAGGCAAAATAGAGACACTGACTTGCAAATAGTTCAACTGAGATTATGTACTCCAAGGAGCAGAAAGAAAATAATGAAAAATGCACAGAACTTGAGAGACCTGTGAGACACCAACAGATGTACTTGCATACGCTTGCAGAGGGAAAGGACAGGGAAAGTTTTCAGGAATCATGTCCAGAAATTCCCCCAAATTTGATTAAAAAAAAAAAAACCCAATCCATAAATATATACATCCAAGAAGTTTAGTAAACTCCAAGCATGATAAACTCCATAAAATCCATACCCAGACACATTATAGTCAAATTCTCAAAACCCATACACACAGAATTTTGAAAGCAGCAAGAAGTTATTTGTTACCTACAAGGGATCCTCAATAAGATCTGATTTCTCATCAGAAACCATGGAGACCACTAGTAAGTGGGATGACATATTTAAGGTCTTGGAAGAAAGACTGTCAGCTAAGAGTTAAAAAAAAAATGTTTAACATTTATTCATTATTGAGAGAGAGAGAGCACAAGGGGGGTAGGGACACAGAGAGAGGGAGACATAGAATCTGAAGCAGGCTCCAGGCTCTGAGCTGTCAGCACAGAGCCTGACGCGGGGCTCGAACCCACAAACCGTGAGATCATGACCTGAGCTGAAGTTGGGACGCTTAACTGACTGAGCCACCCAGGCGTCCCAGCTAAGATTTCTATATCCAGCAAAATATCCTTCAAGAATGAGGGAGAAATTAGGAGGTTTGCAGACTTAAAAAAACGAAAACAAAAAACAAAACCTGAGAGAGCTCATTAACAGTAGACCTGCTCTACAAAAAATGCTTCAGGGGGCACCTGGGTGGCTCAGCCGGTTGAGCGTCCAACTTTGGCTCAGGTCATGATCTCACAGCTTGTGGGTTCAAGCCCCGCATCAGGCTCTGCTGACAGCTCAGAGCCTGGAGCCTGCTTCGGATTCTGTGCCTCTTCTCTCTCTGACCCTAACCCACTAGCATTCTGTCTCTGTCTCTCTCAAAAATAAACAAATATTAAAAAAAAATTAAAAACAAAAAATGCTTCAGGCTGAAATGAAAGGACACGGCAGTAGTTCTAAACCATAAGAAAGAAAAGTGAACGCTAGAAAAGGTAACGTCATAGGCAAATGTAAAAGGCACTATTGCAGGCGCATGGGTGGGTCAGTGAGTTAATAAGTATCCAACCTTTGGCTCAAGTCATGATCTCACAGTTCATGAGTTTGAGCCCTGCATCAGGTTCTCTGCTGTCAGTGTGGAGCCTGCTTCAGATCCTTTGTCCCCCTCTTTCTGCCCCTCCTCCGCTTGTGCACACACCCTCTCTAAAAAATAAACATTAAAAGAAGCCAATATTGTACTTTTTATTGGTTTGTAACTTCTGCTTTTCCTGTATGATTTAAGGCAAACAGACAAGAAAATTATAAATCTATGTCAATGGTTATAGTGTATAACAATGCAATCTGTGACAATTACAAAAGTAGGAGAGGGATTAAAAAGTATAGAAACAGTATATACTACTGAAACTAAGTGGATTTTTACAAGTTTACTATGTTAATTTTAATCCACAAGGTAAACACTAAGAAAATACTAGAAGAAAAACTGAAAAGAGAAGAAGGAAATAAAAGTGTGACACTACAAAAAAAATCAGTAAATATAAAAAAAGGCAAGAATGGAGGAACAAAAGACACAGACAACAAACAACTAAATGGTAGAAGTAAGTACTTTTCAGTATTCATATTAAATGCAAATGGAATAAACTTCCCAATTAAAAGGTCCAGATTAGTAGACTGGATTAAGAAACCAAGATCTATGTATATGCTTCCTACAAGAGAGTTACTATAAAGAATGAGGTTGAAAGTAAAAGGATGGAAAAAAAATATTGCAAAAGATTTTGTATTCCATACAAAAAAAAAAAAAAGGCTGTATTATGAGACAAACTAGATTTTAAATCAAAAGAAGGTTAATGAAAACAGACTCCTGGATCAATGGAATAGGGAGCCCAGAAATAAGCCCATGCATATACGGTCAATCTGTGATAAAGGAGGCAAGATTATACAGTGTGAAAAAGTCTCTTCAGTAAATAGCGTTGAAAACACTGGGCAGCTACATGCGTAGAAATGAAACTGGACTGCTATCTTATACTATATACAAAAACCAAGTCAAAATGAATTAAGGACTTGAATGTAAGACCCAAAACCATAAAACATAAAAAAGGAAATGTGAGCAGTAAGCTTTTTGACATTGGTTTTCGCAATATTTTTTTGAACCATTCTCCTCAGGCAAGGGCAGCAACAGCTAAAATTAAAAGATGGGATTATGACAAACTGAAAAGCTTCTGCACAGCAAAGGAAACCATCAACAAAATGAAAAGGCAATCTACTGAATGGGAAAAGATATTTACAAATCCTACATCCTAGAAGTGGTTAATAACCAAAAAAATATAAAGAGTGTATACACCTTAGTACTCAAAAAACAAACGGGTGCCTGGGTGGCTCAGTTAGTTGAGTGTCTGACTCTTGGTTTTGGCTCAGGTCATGATTCCAGGATTGAGCCCTGCATCAGGCACCATGCTAAGTGTGGAGCCTGCTTAAGATTCTCAGTCTCTCTCCTTCTGCCCCTCTCCCTCACTTGCATGCTCGCTCTCAAAAAAAAACAAACAAAAAACCAAAACAAAACAACCCAGGAAACAAAAAACAAACAGCCTGATTCAAAATGGGCAGAGGACTTGAATAGACATTTTTTCAAAGAAGACATACCGATGGCCAATAGACATCTGGAAACATGTTCAGCATCTGTAATCATCATGGAAATGCAAATCAAAACCATAATGAGATACTACCTCACACCAGTCTAACTGGCTTTTTTCAAAAAGACAATAACAAATGTTGGTAAGGATGTAGAGAAAAGGGAACCCTCACGCACTGTTGGTGGGAATAAAAACTGGTGCAGCCACTGTGGAAAATAGTATGGAGACTCCTCAAAAATGTAAAAATAGAACTACTGTATGATCCATCAATTCCACTTCTAGGTATTTATCCATACAAGACAAAAACACCCATTCAAAGGGATATATGCATCACCATTATTTATAAAAGCCAAGATACAGAAGCAACTTAAGTGCCCAACAACAGATGAGTGGATAAAGAAGTTGTTTACGCACACATTCGGCAATATTACTTAGCCATAAAAGAAGAATGAGCTTGCTGTCTGTGGCAACATGAATGGACCTAGAGGTATTATGCCAAGTGAAATAAGTTAGAGAAAGACTAATACTGTACAATTTCACTTATATGTGGAGTCTAAAAAATACACCAAAATGGAAACAGGCTCACAGATAGACAAAACTATTGGTCACCAGAGTGGGGAGGGATTGAGAGTAGGCCAAAAAGGAGACGGGGATTAAGAAGTTTCTAATTATAAATAATTCATGAGGATACAATGTATAGCAGAGGGAAACACTATGATATACACCAGAAACTAATGGAAAATTGTATGTCAATTATACTTCAATTTATTTAAAAAAAAATTTTTTTTTCAACGTTTATTTATTTTTGGGACAGGGACAGACAGAGCATGAACGGGCGAGGGGCAGAGAGAGAGGGAGACACAGAATCGGAAACAGGCTCCAGGCTCTG
>NW_024412430.1:21329727-21355205 GCF_014898765.1 Herpailurus yagouaroundi | reverse complement strand
GTGGCGCAGTCGGTTGAGCGTCCGACTTCAGCCAGGTCACGATCTCGTGGTCCGTGAGTTCGAGCCCCGCGTCGGGCTCTGGGCTGATGGCTCAGAGCCTGGAGCCTGTTTCCGATTCTGTGTCTCCCTCTCTCTCTGCCCCTCCCCCGTTCATGCTCTGTCTCTCTCTGTCCCAAAAATAAATAAACGTTGAAAAAAAAATTAAAAAAAAAAATAAAATAAAAAATAAAAAGAAAGTTACAAAAGATTAAGAAGGATATCATATGTTGATAAAAGGTTCACTATGAAGAGAGGATATAACAATTATATAACTACCTGATAGTACAGTCCCAAAATATACGGAGTAAAAATGGGCAGAATTGAAGAGAAAACTAGTTCTACAATAATGGGTGTAGTTCAATAACCAACTTTCTATAACAGAGCAGCCAGACAGGAGGATCAAAGGCAATATACAACTTGAACTGCACTAATACACACACACACACACACACACACACACACACACACACCATCTATCCAACAACAGCAAAATATATATTTCACTTAATTGTACCTGAAAGGATAGGTCATTAGGCCACAAGGTAAGTCTTAATGAATTTGAAATTACTGAAATCATGCAAAGTAACTTCTGATCACAGTGGAATGAAACTAGAAATGAACAGCAGAAAGAACTCTGGAAAATTCACAGATATGTGGAAATTGAATAGCACACTCAAACCTTTGAATCAAAGAAGAAAAATCACAAGAGAAAGTAGAAAATACACTGAGACAATGGAAGTGAAAACTTGACATACTAAAACTTAAGGAATGCAGAAAAAGCAATGCATAGAGGGAATTTTATAGCTGTAGATGCATCATGTAAACAGTAGATCTCAAATCTGCAACCTAATTATACAATTTAAGAAGAGCAAACTAAACCCAAACTAGAAGAAGGAAGCAAATAATAAAAAAGGAAAGATGAGATAAAACAGAGAACAGAAAAATGATAGAGAAAGCAACAAAACTTAAAGCTGGTTCCTGAAAAAGATAAAATTGACAAATCTTTATCTAGACTAACCAAACCCCCCAAGTTACTAAAATCAGAAATGAAACTGGAGACATTACTGTTAATTTTTTTAAGAAGTGTTACAAGTAAATACTTATACAAGGGAATAGCTGTATGCCAATAAATTGGCTACCCAAGGTGAAATGGATACATTTCTAGAAATGCACCATCTATCCAAACCTCAGGAGAGAACAGAAATTCTGAAAAGACCTAGAAATAGTGAAGATATTAAATCAATAATAATAAAAAACCTCCCAACAGAGAAAAGCTCACAACCAAGTAAAGTTGGCTTTACTCATTAACTCTACCAAACATATAAAGAAGAATTAACAAAATCTTTCTCCAACTATTCCAAAATATCGAAGAGGACACTTCCTAACTCATTCTATATTACTCTGATACCAGAAGTCTTAGACAAAGACACTATGAGAAAAGAAAACTACAGGCTAATATCTCTTATGAGCAATTGCAAAAATCCTCGCCAAAATATGCACAAAGCTAATTCAGCAGCGTATTAAAAGTATCGTACCTCTGGGGTGCCTGGGTGGCTCAGTCAGTTGGGCGTCCGACTTCGGCTGGTCCGTGAGTTCAAGCCCTGCGTCGGGCTCTGTGCTGACAGCTCAGAGCCTGGAGCCTGTTTCAGATTCTGTGTCTCTCTCTCTCTCTGACCTTCCCCCATTCAAGCTTTGTCTCTCTCTGTCTCAAAAATGAATAAACGTTAAAAAAAAATTTAATAAAAAAAAAGTATTGTACCTCTTGAGCAAGTGAGGTTTACTCCCAGAATGCAAGAATGTTTCAACCTGTTAAAATCAACTCTGTAGGGGCGCCTGGGTGGCTCAATCGGTTGAGCATCCGACTTCGGCTCAGGTCATGATCTCACAGTCCGTGAGTTCGAGCCCCGTGTTGGGCTCTGTGCTGACAGCTCAGAGCCTGGAGCCTGCTTCGGATTCTGTGTCTCCTTCTCTCTCTGACCCTCCCTCGTCATGCTCTGTCTCTGTCTCAAAAATAAATAAACATTAAAAAAAATTAAAAAAAATCAATTCTGTAATACATCACATTAAGAGAATGTATGATAAAAGCCACATGATCTCAACTGAGGTACAAAAAGCGAATGACAAAACTGAACATACTTTCACGAAAAAAAAAAAACATTCAGTAAACTAGAATAGAAGGGAACTCCCTCAACATGATTAAGGCCACATATGAAAAATTCACACTGGCGTCATATTTACTGATGAAAGACTGAATGCCTTTTTTTCTGAAGAACATGAATGAGATAAGGATGCCAGCTTTTGCCACTTCTGTTCAACACAGTACTGACAGTTCTAGCCTGAATGATTACACAGAAAAAAGAAAAGCCATCTAAATTGTAAAAGAAGTAAAATGATATCTTCACTGGAGCCACTCTGTCATATCCATAAAACATTAGAATCCATACACATGAAAAAAATGTCAGAGCTAATAAATGAATTTAGGAGAGTTGCAGGATACAAAATCAACATGCAAAAAAGTCTGTTTTATTTCCATATGCTTTCAATGAACTATCTGAACAGGAAGTATATATTTTTTAAGTTCCAATAAAATAAAATTCCAAAGAATACATTCTAATAAAATTCCAATTTATAGCAGAATCCAAAAGAATAAAGTACTCAGCAATAAACTTAACCAAGGAGGCAAAAGACTTGTTCACTGACACCCAAAGAATATGGCTGAAATTAAAGAAAGCCAAAGTATATGAAAAGACTTCCCATACTTATGGACTGGGAGACTTAATATTGCTAAGATGACAGTACTACCCAAAGTGATCTATAGATTCAAAGCAATCCCCATCAAAATTCCATTTGTGTGTGTGGTTATTTTTACAGAAATAGAAAAAACTATCCTAAAATTCATTTGGAATATCACAAGACCCTTGAGTCTTGCAAAGCAAAAAGTATGGAGGAACCACACTGTCTGATTTCAGTACTCCGTACCAAGCTACAAACAGTGGCAAAATCGGTTTGCTACTGACGTAAGGATAAACCTATAGATCAATGGAACAGAACTGAGCCTGAGGAAAAATCCTCACATATATATGGTCAATTGATTTTTGACAAGGGTACCAAGTCCATACAATTGGAAAAGGACAGCCTGTGCAAATGGTGCTTGGACAACTGGATACCTATGCTAAAAGAACACAAGATAAATGAAAAATTAGAAAGTCTCTGAAGAAGTAGATATAATGAATACATATGTGGAGGTTTCAGAACTGAAAAATACATACCTGAAAGAGAATGGTTAGTAGATGGCTTACTAGCACATTAGAGGTAACAAGTCACTGAACTGGAACACAGAACAATAGAAATTATACTGGGAAAAAAGTTATGAAGAGAGCCTCAAAAACTATGGGAGTATGACAAAATAACATTTGTGTCACTGTAGTTCTGGAAGTAGTAAAGGTGGGCAGTATTAGAAGAGCTAATGGCTTAAAACTTCCCAAATTTGGCAAGAGATGGAAACCTAAAGATTCAAAGTGCTTGAATGTATGTCAAACACGATAAGCCCACTGAAATCCATGTCAAATCACATTACAATTTATCTCCATAACCTAAAAATGAAGAAAACATCTTGAAAGTGGCCAATGAAAAACAACACATTTTCTTATAGGGAAAACTATTGGAATGGCAGTGGATGTCTTACCAGAAACCACAGAGGTTAGATGGAAGGGGTGTGATGTTCTTCAGGTGCTGAAAGAAATTGTCAACCCCAAATCCTGTACCAAATGACAATATCTTTCAGGAATTGAAGGGAAACTCAGGACATTCTCAAATGGAGGGAAACTGAGAATTTGTCCCTAGGAGAGCAGATAGAGGCAATTTTATAAGCAAAAAGGAAACAATAAGAGAGGGAACCTTGGAACATCTGTGTGCAGTAAGGAGTTAACGTAATAGGCCTGAGACTGCTATTGTTAGGAAATCCTGCTTGCAAGATTATCCTTTGGCTGGCATTGGGATCTTGCATTTCTAGAGGGTTGGCACCATTCCCAGAACTGATAAGAATGGCTCACTGTGCCTAAAACTATGCAAACTGTAGGGTTATGTTGAATGTGCCTGTGTGACTAGCCCCCACTAAAAAAGTTGGGCACTGAGCCTTTAATGAGCTTCCTCATTAGATAACATTTAACACATGTCACAGTCATTGGTGGAGGATTTAAGTGGGTCATGTGTGACTCCACTGGGAGAGGATTTTTGGAAGCTTGTTCCTGGTTTCCTTTGGACTTTGTCTCTTGTATGGTTTCCCTTTGCTGATTTTGCTTTGTATCCCTTTGTTATAATTATAGCCAAGTGTGCAACCATGTGAGTCTTGTGAGTCCTAGTGAACATCGAACCTGGGGGTGGTCTTGGGAACCCCTGACACAATCAGGAAGAAAGAAAACACAGGAAAAATATGGGTAAATATAGTAGGCACTCCTCTTACACATGAATTTTCTGAACTAATTTTGATGGTTGAAGCAAAAATTATTACACATTCTGCTATGATTCTAAATATATAGAGAGGAAACACTTAAAATTACAGTAAGGGCAAAAGGATGTAACGGGAGATAAAGCTTCTATACTTCATTCAAACTCGTAAAATGAAGATACCAGTAGACTGATTAGTTATGCATATGTAATGGAGCTCCCAGAGTAACTACTAAAAATGCTATATACAAAGAGATACACAGAAAGCGCTGGATATTTCAAAATAGAATTCTAAAAAGGAAAAAGAAAAAGGTCCAAATAACCCAAAGGAAGTCAGTAAAAAGAAAACCAAGCAAAAAGAACAAGCAAAATGGTCTAAATACACCAACCAAAAGAGAGAAATTGGCATAACAGAGTAAGAAAAAAAGAAGCCATAGTAAACCCTATGTGCTGCCAAAATGAAACTTCAAATATTATAACTTAGGCAAGTTAAAAGGATAAAAAGAACCATGCAAACATTAATCAAAGGAAAGGAGTGGCTATACTAAATCAGTAAGGTAGACTTCTGAGCAAGGAAAGTTACCAGACACAGAGGGTGATCAATTACAGGAAGACAGTGATCCTGAATGTGTGTGTCTCACATACAGTTTCACAACATGTGAAGAGGAAACCCAAAGAAATAGACAAATCAACAAGTGGAGACTTCAACACCCTTCTCTCAATGGTGGAAAATCTAAACCCCAAATCAGGAAGAGCTTGTCAACACCATCAACCAATAGAATCTAATCTTTACAGAACATTTCACCCCCAAATAGCAGAATACATATTCTTTTCAAATGCTCACAAAAACATATACCAAGATAAGCATATCCTGGGCCATAAAACATAAGAAATTTGTTTATCTTAACAAATGGAAAGAATTGATACCACACAAGGTATGTTCTCTGACCATAATGGAATCAAACATGAAGAGAACATTGACAGAAAAGTCTCTAAACACTTAGAAAATATTTAAACTACACACTTCCAAGTAATCCATGCATCAAAAATGAAGTTTTAAGGGGAAATAAAACATTCTCCATGAAAAGAGAATGGAGAGGAAGATACAATGTATCAAAGTATGTGGAGTACAACTAAAGCAGTCCTGAGTGGAAAACTTGTAGCAGTGGATGTGTACCTTACCAAAGAGGAAGAGTCTCTAATCAATAAGCTTCTGTCTCAGGAACCTAGAAAAATAAAAGCTAAATAAACTCAAGAAACACATAGAAGGAAATAATAGTGATAAAGGCAGAAATCAGTGAAATTGAAAAAAAACAGAGAAAGAGCTGTTCTTTTGAAAATAATAACACTGAAACAACCTCTAGCAAGACTAAGAAAAACGTGACTAGACGCAAATTACTACATCAAGAATGAAAAAAGGGTATCTCTACATACTCTGAAGCCATCAAAAGAATACCAGCCCACAAATTTTACAACTTACATGAAATGAACCGCTTCCTTGAAAAACACAAACTACTGAAAATTTCCCAATATGGAATAATTTGAACAGTTCTATAGCTATTACGGAAGTTCAATCTGCAATCTAAAAATTACTACAAATGAAATGTATAGGCCCACATGTTGTCACTGTGGAATTCTGCCAAATCTTTAAAGACTTAGTGCCAGTGCTGCATGATTTCTTCCAGAAAATAGAAGAGGAAGAAACAAACCCTTCCCAATTCACTCTGTGAAGCAGGTATTATGTTAATACCAAAATAATTATACACTATTACCAAGTAAAGTTTACTTTAGGCATGCAAGACTAGTTCCATATTTGAAACTTAGTGTAATCCACCATTTTAACAGACTAAAAAAGAAAAACCACATGATTATATCAGTTGAGGCAGTAAAATCAAGTATTTGTCAGAATTCCATAACCACTGTGGGGGAAAAAAAATCCTAGAACAAAAGGAATGCAGGGGAACTCCTCTACTTGAGTAGGAACATCTACAAAAAAATATATATCTAACATTTTTTATTGCTTATATATATATAAACATACATGTCTACTGCTATATATATTTATTTGTAATAATATATAACTATATATATAAAACAATTTACTGTTTTAACCATTTCACAAATTTATTTGAGAGAGGGGGTCAGAGGGAGAAAGAGAGCATTAAGCAGGCTCCATGCTCAGTGTGGAGCCCAACATGGGCTTTTATCCCATGACCCTGGGATCATGACCTGAGCCAAAATCGAGTCAGACACTCAACCAAGCCATCCAGGTGCCCCTTAACCATTTTTAAATGCACGGTTCAGTGGTGGTAAGTACATGCACACTGTTGTGAAACCATTCCCATTCTCCATCTCCAGCACTGTTCCACCTTCCCAGGCTAAAACCGTGTCCATTAAACACGGACTCCTTCCTCGTTCCCCACTCCTCCCAGCTCTTGGTAGCCTCTGCTTTACTTTATGGACTTGCCCATTCTCGGTTACCTGCTGTAAGTGGAATCAAACACTTTTTGTCCTTCTTAGACTGGCATATTTCACTGAACGTTTTCAACGCTAATCCTTGGTGTTGAATGTATCAGAATTTCCTTTGTTTCTGAGGCTCAACATATGCCATTGTATGCATACACCACATTTTATGTTGATGGCCATTCGAGCTATTGTGAATAATGCCATTATGTTAGGGACTTTGCTGTACAAGTATATAGGGGTAGATAGCTAGGAGTGGAGTTGCTGAATCGCAGGGCCAGTGGTATGTTTAACATTTTGAGGAACTGCTGGACTCTTCCACAAAAACCACACCATTTTACATTTCCCATCAGAAATGCATAAGTGTCTCCACAATGCCAGAACGTGTTCTCTCCCTTTTCTTTGGTAGTAGCCATCATAGAGGGTATGGTGTGGCATCTTAACGCTGTGAGACATAATGCTTTTCTCCTCATGTTAAGAATAAGGCAAAGATGTCTGCTCTCACCACTCTCATTGTGCTACAAGTTCTGCAATAAAGCAAGAGGAAACAGATCATTGACTGCTCTCCAGGTAGCTGTTTCCTTCACAAGTCAGGCCAGGCCCATAACGAAACAACTATGTCTAAGGGACCTGCAGTTGGCATCGGTCTTGGCACCACCTACTCTTGTGTGGGTGCCTTCTAGCACAGGAAAGTGGAAATAATTGCCAACAATCAGGGAAACTGAACCACCCCAAGTTATGTAGCCTTTACTGACACTGAACGATTGATCGGTGATGCTGCAAAGAATCAAGTTGCAATGAACCCCACCAACGCAGTTTTTGATGCCAAACGCCTGACTGGGTGTGGATTTGACGATGCTGTTGTCCAATCTGATATGAAGCACTGGCCCCTCATGGTGGTGAATGATGCTGGCAGGCCCAAGGTCCAAGTAGAATACAAGGGAGAGACCAAAAGTTTCTATCCAGAGGAGGTGTCTTCTATGGTTTTGACAAAGATAAAGGAAATCGCAGAGGCTTACCTCGGGAAGACTGTTACCAATGCTGTAGTCACAGTACCTATTTTAACAATGCTCAGCGTCAGGCTACCAAAGATGCTGGAACTATTGCTGGTCTTAATGTACTTTGAATCATCAAAGTACAGCAGCCAACTGCTGCTGCTATTGCTTATGGCTTAGAGAAAAAGGTTGGAGCCGAAAGGAATGTGCTGATCTTTGACTTGGGAGGTGGCACTTTTGATGTGTCAATCCTCACTATCGAAGATGGGATCTTTGAGGTCAAAGCTACTGCTGGAGACACCCACTTAGGTGGAGAAGACTTTGACAACCGAATGGTAAACCATTTTATTGCAGAGTTCAAGCGCAAACATAAGAAGGACATCAGTGAGAACAAGAAGGCAGTCCGTCGCCTCTGTACCTCTTGCAAGCATGCCAAGCATACACTTTCTTCCAGCACCTAGACCAGTATTGAGATTGGTTCTCTATATGAAAGAATCAACTTCTATACCTCTATTACTCATGCCCGGTTTGAAGAATTAAATACTGACCTATTCTGTGGCACCCTGGACCCTGTAGAGAAAGCTCTTCAGGATGCCAAGCTAGACAAGTCTCAGATCCACGATATTGTCTTGGTGGGTGGTTCTACACGTATCCCCAAGATTCAGAAACTTCTACAAGACTTTTTCAATGGGAAGGAACTGAATAAGAGCATCAACCCTGATGAAGCTGTCGCTTATGGTGCAGCTGTCCAGGCAGCCATCCTTCCTGGAGACAAATCTGAAAATGCTCAAGATTTGCTGCTGTTGGAGGTCACTCCCCTTTCTCTTGGCATTGAAACTGCTGGTGGAGTCATGACTGTTCTCATCAAGCACAATTCTACCATTCCTGCTAAACAGACCCAAACCTTCACTACCTACTCTGACAACCAGCCTGGTGTGCTCATTCAGGTTTATGAAGGTGAGCGTGCCATGACCAAGGATAACAACCTACTTGGCAAGTTTGAACTCACAGGCATACGTACTGCCCCCATGGCATTCCTCAGATTGAGGTCACCTTTGATATAGATGCTAATGGCATTCTCAATGTCTCTGCTGTGGATAAGAGGACAGGAAAAGAGAATAAGATCACCATCACAAACAACAAAGGTCGCTTGAGCAAGGAAGACATTGAGCTCATGGTCCAGGAAGCTGAGAAGTACAAAGCTGAAGATGAGAAGCAGCGAGACAAGGTGTCCTCCAAGAATTCACTTGAATCTTACGCATTCAACATGAAAGCAACTGTTGAAGATGAAAAGCTTCAGGGTAAAATCAATAATGAGGACAAACAGAAGATTCTGGATAAGTGTAATGAAATCATCAACTGGCTGGATAAGAACCAGACTGCAGAAAAGGAAGAATTTGAACATCAGCAGAAAGAGCTGGAGAAGGTCTGCAATCCCATCATTACAAAGCTGTACCAGAGTGCAGGAGGCATGCCTGGAGGGAATGCCTGGAGGCTTCCCTGGTGGTGGGGCTGCCCCCTCTGGTGGTGCCTCCTCTGGGCCCACCATTGAAGAGGTTAAGCCAACCTGAGAATAGGTTGAGCATTGTTTCACACAAAACATTTGAAGGACCCAAATTTGTAGCAAATTCCATGGCAGTGAAGTTGAGCTGCTATAGTTAATAAACTGGGCATTCTTGATACTTGAATATGGAATACGTGCACAAGGAAAGGAAATACAACATTACACTTTATAAGCACTGTATTGTTAAGTAGAAAATGCAATGTCTTAAAACTGTATTTAAAATTGGCACCAAAAAAATAGAGGAAATAAAATGCATACAGATTATAGATTATAAAGGAAGAAATAATGCCATGCTTGTCTATGTAGAAAATCTAAAGGAGGGGCGCCTGGGTGGCGCAGTCGGTTAAGCGTCCGACTTCAGCCAGGTCACGATCTCACGGTCCGTGAGTTCGAGCCCCGCGTCGGGCTCTGGGCTGATGGCTCAGAGCCTGGAGCCTGTTTCCGATTCTGTGTCTCCCTCTCTCTCTGCCCCTCCCCCGTTCATGCTCTGTCTCTCTCTGTCCCAAAAATAAATAAACGTTGAAAAAAAAAATTAAATAAAAAAAAAAAAAAAATAAGAAAATCTAAAGGAATCTAGGAGGAAAAAAAATCCTAGAACTAAGTGAGTTCAGCCAGGCTGTAGGATTTAAGATAAAGATAGAAACAATTGTATTTTTGTATCCTAGCAATGAACATAGTGTCACTGAAATTAAAAATACCATTAACATCACTTAAAGAGATTCTAAGGTGTCAATCTAACAAAACATATGGATTTGTATGCTGAAAATCACAAAATGCTGATGGAAGATATCAGAAGACAATAAATGGAGAGACATACCACATTTGTGGATTTGAACAGTCAACAGAGTAAAAAGAATAAGGTGGGAGGAATCATTCTACCTGATTTCAAGACCTACTATATAGCAGCATCATAGACATAAGATCAAGAGAAGAAAAGAGAGGACCCCCTAACTAGACCCATGAGCAATGTGAGAAGGGGATTAATAGTCTTGAACACACGGCACTAGATTTTGGGTTAAAAGCAGGGGCTTTGAATCTCACCTGGGGCCCCACACCAGCCTTTCTTCCTGCCTTGGCCCTAGCTAGTGGCTTAGCTTAGGCTGACTAATGCACGTGGTTTGCTTCTGGGTGAGCAGGAATGTGTTTGTGTTACAGGCATTAATGGCCTTCAGGGATGTGGCTGTGGCCTTCACCCAGAAGGAGTGGAGGCTACTGAGTCCTGCTCAGAGGACCCTGTATCGGGATGTAATGCTGGAGAACTACAGCCACTTGGTGTCGCTGGGTAAGGATGTCTTGCCTCAGGTCTCAGACTGCCTGTGAACATCTTAAGATTTTATGTAGTAGCCATGATACTTTGGCTCAAAAAGAAAAACAGTATTTTCCCTATATCCCTAGAGAGTGTTTGGATTCTGTACAGCTGAAATAGTGAAGGTGTGTGTGTGGCGGGGGTGGGGGTGGGGGTGAAGCTATGTGACACTGAATTGCCAGGACTCTTCCAAGGTTGGGCCCTTCCTCCAAAGTGATCTTGCCTCAAATTTGGGAATACTGGTATTCAGTTAACCACAGGGGAGACTTTAGATCCAGGACTCCCCCTCCTCTTAGTCATCCTTTCTCAGCACTCAGCCTTTGCGCACTGCCACCGCCCCCCCCCCCCCCCCCAGCTTTCTGGGTTATTGCATTCCCCTGCTGACTCTGAGTTCTGCCATAGCCTTTTAAACCACTAACCCAGGGTCACCTTGGTTTCTTTCCCTGTGAGTAGGAATTGCCTTTTCCAAACCCAAACTCATCACCCAGCTGGAGCAAGGGGATGAGCCCTGGAGAGAGGAGAGCGAATGTCTTCTGGACCTTTGTCCAGGTGAGTGGGAAGCAGTGGGCTGGTGAGGAGACCAGGCAGTGAGGTGCTTAGCAGATGAGGAAGGAGTGCTTATGAACTCCTGGGGAGGGCTCTTCTTTGGGCCCCCCTTCCATGATATCCTGCTTACCCAGAGAGGGCTTCCCTGGCCGTCTTCCCCTCCCCTATGCAGGCTCATTCTGTTCATGTGGTGTCTCTTTTCCAGCACCTTTTCCAGTTCTAGGATCTCCTTGTTCTTGGGCTTTTGTTGGTTGGCCTGATATTCTGCATAGCACTTGCCTTCTGAGACTAATCTGCTGTCTCTGGGAGACACTATCTAGTTTTTTTCATAACATGTGAATTTCTTAGTGCATTGGTTTTACTCCATAAATTCCCATAAGCTTGCTTCTTTTATGCTGGATTATTTAAGATTACAACAGGGTGTGTAGAATTATAGGAGTGCCTGTGTGCCTTCCCTGCAGCCTAAGAAATAGATGTTAGAACACCAGTTAACAGCCCCCACACCTTCCCTGTCGTGTCCTGCTCTTCCACCCCAGCCAAGAATCCAGTTTGTGCATTAGCATTCTCATGTGCCCTTTTTCTTTTTCCCCATTCGATGCGTCCTTCAACCATATAGTGTTGTTTTGCATGTTTATAAACTCTGCACATAGTATTGTCCTGTACACATCCTTCTGGAACATGCTTTTTCACTGGCTTTGTGTGAGTATCCCGTTAAAACACATTACCAGTTCCCTTCTTTTGGACACTTATTTCCAATTTTGGCTATTAAATAATGCTATCTTCATATTCCTGTTACTTCCATAGAAACAGGGGCAAGAATTTTTCCAGCCTAGAGGTTCTTGTCCCACATCCTCACCAATACTGGGTATTGTCAGATTTCTTCCCTTTGCAGTGAATCTCAGAGGTTCTTGTCCCACACATCCTCACCAATACTAAGTATTGTCAGACTTCTTCCCTTTGCTTTGAATCTCAGAGGAGCTTTGCTTTTCAGGGAGCATGAGTATCTCTTCCTATGTTGTTTGGTCATTTACCTCTTCTGTGATTTGTCTGTTCATGGGGTTTCCCTCCTTTTCATTTGGGCTGTTTCTGTTATTGATTTGTAGAAATTCCATATAAATTCTGGGAACACGTAGGTCTTTAATCCAGTGGGAATTAATTTTATGTGAATGACTGGAGGTAAGAATAAATTTTTTCCTGATTTTTTTTATTCTTTTGTTTTCAACATTCCTGGCATTTTGTTTCTAAATACAACCATATATCTGGACTTGTACTTTATAGCAAAATCAGTGCTTTTGTCTTTTTTTTTAAAAGAGAAACTATTATATAAGCTATAATAATGGTATAATATAAAATGTATTATGGTATAATAGTTTAGGGATAAATACTTTAATATAAAAAACTACATGTATTTCAAGTGTAAAATTTGGCTACTGCTATGGAATCACTGCTACAATCCAAACACCAAGCATAACTGTCACCTCAAAGTTTCCTTGTGCCTCATTATAGTCCCTATCTCCTATCCTTTTGTCTTTCCCTCCTCTGCAGACTCAGGTACCCACTGCTCTGCTTTCTATCATAGATTTGCTCACATTTTCCAGAGTTAATGTAAGTTAAATATATAGAATGTATACCAGATTCTTTCACTCAACATAATTATTTTTAATTTCATCCATAATGCTGTTTGTATCATAGTTCATTTCTTTTTACTGCTGGATAGCATTCCGTTACATAGATAGCACAATTCATTTAACCATTCATCTACTGAAAGACATTTGAGTAGTCTCCAGTTTTGATTAATACAAGTAAAATCAGCATGGATGTTCATGACAAGTCTTTTATTTCTCTTGGATAAATACCCGGAACTGGGAGTGGCTGGGTTATAGGATATAGTGTATATTTAACTTTTTACAGTATTCAAAAGCTATTTTCCAAAGTGGCTATGCTATTCACATTCCCACCAGCAAGGTATGAGGGTTCCCGATGCTCCACATCTTTGCCAAAACTTGGCAAAGAAATAAAAAGTTTCTTATTTTTGTGAGAAAGAGGGAGAGGGAGAGAGTGAGCACATGTGAAGGGGGGGAGAGGGGCAGAGGGAGAGAGAATCTTAAGCAGGCTCCATGCTCAGTGTGGATGCAGGGCTCGATCTTACCACCCTGGGATCATGATCTGAGCTGAAATCAAAAGTTGGACACCCAACCGACTGAGCCCCTCAGGCAGCCTGGTATTGTTTTCATTTTAGACATTTGCATAGCTGTGTAGTGGCATCTGTGGTTTTGCCTCACAGTTTCCTAATGGCTGATGATGATGTTTTCATATGCTTATTTGCCATCTGTACATCTTTGGTAAAATGTCTCTTTGAATCTTTTGCCCATTAAAAAAAATTGTTTTCTTATATTTTTGTTACTGAGTTCTGACAGTTCTTCATATATTCTGTATAGAAGGTCATTGTCAGATGTTTGATTTACAGATATTTTCCCTATGGCTTCCTTTTCTTTTCTTTATTTTGAGAGAGAGAGAGTGTGCAAGGAGAGGGGGAGAGAGAATCCCAAGCAGGTTCTGTGCTGTCAGCACAGAGCTGGACATGCGGCTGAATCTCATGAACTGTGAGCTCATGACCTGAGCTGAAATCAAGAGTTGGACACTTAACTGACTGAACCACCCAGATGCCCCACCTTTTCAATCTTTTAATAGTCTTTCAAAGAGAAATTCCTAATTTTGATGAAGTCCAAGTTTTTGTCTCACGAATTTCACTTTTGGTAGTGTGTTTAAGAAATATTTGCCTGACTTAAGGTGAAAGAGATTTTCATTTTTTTTCCCTTTTAGAAGTGTTACAATTTTTATTTTATATTCAGCTCTATAATCTATTGTGAATACATTTTTATACTTGGTACCATCTCTGGATTTAAGTACATTTATTTTTGCATACAAATACCTAAATTTTCCAGCACCATTTATTGAAAAGGCAACCTGTTGTTTATTGAATCGCCTATTTACCTTTGTGGTAAATGAATTGAGCAAATGTGTATGGGTCTATATTTGGATTCTATTTTTTTTTTTTCACTCCTTTTTCTACCTTGATGCCAATACCACACAGTCTTGATTACTGTAGCCTTATAAGTCTGGAGTTCAGACAGTATAAATCTCCAAGGTTTTTTTCTTTTTCAAGTTGTTTTAATTATTCTAGGTTCTTTGAATTTCCATATGGATTTAGAATAGCAATTTTCACACACACACACACACACACACACACACACACACAAACACACACACCCTACTTGGGATTCTGATTTGGAATGAATTAAATCTACCTCATTTTGGAGAGAATTTACATGGAAATAACACTGCATCACCCAATATGTGAACACAGTATATCCATTTTTATGGGAGTTCTTTTAATTTTTGTCAGCCTTGTTTTATAATTTTTAGTACAGAGGTCTTATGCATTTCTACTCAGATTTATCCCTCTATATTTCGTATTTTTTTATACTACAGAAGCTATTTTCACATTGTTTTCAATTGTTGAAAGTACAGAGAAACACAATTAACTTATGGATAATCATCTTGTATCTGGTAAACTTGCATACTTACTTTTTAGTTCTAGTAGCTTTTGTCAAATTCTATAGGATTTTCTAATAGATGATTATGTTATTTGTGAGTAAGTATAGTTTTACTTCTTTACATTCAGTATGTCTTTCTTTTTCTTGCCACATTGCACAGGCGAGAACATCCAGTGCAATGACCAATTTAAATGGTGAGAGTGGACATCCTTTCCTTGTTCCTGATCTTATGGGGGAATGCTTTCTCCTAAGTGTAAGTTTTATAGCTGCCCTTTATGAGTACAACAAACTTCTGTTCCTTCTTTGCTAAGAGTTTTTATTGGGAATAGATGTTGGATTTTGTTAAATGTTTTCTGGGCATCTTTTGAGGTGATCATTTATGATCTTTTTTTTTTTTTTAGTCTTTTATAAAGTTTTTAATTTTAGTTAACATACAGTGTTACATTAGTTTCAGGTGTACAATAGAGTGATTCAAAACAATTCCATGTGTCATTCTTGACAAGTGCAGTCCTTTTTTTCTTTTTATGTTTCAAGTTTATTTAAATTCTAGTTAGTTAACAGATAGGATAATATTGGTTTCAGAAGAATTTAGTGATACGTCACTTAGATCTAATACCCAGTTCTCATTACAAGTGCCCTCAATATCCACCCATTTAGCCCATCTCCCACCTACCTCCCCTCTGGTAACTCTCAGTTTGTTTCCTAAAGTTAATAGTCTCTGATGGTTTGCCTCCCTCTTTTTTTTTTTTTCTTCCTTCCCCTATGTTCATCTGTTTTGTGTCTTAAATTCCACATATGAGGTGAATGGAGTTTTTTTTTTTCCCTTGTTAAATCAGACTTGTATTTTTGTTAACATAATGCACTGACCTTATTCAGGTTTCACCAGTTTTACCTTCACTCCTTTGTATGTGTGGGTGTATGTTTGTTTAGATCTGTGAAATTTTATCCCGTGTACATTCCTGTAACTGCCGGTATATCCAAAGATACAGAATAGTTCCATCACGGGGATCCCTTGCGCTGCTCTTTTATAGCCACAGCCAACTCTCTCCCTCCTCCCCTGCCCCGTCTGGCAACTACTACTCTGTTCTCTTTCTCTAGGAATTGTCATTTCAAGAATGTTATATAAAACAAATCATATAGTATGTTAACATTTTGGGATTGCCTTTTTTCATTCAGCATAATTCTCTTGTGATCCATCCAAACTGTAGCATGTACCAATACTTCATTCCTTTTATTGCTGACTAGTATTCCATAGTATGAATGTACACAGTTTGTTAAACCATTCACCCACTGAAGGATATTTCAGTTGTTTACAGTTTGGGGCTTTTATAGATGAAGGTGCTTTCAACATTTCTATACGGGTTTTTGTGTGAACCTAAGGCCTTATTTCTGGGATAAATGCTGAAGAGTGCAGTTGCTGAGTCATATAGTAAATAAATGTTTAGTTTTGTTAAAAAGAACCATAGCCATGTCTAGAATGGTTACACCATTTTATCTTCCCATTAGCAACGTCTGCATGCTTGTTTCTCCACATTCTTGCCAGTATCTGGTATTAGCCCTATTTTTTATTTTGGCCATTCTGACAGATTTCTAGAAATATCTCCTTGGTTAGTAAGAGTGAGGGGTTTAGTGCAAGCAGTTCCTTTCATGGAGAGCTGGGCATATCTGAGTCTGTGCACTGTATAAAGGATTTAGTTTCCTTGGAAAAGAGACTGGTGTTCTCCCTGTGGGTAAAGAGCTTATGAGGCCTCTGGTTATGGGTGGCTGTTGCTGTCATTTTGCAAGGTCTTTGTGGCATGTTCTTGCATCTCTTCATTCTTCCCAGACGATCTCTATCCAAAAGTGGTTGGCAGGTGTGTGTGTGTGTGTGTGTGTGTGTGTGTGTGTGTGTGTGTGTGTGTTAAGATCTGATCTGACCACTGAATGGATCTGGCAAAGATGGTCTAACAAGTGAGAGGAAAGAGACAATCTCTTCCTAGGCTGGCTCATGTGAGTGGTTGGCAGGCAAGGGCCCACGGACTCAGGTCTAGGGTGTCCAGCTAAGCATCTTCAGACACTGCATTTTAAGAGGGTAATCCCTGGTAGTTCTTCTCAGCTAAGCAGAGTCATGTAAGGTGGCTGACCACAGGAGCAATGGGTAGATGTGTATCATTACCTAGTGTATTTCTTCTTTTCAGATAGAATTTACTTACAGGAAATGCAAATTCTTAAGTTTGCTAGAGTTCAAACAATGTGTCTATCTCTACAATCCAAACTTTATCAAAATACACATTACTAGCATTCCAGATAGTTCCTTATGGCCCATTCCAGTAAACTCCCACCCTAACCCTCAGAGGTACCTCTGGTCTTGATTTTATTTCATCATGGATTAATTTTGCCCACTGTACAATTTTGCATGAATGGAATGATACGTATTCTTTTGTGTAGGCTTCTTCACCCAGTACAAAGGTTTTGAACTTCATCCATGTTGTTGCATACATTAGTAACCTGTTCCTTTTTAATGCTGCGTGGCTTCCCATCATGTGAGTATACAACTATTTATCCTTTCTCCTTGGCAGACACCTTGATGGTTTCTAGTCCTTAGTTATTGTGAAAAAGCTGTTATTAGTAATCTTATGCTAGGTTTTTTGTTTTGGTAAGCCTATGTTTTCATTTCCTTTGGATAAAGACCTAGAGTAACGCCAGGTGTATTAGTTTCCTAGGGTTGCTGTAACAATTTACCACAAACTGAAAGGCTAAAACAAAAGAAATCTATTCTCACAGTTCAGAAGTTAGAAGTCCAAAATCAACCTGCTGGCAGGGTTGGTTCCTTTTGGAGGTTTGGAGGGAGAATCTGTTCCTCACCTCTCCTGGCTTCTGGTGGTTGCTGGCAATCATTCCTTGGCTTGTTGCTTTGTCAGTCCAATCCATGCCTTGTGACCACACAGCCTTCTTCCTTCTATGCATCTCTGTATCTAAGTCTCTCTCCTTGTAAGGACACCAGTCATTGGATTAAGGCTCACCCTAATTTGGTATGACCCATCTTAACTTGATCACATCTGCAAAAACCGGATTTCAAAAGAAGTCCTATAGGCAGAAATGAATTTTGGTGGGATACCATTCAATTTGATACACTGGGTCACAGGGTTACAGTATATGCAGTATTAAGAGAAATGCCTATTTTCCAAATTGGCTGTACCATATTTCACTTCCATGAACACGTAAGAAGAGAGTGACATTTGTCTCACAACTTCCCCCACAGTTTTCACCTTATCTGTGATGGATATGTAGTGGGTTCTCAGGGGATCTTTAATTTCCATTTCCCTGATGGTTAAGTGTTGAGCACTTTCTTTGTGCTTTATTCTATATCTTACTTTGTGAAGTATTTATTAAATCTTCTTCCAGTTTATTGCATTTTAAAATTGTTGAGTTCTATGAATTCTTTATTAATCCTGGATACCAATTTGTCATATGTACATTTTGCAAACATTTTCTTAGTCTGAAACCTTTCTGTTCATTTTTTAAAGTTACTTTTGATAAGCAGATGTTTAATTTTGAGGAAGTCTAATTTTTCTCCTTTAAAATTTTTATTGTCATGAAGATAATTTATATTTTCTAAATGCTATATAGTTTTAACTTTTAAGTCCATGATCCACCTTGAAGTAACTTTTGTATACGGTGTCAGGCAGGAATCCAGATTTTACTCTTTCATATGGATACCCAGTGGCTCTAGCATCACCTGCTGAAAAGACTTGCCTTTCCCTCACTGAATTGCTTTGTTGAAAATCCAATGGCTAAGTGTGGGTCTGTTTTACACTTTCAGTTCTATTTCTTCAATATAATAGCCCTATCCTTAAACAAGCCACACTGTATTACTGTAGGACCATCAGAAGTTTTGAAGTCAGGTAGTGGAAGTACTCTCCCTCTCTCTGTAAGTCAGGTAGAAGTTTTTCTTTTTTTTCCTTTTTTTCTTTTATTTTAGAGAGAGTGAGATTCCAAGCAGGGTCCATGCTCAACCCCCTCCTCCCCCACCCCCCGACATGGGGCTTGGATGATCCCATGACCCTGGGCCAAAATCCAAGCCAAAATCAAGAGTCAGATGCTCAACCAATGGAGCCACCCAGGTACCCCTAATTTTTCTTTTTAAAGACTGCTCTGGGTAGTATAGGTCCTCTGCATTTCCACTTAAATTTTAAGATCAGTTTCTCATAAAATTTGGGGTCTTTTGTGGTTCCATATAAATTTTAGGATTGTTGCTGTTGGTATTTGATAGGTATTGCATTAAATGTGTAGATTGCTTTGGGTAGTATAGACATTTTGACAGTATTTGTTCTTCCAATCTGTGAGCATGGAATGTTTTTTTCATTTCCTTATGTTGTCTTTAATTTCTTATATTAGTTTTATAGTTTATAAAGTTTTTTATAGTTTTTTAATAGTTTTTTATAGTTTATAGTTTTTTATAAATATAGTTTATAGAATTTTATAATATAAAATTCTTATATTAGCTTTATAGTTTTCAGGCACCTCTCAAGTTTATTCCTAGGTATTTTACTGCTTTTGGTGCAATTGTAAATAGGATGGTTTTCTTAATTTCTCTTTCTGCTGTTTCATTATTGGTGTATAGAAATGCAACAGATTTCTGCACATTGCTTTTGTATCCTGCAACTTCACTGAATTCCTTTATCAGTTCTAGTAGCTTTTTGGTGGAGTCCTTAGGGTTTTCTATGTATACTCTCCTGTCACCTATGTTATTAGACAACATACAGAAAAGGAATTCAAATTGGTAAGTAGTAAAAGCTTTATTTCTTCCTTACCAGTTTGAATTCGTTTTCTGTATGTTGTCTAATTACTGTGGCTAGTACTTCCAATGTTTTGTTGAATAAAAGTGGTGAGAGTGGACATCCTTGTTTTGTTCCTGACCTTAGGGGGAAAACAGTTTTTACCCCATTAAGGATGATGTTTACTGTGGGTTTTTTACATATGGCCTTTATTATGTTATATTCCCTCTAAACCTACTTTGTTGAGGGTTTTTATTATGGATGGATGCTTTACTTTTACAGATAATTTTTCTGTGTCTACTGAAATATGATTTTTATACTTTCTCTTATTGATGTGATGTATCAAATTGATTTGCAAATACTGAATCACCTGTGAATCCTGGGAATAAATCACTTGATCTTGGTGAATGATTTTTTAAATGTATTGTTGGATTCTCTTTGCTAGTACTTTGTGAAGGATTTTTGCATCTATGTTCATCAGAGATATTGGCCTGTAGTTCTTTTCTTTGGTGGTGTCTTTATCTGGTTTTGCTATCGGGTATACTGGCCTCCCAAAATGAATTCGAGAATAGGTTAACTCTTCTTTAAATGTATGGTAGAATTTGCCTGTGAAGCCATCTGGTCCTGGACTTCTGTTTGTTGGAAGTTTTTGATTATTGATTTCAATCTCCTTGCTGATAATTGGTCTCTTCAGATTTTCTACTTCTTCCTGCTTCAGTTTTGGTAGGTTATATGTTTCTAGGAATTTATCTGTTTCTTCTAGGTTGTCTAACTTGTTGGCATGTAGTTTTTCATAACATTCTCTTACAGTTTGTGTTATTGTTGGTTACTATTTCTCCAACTTGTGATTTTTTGATGAGTTTGACTAGAACCTTTTCAGTTTTCTTGATGTTTTCAAAGAACCAGCTCCTGGTTTCACTGTTCTTTTAGTTTCTGTATCACTTATTTCTGCTCTCATTTTTATTCTTTCCTTCCCTCTGCTGGTTTTGGGTTTTGGTTGTTCTTTTTCTAGCTCCTTCAGGTGTAAGATTAGGTTGTTTGAGATTTTTCTTGCTTCTTGATGTATTATAAACTTCCCTCTTAGAACAACTCTTGCTGCATTCCTAAAGTTTTTGGACCATTGTGTTTTCACTTTCATTTGTTTCCATGTACTCTTAGATTTATTCTTTGATTTCTTGGTTGACCCACTTATTGTTTAGTAGCATAGTATTTAACCCTCATGTATTTGTGGTCTTTCCAGATTTTTTCTTATGGTTGATTTTTAGTTTCATAGGGTTGTGGTTGAGAAAAATGCACGGTATGACGTCAATCTTTTTAAATTTGTTGAGACTTGTTTTGTGGCATAATATGTGATCTATTTTGGAGAACATTCCATGTGCACTTGAGAAGAATGTGTATTCTATCTTGTTTTAGGGTGGAATGTTCTGAACATATGTTAAATCCATCTGTTCCCATGTGTCATTCAAAGCCACTGTTTTCCTTGTTGCTTTTCTGTGTTTGGATGATCTGTCCATTGATGTAAGTGGGATATTAAAGTCCCCTACTGTTATTGTATTACTATAACATAGTTCCTTTATGTTTGTTATTAACTGTTTTACATAGTTAGGTGTTGCCATATTGGGTGCATAACTATTTACAATTGCTAGATCTTGTTGGATTGTCCCTTTTATTATTATATGGTGTACTTGTCTTTTTACAGACTTTGTTTTATAGTCTATTTTGTCTGATATAAGTACTGCTACCCCAAGCTTTCTTTTGACATCCATTTGCATGATATTCTCTATCCCTTCACTTTGAATCTTCATGTGTCTCCAGGTCTGAAATGAGCCTTTTGTAGGCAGCATATAGATGGGGTTTTTTTTTTTTTTAATATGTTCTGTCACCCTTCTGTCATTCTTTTGATTGGAGCATTTATTCCATTTACATTGAAAGTAATTATTGATAGTTATGTATTGCCATTTTGTTACTTGTTTTGCGGTTATATTTGTAGTTTTCTGATTCTTTTGTGGTTTGTTGGTTTTCTTTAGTGATATATTTAGATTCTTTATGTTTTGCTTATCTATTACTTTTTTTTTGTGGTTACCATTCAGTTTATATCAACATTTTCTGCATCTGTAGCAGTCTATGTTAAGCTGAGGGCTGCTCAATGTTAAACTCATTCTTTACTCCTTCCCTTCATGTTTTAGATATATGGTGTCCCATTTTATATCCTTTTATGAATGTCTTGACTGATTTTTTACAGAAATACTTATTCTTACTATTTTTGTGTTTACTTTTCACACTCTCACTTATCAACTTTCCTTTCCCCTGAAAGAATTCCCTTTAACATTTCTTGCAGGTCTGGTTTAGTGGTCACAAACTCCTATAGTTTTTGTCTGGGAAATTCTTGTTCTCTTCTTCTATTCTGAATGATGGCCTTGCTGGATAGAGTATTCTTGGCTGCAGATATTTCCCTGTTAGCATTTTGAGTACATCATGTCAACCCCTTCTGGCCAGCAAGTTTCTGCTAAAAAATCTAACAGCCTTATGGAGTTTCCCCATGTACCTGTCCTCTTTTCTCTTGCAATCTCTAAATTCTTTACCACTGTTTCTTGCCGTTTTAATTGCTATGTGTCTTGGTGCAGACCTCCTTGGGTTGATTTTGTTGAGGGATCTCTGTGCCTCCTGAATCTGGATTTGTTTCCCTCCCGATTTAGGAAATTTTCAGCTATTATTTCTTCATATAGATTTTCTATACCCCCCCCCTTCTTCTGGGATCCCTATAATGTGAATGTTACTATGCTTGATGGTGTCACTGACTTCCCTAACGCTATTCTCATTATGGAGTATTTGTCTCTCTTTTGCTCAGCTTGAGTGCTTTTCATTACTCTATCCTCCAGGTCGCTGATATATTCCTTTCCTTCCTGTCGTCTATTCCATCTGTTGTATTTCTGGTTTCATTTATGGAGTTCTTCATCTCTGATACGTTATTTTTTATCTCGGTGTTAAGAATCTCACTGATGTCCTCCATTCTTTGCTCAAGTCCAGTGAGTATCTTTATGGTCATTAATTTAAATTCTCTTAGCTCTCCTACTGTGTTTTTATCATGGTCTTTCATTTGGGACATATTCCTCTGTCTCATCTTGTCTGTTTCTATGTGTTAGGAAAGTCTGCAATGTCTCTTGCTCTTGAAAGCAGTGGTTCTATGAAGAAGAGGTCCTGTAGTGTCCCCTGTTCACCAGGAGCTGGCGCTTCAGGGGTGTCTCCTATGTGTGTTGCTTGCATCCTACTATTGTGTCTGAGTAGCTTTTCTTTTCAGTCCAGACTTCACTCATTCTGCCTGTTATGGGCTGTGCCTGCTCTGTGGTGTTAGGGAGACTGAATCAGGCTGGCTCTGAAAGTGGAGTGACCGTACGAGGACTCAAGAGTGGGATGGCAGTATTAGCAAAATTTGCATGGAGCCACTAGTCCTAGGCTATAGATGCCATAAAGCACGGTGGTGGCTAGGAGCGTGGCGCACATTGGCAGTGGCGAGGGGTAACGCAAGCAGCTGAGGTGGCAACAACGGGCACGTGGCAGTTGACATGTGATAGACGGTCATGGCATGTATGATGTTAACAAAATCTGCATTGAGCCATGTGTCCTAGGCTAATCCCCCAAAGCAAGGCAACAGCCAGGGGTGCAGAGCCCGGGAGTGGCTGTGACCTGGGGTTCTGCAGGAACTGGGCAGGGCATGTACACTACGTTAGCAAAATTTGCACTGAGCTGCTAATCCTAAACCAGATCCCCCAAAGAAATGCAGGCCAGAGGGCCATGGCACACAGGGCATTAAAAGAATTTGTGATAAGCCCAGGGCCAAGGCCAGCAGGATGAGCAAGTCCTCAGGAGAATACATGGACAGGGCACAGTGCTAGCAAGTGTCCGTGCAGCCCCACTTCCCACAGGTGGCCCCGTGTTTATGCTGGGGGAGTGGGGGAAGGAAAATGTCACCTGCCAGTTCCTTTGTTCCCAGAGAAGTCTCCTCAGCACACTCCAAAATCAGCATAAACAGATCTCCCTCCTGTTGTGCAAGCTGTCGCTTCTGTGTTGACTCTCCTTGGGCTGCACTTTAGGGGCAGGCCCTGGTTATCACTCACCCAGTGCTGAAGTGGTTGACTTTTAAAGCTCTAGGCTCCAAATCCCACTGGGTATACACACTCACAGAATTCAGCTCCTCTGGTTTTCCAGGCAGGATGCTATGGGGATTTCCTTTTTCTGGGTCGGCTTCCCATCCCCATGACCACAGCTCCTCATTGCTCCTTTTGGGCAGCTCCTGACGACCGTTTCTGTCCTTCATAATCTCTCAGAGGTGGCTGCTCTCTGTTTAGTTGTGGAGTCCGTTCTGCCAGATCACTCTCCAGTTTACTGATGTGGATGTGAGTGACACCCAGTTGTAAACATGGGATGGGGTGAGCTGAGGTCCTCCTACTCCACCATCTTGCGCTCCCTGCCCCCATGAGTCACATTGTTTCTTAGTGGAAGCATATATACATTTGTGGATTAACGTTTGCATTAGCATTGATTATGTCTTGCAAGCGAACTGTATTGGTGGAAATGTATAACTCTAATGGCAGCAGTTTATAGGGCTGGGCTGGTGTTAGAGCTGCCTCATCATGTGTATCTTCTGTGTTGTAGTAAGATATGCAATAATGTGTCAGCAAAGGATGGAAAGTAGGTCTGTAAAGGAAGTCTTGGTTGTGAGAACAGCGGAGCAATGACTGCCGGGCAGGTACAACCAACCTTTCACAAGGTGCCTGTAGTGATTCTGACCAACATTTTCTCTCCAGCAGAACCAGGAACAGAATTCCAGCCCTGTGTCCATTCCTGCCCGGTGGCCCTTTCCAGTCCACAGTTCCTTCAACAGTACGTGCTGTGCGGTCACCTTCCTCAGATCTTCCCAAGCTCATATGCAGGAAGCCCCATCTCAACGGAAGCTCCAAGCTGCTCAAGTGAACAAGGAGATGAGGAAGAGCTAGAAGGGAGACTTGAGCTGAGTGGGGTTTCCGGGGTGCTCTTCAGATCCTCTCAGGGTCGGCCAGTAGACTGGGTAGAAGGCAAAAGAGCTGGGGGAGTAGACCAGGGGATGTGTCCTGAAGAAGCAGACCTTTCAGCGTCTGGAGCAGCCACGTGTGGGAAATACAGACTGGGACTTGGTCCCAAATCCAGTCTCTTAAGCCTCCAGAAACATCACGTATGTCCTGAATGTGGCAGAGGCTTCTGCCAGAGGTCAGACCTCACCAAGCACCAAAGGACACACTCAGGAGAAAAGCCTTACAGCTGTAGGGAGTGCGGGCGAGGCTTTGGCCGCAAGTCCTCCCTCACCATCCACCAGAGGAAACACTCAGGGGAGAAGCCTTATGTGTGTCGGGAGTGTGGCCGCCACTTCAGGTACACGTCCTCACTTACCAACCACAAGAGGATACACTCTGGGGAGAGGCCCTTCGAATGTCAGGAATGTGGGCGAGGCTTTCGCCAAAAGATCGCCCTGATCCTGCACCAGAGGACACACTTGGAGGAGAAGCCCTTTGTGTGTCCCGAGTGTGGGAGAGGCTTTTGCCAGAAGGCATCGCTCCTCCAACACCGAAGCTCACATTCGAGTGAAAGACCCTTCTTGTGCCTTGAGTGTGGGCGTGGTTTCAGGCAGCAGGCACTGCTCCTCAGTCACCAAGTCACACACTCAGGGGAGAAGCCTTATATCTGTGCCGAATGTGGGCATGGCTTTCGCCAGAAGGTCACCCTCGTCAGACACCAGAGGACACACACAGGGGAGAAGCCTTACCTGTGCCC
>NW_024412430.1:21311525-21329717 GCF_014898765.1 Herpailurus yagouaroundi | reverse complement strand
GTCAGACACCAGAGGACACACACAGGGGAGAAGCCTTACCTGTGCCCGGAGTGTGGACGTACCTTTGGCTTCAAGTCGCTTCTCACCAGACACCAGAGGACACACTCAGGGGAGGCGACTGATGTGTACAGAGTGTGTGAGCAAGGACTGGGCCAGAAGTCTCACTTCACCTCTGACCAGAGGACACACTCAGGGGAGAAGCCGTGCGTGTGCAGTGAGTGTGGGCGTGGCTTCGGCTTCAGGTCGGCCCTCATCAGACACCAGCGCACCCACTCAGGAGAGAGGCCGTATGTGTGCAGGGAGTGTGGTCGAGGCTTCAGCCAGAAGTCTCACCTCCACAGACATGGGAGGACCAAGTCTGGCCATCGCCTCCCACCTCAAGAGCTGCTCTCCTGACCTTTCCTTTCCTCACGGTTGTGAAGATGGCAGAAAGCACTAGGAAATGCTGCACTTTCTTCAAATGCAGTGGAGGGGAAAAAAATGCGTTTTCATGAATTTATGGTTTATTTTCTGTACTAGCGATGGCTTTGATTTGCTAAAGCTGCCATTAAAAAAACGCCACAAACTTGGTGGCTGAAGAACAGTTTTCACACAGTTCTTGGGACTGAAGTCCAGGGTCAATGTGTGTACTTTGGTTTCTACTGAAGCCTCTCTCCTCAGCTGGCAGATGCCTGCATTCTTACTGTGTCCTCACATGGCCTTTGTGCGTGCTCTTTCCTGGTGTCTCCCCCTCTTCTAAGGATACCAGACTTACTAGGTTAGAGCCCCCAATCTATGACCAAATAAGGTTGCACTGGAGGGTTCTGGCTTCAATGTATGAATTTGGAACAATTCAGTCCGTAATACTCAGTCCTCCAAACCCCCAAAATTCATGTTCTCACATCCATAGAATATTTAAAAAAATTTTTTAACATTTATTCATTTTTGAGACAGAGAGAGACAGAGCATGAATGGGGGAATGTCAGAGAGAGGGAGACACAGAATCTGAAACAGGCTGCAGGCTCTGAGCTGTCAGCACAGAGCCCTATGCGGGGCTCAAACTCACAGACCGCGAGATCATGACCTGAGCCGACGTCAGACGCCCAACCCACTGAGCCACCCAGGCGCCCCTCACATCCATATTCTTAAAAGCTCCCAAAGTGCTGACCCATTCCAGCACTGACTCTATCCAAAATCTCATGTAAATCAAGTGTGGGTGAGGTTAGGGGTATATTTCATTTTGAGGCAAAGTTCCTCTCCAGCTGTGAATCTGTGAACCAGACAAGTTGCCACAGCTGTAGAATTTGCATTCCTTGCCACAGGGAGAAAGGAGAAAAAATTGATGGGTCTCAAGCACATCTTATGACCTAGCAAGCAAATTCTGTTACGTTTTATGGCTTGAGAAAATTCTCTGGTTGGATGCTCTGCCCTCTGGTCCTGCTGTTGTAGCAGCATGCAGCCCCTGTGAGACCATGGAGGCATTCACCCTCTGAGCGCACGGTGGGAATGGCAGACCTGATATGTTTCACCATGAGGGTCACTGTTTCCTCCTCTTGGTGGATAACACCACAGAGGTCCGACACCTGACCTTCACTGTGTCCCATCTACATATCCTTAGTTGAGCCACACAGTTTCCACTGAGGGTTGACTGGTTCCAAACTAATCTCTATCAAATGACTGTCCAGCAACACCACTGGATGAGTGTTGCTGGACACTCCAGAACATGCTTTCTCATTTTGCAATATGGACAGGCTGAGAATTCTCTAAATCTTCAAGTTCTGGCTTCTTTTTGCCGAACACTTCCTTCGATTCACCTCCCTTGTCACATTTTTCTATGAGAAGAAACAGGTTACACCTTCCATCACTTTGCTAGGAATTTGTCACTTCTGTTACTTAAGATTTCTACCTTGCACCAAACACTGGGACACAACTTGGCCACATTCTTTGCTGCCATATATATGTAAATAAATAACAAGGAGTGCCTTTCCTTAAGTTTCCAGTAATGTTCCACATTTATGTCTGAGGCTGGGGCAGAATCACTTCTAATGCCCCTATTCCTACCATAGTCTCTTTCAAGCAACCCCAGCTTTCTCTACCAAGCACCTCAAAGCTCTTCTACCCTCTACCCATCACCCAGCTCTAAAACCACCTCCATAGTTTTTCATATATACTATGATAACACACCACTCTCCGTACCAAAACTGTATTCTTTTGTCAGGGCTACCATAACAAAACCAGAGACAGGAAGTCCAAGATCACCCTGACCTACTGAAGCCTCACCTCCTGGCTGGCAGATGGTGTGCTCTCCTCACATGGTATTTCCCTTCCCTGTATGTGTGCCAGAAAGCGAGTGAGCTCTGGTGTTTCTTACTCTTATAAGGATGCCAGGCCTAGCAGATGAGGGCTTCATCCTTACATCATTTAACTTTCATTACTTCCTTAGGTCCTGTACCCAAACACTGTCACATTAGGGAAAAGACTTCATCAAGGACTTTTGGGGAAAATTCAGTTCATAGCACTCTGCTCTCTGGACTCCCCCAAATTCCTACCTGGCCCTCAACCCCTGCCATTAAGGGTCATGACCTTTCCTTTCCCATAAGTGTGAAGCCAGCAGGAAGCAATGGGCAGTGCTGCACTTTCCTCAAGTGGAATGCAAGAAGCATAGTGGTCCTTTCAACGGCTGAGGAGAGAGGGGAGCTGGACATGGCTGCTTTCTAAACCCTCCTCCACATCTGGAGACCCATCTCCCTTACCGATAGACACCATGGGGATCCTGACGCATTAGCAGCTCAACCTGTGAAGCTTTTTCTTCTTTGGGGCCAGAGCATCCCTTCTATCTGGAGACACCAAGTAGCCTGTTTGAGGGAAACTCCTTCCACACTCTAATACCAGCAGTGAAAAGTGGGAGGACTAGTGGTACCAAATAAGTCAAGTAGACCTAAAGAGCATTGCAAGAACTCTGAAAGCTACACTGTCATTGGATCAAACAGAGCCCACAAAAGTAGGCTGCAATTGGGGAGGTACCCTTTAAAGCAGGGTGACTGCCTGCCTGGTCACCCTGTTTAAATGAAAGGTTTAGAGAGGACCTGGAGTTTCTTAACAGCTAAATGTACAGAATGCAATAAAAAGTTACTCATCATTCTAAGAACCAGGAAAACACAACTAAAATGAGAAAAGACAATCAAATGACATCAACACTGAGATAAGCATGACAATGGAACTGTCTGACAGGGATATCGAGGCAGCCATCATAGAAATGCTTCAAGCAATCACAAGTTCTCTTGAAACAAATGAAAAAGTACAGTATCTCAGCAACAACAAAAAATAGAAGCTACACCAAAGTTGAAGGGGAAATTGTTAAATTAAAAACTAGACAACAGGCGCCTGGGTGGCTCAGTCGGTTAAGCGTCCGACTTCAGCTCAGGTCATGATCTTGCGGTCTGTGAGTTCGAGCCCTGCGTCGGGCTCTGTGCTGACGGCTCAGAGCCTGTAGCCTGTTTCAGATTCTGTGTCTCCCTCTCTCTCTGACCCTCCCCCATTCATGTTCTGTCTCTGTCTCAAAAATAAATAAACGTTAAAAAAAAAACTAGACAACAAATTTAAAAACTATCTGGACGGGCTTAAGGGTAGAGTTGTTATGGCAGAAAATGGAATTGGGGAGAATTTGAGGGCAGATCAATTGAATTCAGCCCATCTGAACAATGGAGAAAAAAGACTGAGAAAAAGAGCCAGAATCTTTGGGAGAAAAACAAAAAAAGCTAACATGTGTCATCAAAGTCCTAGAAAGTAAGAAAAGAAGTGGAATTGAGAAAATATTTGAAGAAATATTTTTAAGAAATGCCCAGAAATATCCCATATTTGCAAAGAAACAAATATACAGATTCAAGAAGCCAAATGAATACTAAATAAAACAAATCCTAAGAAATCTACACTAAGACATCATAATTAAAATTTTGAAATCTAAAGGAAAAAAAAAATCTTGAAAGCAACTCCAGAGAAATGACTTACTACCCATAGGGGGACAACAATTCAAATGAGAGCAGATTTCTCAGGAAATCACGGAGGTCACAGGAAGGTGGCACAACATTTTTCTTCGAAGTCCTAAAAGAAGACTGTTGACTGCAGAGTGAGTATCTACCAAAACTATCCTTCAAAAATGAAGGTAGAATTAAGCACATTCCCAGGGAAAGAAAACTAAGAATTTGCTGCTAGTGGACCTGACCTTGAAAAATGGCTAAAAGGAAATTCTTCAAATAGAGAAAATGATAAAAGAAACACTGGCACATCAGGAAGGAAGAAAAAATCATGGAAAGAGCAAAAATAGAACTATATAAATTGGCATCCTTCCACCCACAGGTTTTTAAAATCAAATGTGGTAAGTTGTAATATCACTTGATACTCTAGACAATGACTTAAAAGTGGGGACAGTAATAAAGGGGCCTAAACAAAAGTAACATTTTCACACTTCACTCCAAGTGATAATATACTGATATACTGTGATAAGGCACATATGTGTATTGTAATACCCACAGGAACCACTAAGAAAATTATACAAAGAGATACACTAAAAAACATGAGGAATGGATCTAAATGGAATCTTAAACAACAAATAACCCACAGAAAAGCAATAAAAGAGATACAGAAAAATAAGATCTAGAGGAAACAAATTTTAATTCATTAATAAAATGGCCAACTTAAGCCCTAACATAGCAGCAATTACTTTATTATCTAGACATTGGTTCTAATTACGCTAATCAAAAGACAAAGATTGCGAAGGTGGATTCAAAAGAAAAAACAAAACAAAACCACACAACTATGAATTTTAAAAGGCATTAAGTTCCCATATTAGTATCAAATGTAGTAGACTTCACAGCAAAGAAACTGACTAGAGACAAAGAGGGATGTTATATAGTAATAAAGGAATCAATCCACCAGGAAGGTATAACAATCCTAAATGTGAATGAACCAAATAACAAAATTCATGAAGCAAAAACTGATAGAGCTGAAACAGAAACTGAGAAAATTCATCATAATCATTGAGGACTTCAGGACAAATGTCAGCAAGGATTCAATAAACCTGAACACCATGATCAAGAACTAGGATCTGACATATAGATCATTCCATCCAAAAACAACAGAATGTTTTTCAAACACCATTCACCAAGACAGTCCATACATATCCTGACTCATAAGACACACCTAAATTTAAAATAATTGAAATCATATATTTTTCTTTTGTTTTTAGTTTTTTTTTTTTAATTTATTATTTATTTTGAGAGAGACACAGCGTGAGTGGGAGAGGGGCAGAGAAAGAGGGAGACAGAGAATCCCGAGCAGGCTCCACATTGTCAGCATGGAGCCCAATTTGGGGCTCAAACTCACAAAACCATGAGATCATGACCTGAGCCGAAACCAAAAGTCAGATGCTTAAATGACTGACCTGCCCAAGCTCCCCATAAGGAGTATATTCTTTAGCTACAATGGAATCAAACTAGACATCAATAACAAAGACAAAAGGAAAACTTACAAAGACTCTGAAATTTAACAACATAGTACTAAACCATGGTCAAACAGGAAGATGTTTCATAGGAAATAATTAACAAATATACTGCAGTGAATGAAAATGAAATACAACATAGCAAATTAAGGGATGCAGCTAACACCATGAGAAGAAAACTGATAGCACTAAATGTTCACATTATACATACAAAAATGATTCAAATCAGTGACAGAAGTTTATACTAAAGAGCTTAAAAAGTGGAGCAAAGTAAACCCAAAGAAAGCAGATGTACAGAAATAATAAAAACAAAAATCAGTGTAGTTCACATAGAAGAATAATGGAAGGAACAAAATGCCGGTTCTCCAAAAAGTAAAATAAACTTGACTAACCTTCTGTACGAATGACAAAAATTAGAGCATAAATACAAATCATCAAAGTCAGGAATAAAGTAGGATATCTGTTACTACAGATCCTGTAGCCATCAAAAGGGTAACAAGGGAGTGCTATGAACAATTTTTACTACGGTCATGAACTATGTATCTTTGGAGTGGACAAATTCCTCAAAAAACACATCTGAAAACTCTAAATCAAATAGATAGAATCTGAGTATTTACATAACCACTAAGAAAACTAAATTCATAGTATCATTCTTTTTATACATGGTTGGGTTCTATTTGCTAATGTTTTTGAGGATTTTTGCATTCATCTTCATGAGATATTGGTCTATCGTTTTATACTTTAACATTGTCTGCTTTGGGTATCAGGGTAGAACTGGCCTCACGAAATAAGTTAGGAAATATTCCTCTTTTCTGGAAGAGATTGCACAGCATTGGTATTCATCCATCCATCCATCCAATCCAAATGCTGGGTAAATTACTCCAATGAAACCATCTAGGCCTGGTTTCTTTTTCAGGAACTTTTAAGATCTACAACTGCTCTTGTACTAACTTTTCAGACCAATAAGCACTTCAGTAATTGTAAATAAACTCAAAACTTTACAAAGGAGAAAAAAATTAATGTGTAGGGCCCCATAAGCACCACATTTCTAATAAAGTCCACTGACCTTATCTCAACCAGGGCAGAGCTGAACGCCACAAGGGAAGTTTGTGTAGTGGTGTGTTTTGGAGGTTCAGAACAGAGAACGTGGATCTTCCCAATTCCAAGCAACTGTGGTGCTGCTTCTATTCCATTTGGGAACAAAAAGTCCAATCACCTTTTTTAAAATGGTGGAAACATGGGAAACAATTTTTTCTTCTATTAAATCCCCCAAATCTTTTGGAGGCTCTGGCCTATGGTTGGTCTAGCTGAGCACAAAATGGAGGGTCTTTTGTAGGAAGATTCTGGTTTCCTTCGCAAGCCACTATTTATTCACTCTTGGGTCTCCTGATGGGATAGGGTTTGCAATCAGCACTGCCCCCTCTCTGGGTCCCTGGCTCCATTCCAGAAGGAATCAGACTGAAGTATGCTGAGAACTCTCAGAAGAAATGGTCCAGATAGAGAAAAGGTGGCACAAACGGTCACAGGACTCCAGGATATTGGAGGCCAAGCACACGACTCACATTTATTCTGCCCACAGGACAATTATTTGTCACCCTTGAAACTGGTCATAATAACATCTACCATTTAGGTTTTTTGTTTAAGAAATAAGTGAGACAACATGTAGAATGTTCAAGGTATAGAGGGAAATCAAATATTAGAAACCTCCCATTGCTAACTTTAGCTCTTGTATAACAAATTGTAAAGTAAAAACTTTAGGGGTTTTTCCCCTTAAATAAAACATCAGGTTCCCTGGAATAGGACACACTGTGCTAACGTATATACCCACTCCCCAACACAGAAATTCTAGAAAATCATACAGTTTTGATACAAAACTTATGTTGAAAAATGGAAATCATCAAATAAAACATGAACAAAAATCCAAAATCAAAACATTGGAGCTGACCTTACAACATTTTCTTAGACCAAAATACGATAAAATTACAAATAATAAAAAACCTCTTAGAAAACAAAATTCTATTAACACATCAGAAATGAAATCATAGTGTAAATCTAATAATGTTTGTAACTGAGTAACACTAAACCCAATATGTCAGAGAACTAAAATGTTAAAGGGATATCAATAGCCAAGATGACATCATTAGACACTAATATTTGGAGGAAATGAGCATTTCCCTCAGAAAGTCAGAAAAATAACAGGTAAATGCTCAAGGAAAAAGAACATAGAAAACATTAAAGATAATAGTAGAAACTAAAACAGAAAACAAAAAAAACTTCAGTGTATTAGGATTCTCCAGAGGAACGGAACCAATAGATTTATGTGTGTTTTTTAAGGAATTGGCTCATATGATTCACGGGTAGCAGTTCTGAATCTGTAGGACAAGCCAGGAGGCTGAAAACCCAGTGAGAGGTATGCTTGGGGGCACAAATGAACAACAACAACAGAAACAGAGATAGACTCAGATACAGAAAACAAACTCATGATTCCCAGAGGGGAACACAGGCAAAAACAAACAAAAATGATGCTTAGGACATAACTTACCTGGGAAACCTTGGTTTTTGCTGTTATGGCCTTGAAATCACTGGATGAGGCTCAGCCACACTTTCAAAGAGTAATCTCTACTTAAAGTCAACTGATGGTAGATGTTAATTACCATCCACAAAATGCCTTCACACAAATACCTAGATTTGTGTTTGATTAAATAACTAGGTACTACAGTATAGCCAAGTTAACACATAGATCTATCTATCACAGCCCACCCCTTGTCAACACCTATATACATCTCCTTAAACCATACTTAATCCCCAAATAAAAACAACAACAAACTCATTCTGCCTAACATGATACAACTCCTTTGCAGGGAAGTGGTAGTTCCTTTTTGGTTATATGGAGTTCATTGGTCATGTGGCTGAATCTGGTATTTACACCTACCTTATTCCCCTACCCATTCCGTATTTTCTTTGCCAAATGAAGTGACCCAAACTTTCATTTTTGAATGGGCCATTAGTTCTAGCTGAATTATAATTTTCCACGGACTTTAATCACAGGATGAATGACATCTTTATGTCTTGAATCACACCTTTATGTCTTAGGGTATCTCCTCTGTTCTGGACCCTTTCTTCCTTAACTCTATTCTCCTTAATAATCAGGATCAATCACCCCACCCAGTATGGTGTCCTCCTTTTTTGCCTATTGAGAGGCATGAGGATCTAAAAGTAGCAATTTCCAGGTCAGTAGAATTACTGCTGTCTCCTAGTAGGAGCAAAATTTTTGACAAATCTCTATGGCTAATAGTGAGCAGAACTACTTTCACTTCCACCCCTTGATTCCTGGACCAGTGAATCCTGGCTGTGGGAGAAACATCACTATATACTGAAGGCAGATTTACAGCATATATAGCTTCTGGGAGTACAACACTGTACTGACCCTGCAAAGTACTGCCATCTAGCCTGGCACTATAAATGAGTTTTTAAGAGGCCAATTAATTGTTCTATCAAGGCAACTGCTTCAGGATGGTGGGGAAATGGTAAGAGCAGTGAGTTCCATGTGTTAGCCCATTCAGTCTTCATTTGCTGTGAAGTGAGTTCCCTGACCAGAAGCAATGCTGTATGGAATACCATGATGGTAGATAAAACATTCTGTAAATCCACAGATGATAGTTTTGGCAAAAGCAGTGCATGCAGGGAATGCAAAACCATATCTAATAGACTAAGTGTCTATTCCACTAGGAACAAAGCACTGATCCCCCATGATGGGAGACAAACTGTACAGTGTTCTGGTTTCCACAGGACTATGTTATTGTTTTGTTTGAGTAATTCTATGGACTGTAAAGAAACTGAAACCTACTTCTCATGAATAAGGCACTATGCCTAGTCTTTATGATAAGGAAGGTTGTTTGACAGGACAAGAGTGGAGAGGAGACCTTGCCAGTATACTATATGAGGTCCTGATGGCTTCAAATGTCAAGGCAGCACAGAATATTGAATTTAATAAAAAAAAAAAAACTTACAGCCCCAATTTCCCCAAGTCTAGGGAAGGAAATGGACATCCATTTCCAGGAAACTTAACAGACTCAAGTAAGAGGAATCCAAAGAAGTCCACAGCAAGAAGCATTATAATCAAATTGTCAAAAGCCAAAACCAAAGAATTTCAAAAGCAACAAGAAGAAAAGCAACCTTTCATGTACAGGACCTCCCATAAAATTTGAGATTTCTCAGTAGAAACCTTGCAGCCCAGAAGGTAGTGGGACAATATAGTCAAAGCACTAAAAGAAAAAAACCGCCAACTAAGAACACTGTATGTAGCAAAATTATCCTTTTTTTTTTTTAACATTTTTATTTATTATTGAGAGATAAAGACAGAGCATGAGCAGGGGAGAGGCAGAGAGGAGGAGACACTGAATCTGAAGCAGGCTCCAGGCTCAGAGCTGTCAGCACAGAGCCCAAAACGGGGCTCGAACTCACAAACTGCGAGATCATGACCTGAGCTGAAGTCAGACGCTCAACCGACTGAGCCACCCAGGCACCCCGCAAAACTATCCTTTAAAAGCAAAGGAGAGATCAGGATTTTCCCAGATAAACAGAAGCTGAAGTTGTTCATCACCACTAGCCTTCCTTACAAGATATGCTAAAGGGAATTCTTTAAGGTGAAATGAAAGCATGCTAAACAGCAACAGGAGAGCAAATAAAAGTATTGTACTCACTGGTCAAGGTAAATATGTAGAAAAATATGGACTACTGAAATACTGTAATAATGATGAGAAAATCACTTAATTCTAGAAGTAATAGACATATAAAAATATATAAATATGTTAAGAGATTCACAATATAAAACGTGTAAACTTTGATGTCAATAACACTGTGTAGGAAGAGAAGTAAATGTACACATATTTTGCATACAACTGAAGTTCTGTTATCAGCTTAAAGAAAAGGAATCAAAGCATGTTGACTACAAAAAGTGAAACACAAAGGAAGACAGCAAGAGAGGAAAAGAGGGACAAAGGAGTTACAAGACAGAAAAACAATTAGCCAATTAGCAAAACAGCAATCCTAAGTTCTTCCTAACCAATGATTAACTAAAATGTAAATGGATTTGAAGTCCCAAGTCAAAAGAGCAGCTGAATGGATAAGACAAAACACAAGACCCAATTACATGCTGTCTACAATAAATTCACTTTAGATTTAAGAGGCACACTCAGGCTCAAAGTGAAGAGATGGAAAAAGTATTCCATGATGAAGGCAACCAAAAGATAAGCAGGGTAGGAATACTTAAATCAGACAAAATAGAATTTAAGTCAAAAACTGTCACAAATGACAAAAAAGGACATTGTATAACCATAAATGAATCAATTCTCCAGGAACATATAACCAATTATAAACCTAAGTTCACCTAACATCAGAGTACATAAATGCACAAAGCAATTATGATGTAACAGAAGGGAGACAACAGCAACACAGCAATAGTAAGGGACTTCAATACTCTCAACAATGGATAGAACATCTAGGCAGAAAACCAACAAACAGCTTGCAAGTGCGAGTGAAAACACTCCAATAAATCCAATAAGTGATCCAATAAGATCCAATAAGATCACTTGATCTTAGCCAAAAAGCTGAGAAACACTAAGACTCCAATAAATCAAATAGGAATGAAAGAGTAGACATTAAAACAGATTCCACAGAAATAAAAAGGATTATAAGAGACTATTATGAACAATTATATGCCAATATGCCAAGAAACTGGATAACCTAGAAGGAACAGATAAATTCCTAGAAACATACAACCTACAAACACTAAATAAAAAATAGGAAACGTCAGCAGCCCTATAACCAATAAAGAGATTGAATTAGTAATCAAAATCATCTCAACAAAGAAAACCCCAGGACCAGATGGCTTCACAGATGAATTCTACCAAACAATTGAAGAAGAATTAACAACAATCCTTTTCAAGCTTTCTTAGGCCATTTGCACTGCTATAACAAAATAGCACTGACTTAGTCACTTATAAATGAAGGAAATTTATTGCTCAAAGTTCTGGAGGCTGAACATCTGAGATCATGGTGTCAGCATAGTTGAATGAGGGCCCTCTCTCTGGTTCAAAGCTAGTTCCTTTTCATCGTGTTCTCACATTGAAGGAGCTACAGATATGTCTGGAGTCTTTTTTTCTCTAAAGGCACTAATCCCATTCATGATGGCTCTGCCCTCATAACCCAAGCATCTTAAGGCCCCACCCACTTATTCCATCAGATTGGCCATTAAGTTTTCAATATGTGAGAATGGGATGTGGCAGGGAACACATGTAGACCATAGCAAACTCCTGCAAAATATTAAATGCAGGGAAGTCTTCCAAACTAATTTTATGAGGCTAGCATGACATTGATATCAAAAGTAGACAAAGACACTACAAGAAAAAAATTACAGGCCAATACCCCTAATGTATACAGATATAAAAAAAAAACCTCAATGAAACACTAGCAAGCTGCACATTAAATGGTTGTTGAAAGGACTATATGCCATGACTAAGTGGAGTTTATCCCAGGGATGCAAGGATAGTTCAACATATATAAATCAATCAGTGTGATACACACACCACATTAACAGAATGAAAGAACAAAAAAACATACAATTGTCTCAACAGATGCAGAAAAAGGACTTTAAAAAATTCAACATCCTTCCATGACAAGAACTGTCAACAAGACAGAAATAGAAGAAAATTAATTCAATATAATAAAGGCCATATATGAAAAGCCCACAGCTAACCATACTCAGTGGTGAAAAACTAAAAGCTTTGTAATCTTTAAGATCAGGAAGAAGGTAAAATGCCCACTCTTGCCACTTTTATTCAACATGATTCTGGAAGTCTCAGCCAGATAAATTAAAATAAAAAGCACCCAAATCAGGAAGAAGTGAAATTATCTGTACAGTCCGCAAACTCTTAGAAACAATAAAGTTGAAGGACACAAAATCAACATACAAGAATCAATTATGTTTCCATACACTAACAATGAAATATAGGAAAGGAAAATTGAAAAGAATCCCATTTACAACAGCATCAAAAAGAACAAAAAAGTACTTAAGGTTAAATTTAACCAAAGAGGTGAAAGCTTTATAAACTAGAAGGTATAAAAAATCTAATGAAAGGAATTAAAGACAACACTGATACATGGAAATACATGCTGTTTTCATGGACAACAGGATTTAATATTGTTAAGATGTCCACACTAGCCAGGGCAATTTACAGATTCAATGCAACCTTACCAAAATACGAACTTTTTTTTTTTTTTTTTTTTTTTTTTTTACAGAAGTGAAACATATGATCCTAAAATTCATATGGAACCACAAAGGACCCCAAAGGGCGAACACAATCTTTAGAAAAATAAAGCACAAGACATCAAAATCCCTGATTTCAAAATATATTACAATGCTACAGCAATTAAAACATAACAGTACTGGCTAAAAGACAGACATAGGCCAATGTAACAGAATAGAGAACCCAGAAAGAAACCCATGCATATACAATAAACAGATCTTTAACAAAGGTGCCAAGAACATACAATTGGAAAGGCATAGTCTCCTTAATAAATGGTGTTGGAAAAATTGTATATTAACGTACAAAAGAACAAAGTTGAACCCTAATTTTACACATACGCAAAAATTAACTCTAAATGGACTAAAGACTTGAAAAACATTAAGATCTGAAACTGTAAAACTACTAGAAGAAAACACAAGGAAAGTTTCATAACATCAGTCTTGGCAGTGAGTTCTTGAATATGAAACCTAAAGCAGAGTAACAAAAGCAAAAATAGACAAATGTGATTACATCAAAATAAAAAAAGATTCTGCACAGCAAAAGAAACAACATAATGAAAAGGCAAACTGACAGACTGGGAGAAAATATTTGCAAATAACCTATCTGGTAAGGGATTAATATCCAAAATATAGAAGAAACTACAACTCTCAATAGCAAAAAGTCAAATACCCCAATTCAGAAACGGACAAAGGATTTTAACAGATATTTCTCCAAAGAAGACATACAAATGGCTAAGAGGTATATGAAACTGTGGTGCAACATCACTAATCGACAGGAAAACTGCAAATCAAAACCACAATAGGATCATTTCGTCCCTGTTAGGATGGCCATTATTTTTTAAAAAGTTCAAAGACAAGTCTTGACTTGAATGTGGACAAACTGGAACACCTGTGCACTGTTGGTGAAACTGTAAAGTGGTTCTGCCAATACAGAAAACAGCATGGAAGCCACTCAAAAAATTAAAAATGGAACTATCATATGATCCAGCAATCCTACTTGTGCGTATTTATCCGAAAGAATTAAAATCAAGACAGCAAAGTGATATTTGCACTTCTATGTTCATTGCAGCATTATTCACAATAGCCTAAATGTGGAAGCAATCTAAACATCCACTGATGAATAAATGAAGAAAAAGTACATACACAATGGAATACCATTCAGCTTAAAAAATAAGCAAATCCTGCTATATGCAAAAATATGACAAAATAAGTCAGTTACAGGACAAATACTTTACAATTCTCCTTACATGAAGTACACAAACCAGTGAGGCTTACAGATGAAGGAAGTAGAATGTTCTTTGAATGAGTATGGAGGTAGGAAGATATATACAGACATATTGTTACTGCTCAACAAGCATAATGTTTTAGTTATGCAAGATGAAAAAGTCCTAAAAATATGTACAAATTGTACTTTTAGTTAAGAATATTGCGATGTATACTTAGAAATATATTAACTGGATAGAGTTTATATCATGTGCCCTTACCACAATTTAAACTAAAGTTAAAGGATCCCAATTCAGTGGCTACAGTTCCCACTGTAATTTCTGACCTACAGAGAAGAATGACCATGATGCTCTCCAAGGATTCTCGGGACGTGCTCACAGATTTCTTTCTTAACAGCTGTAGTGAAAGTTGGGCCCTCTGGTCCCTCCTGGGGTGAGACCTAAACAATCTCCCTAAATCTATGAATACTTTACAGTATATCAAGAAAGCTCTGGCATTTCAACCTCATTTAGCACAGGCCACCTTTTGTTCCATGTTGCAGCCAACCAACCAACCAACCAAATTGTTAGAGCCCTGTCTATCCACTCAATAACTGAGTTTAAAATCTCTTAGTGGGCCTTTACCAATACATTAGGCCTGATACAACGTTATGTTCCTTCTACCATTATCCTACACCATTAATAAAATTTCCAACATACTCCTAAACTTATGTCTGTATATACTGAAACACCCTGTTTTTTGGAGTGTAGTATCCCCCTCCTCCGAGTCACATTTTTGACCTCACCCTGTGGCCTGCTGAAACTGAAGTCTAATTCAAGTCCATAAACAAGGACAGTGGTGGGGGTGAATTGTGAAAAAAATCAGCAGTATCTTGTGAGATAACTTCCTTAGAGAAAGACATTACAGTTTATTCATGCAAAGCAGGATTAATGTCAGATGGTGACAGAATGGCTATTTCTACTAGCAGAAAAGAGTCAGTGTAATGTAGGGGTTCAGTGCCTCTAGCTTCATCAGAATCTTTCTGTATGTTTTCACTCCAATTTTCAGGGATCCATTCCTCCTCAATAAATGTCCACATTTTAACAGAACACACCATACAAAGTGAGAAACTCACCCTGCACAGTAATTCAGAATGAGACTCGGTTTTGTTTTCAGAAATGTCAGCTCTTTGGCTACAGGAGATAAATATTTCTTTTAGGGCAGAGATAGATAATTTCAGGTCACTTATGTGCAGTTCTAACTGGGAATTTAAAGCTTTGACTTCATGGTTTTATTTCCTTCCCTTTCTCCAGCACCAGAGCAACCACTAAATTTCATTTTATTTTCCAGTTTAACAAAAGGTCAATCTGAACTGGTTTCTGGGGTTCTGGAATTGATAACCTAACATGAATGGACTCAACTATTCTGTTTTTAGTCATTTTAAAAAGGCACAAACAGGGCACCTGTGGAGCTCAGTCGGTTGAGTGTCCAACTCGGTTTTGGCTTCAGTTGTGATCCCAGGGTTATGGAATCAAGCCCCATGTTTGGCTCTGCACTGACCATGCAGCCTGCTTGGGATTTTCTCTCCCAGTCTCTCTGCCCCTCCCCTGCTCATGCTATAAATACATAAATGAATGAACAAATGAATGAAAAGGCACTAGCAGTCTGTGGCATGATGTGGAAACACGTATATTCAAAATATCACCACTGGATATTCTCAGTGAAATACTTATAGAAAGCAAAATTCAGGGTGACCAGGTGTTCAATACACTTTTGTCAAAGGTTTGAATCTTAAATGTTGTCTGAAAATTTAAAAAATACAAATTTTAGAAAGCATTCAGAAAACAACAGTATGAAGTTCTAGGCCTTGTATCCCCATGCAAACACCAAGTTACTAAAGGACACAGTAAAAACAGCTTTGTGGGAGCCCTAGAAACGATTCAGAGATGTGCAGCAACCAAGTGAACCAAATGAACACCCATGTATCTCTCAACAGTAAACAAAATGTGGTATATACACAGTGGAATATTATTCATCCTTAAAAGAGGAGCAAATTTTGCCATTTGTGGCAACATGGATGAAACTGGAGGACATTATGATAAACGAAATATGCCAGTCACACAGGAATACTATGTGATTCCACTTACATAAGATATTTAACTAAAATAGTTAAATTCAGAGAAACAGACCATACAATAGTGGAAATAAAGTTTCTGTTACAATACATGAATAAGCTCTACAGCTTTCCTACACAACATGATGTATACAGTTAACAGTATGTATTATGAACTTCAAAAAATTTTAGAGGCTAGATCTCATGTTAAGTGTTCTTAACACCAAACAGACACACAAGTATACTTTAGGAGCTATTGTATAGGGCTATTACTTTGACTCAAGTGATGATACCATGTTTGCAGGTCCAAATGAATCAAACTGTATATATAAAGCTAATATTTTTTAATGGAAAGGAGTGACATAAGCAAGATGACAAACAAGGAATCTCCAGGCCCTTGTTCCCACAGAAAACATCAAGTAGATAACGACTGAGTAAAACAGCTTTGTGGGAGCTCCAGAGATCAGTCAATGATCTGAAGCAACCAAGTGAACACCCATTCAAGAGAGAGCCACACTCAAGAGGACAGGAAATTTCACATTATTTTTGCTCACTCTTGTCCTAGCTCATTCTGGTGAGATATGGTGCAGTAGGGTGATGCCAACCAATACTGTTTCACCCTTGGCAGAAAAGAGTGCTGCTTGACTGCAATGTTTGACTTGTCAGCAGCTGTCTGAGACACTAATTTGTGTCTCACATGACTTGGAGCTGAGATAGAAATGACATGATATTTTAGCAGATTAGTGGCTGTGAAAGCAGTGATGGATGCCATGGCACATGAAAACTTTATGATAACTTAAGATTTGCACACACCTGGAGGTCAGAGATTAGTGATAGATACAACATCTAGGGCTCAAGAATCCAGCAGAGATTCTTAGGGAAATTAAGACTTTTAGAACCAGCTGTGGATGCAGAATAATTGAGAAGGAAAGAATATACACAGGCTGAGGGAAGACACATCCTCAGAAGGAAGCTGAGAAGAACTCAAGTCTTTATGCTAGATGATAGTGAAGGTTTTCCTCTGTATATGTATCTATCTAGTCTGTAAAAACTAGGTGAGGTGGCTGGTTTTCAAATATCCAGGTTTTGACAATGCTCACAAAACTAGAAAGAAAGAAGAAAATGAAGCCCAAATAAACACAATAAATCTCATTCCTAAAGAAATACAGGCTTTGGACTGACTAGAAGAACACGTTAAAACAACTATCTTAAATATGCTCAAGGAACAGGAGAACACAAATAATGAACTAAAGAAAACGAGTAAGATAATATATGAGCCAAATGAGAATATCAACAAAAAGACTTTATAAAAAAGAACTAACCAGAAGCCTAGAACTAAAAATTGTAACTAAATTGAAAATTTCATAAAAGGGGTTAAAACACAGATTTGAACAGGCAGAGGAAAGCATCAACAAACTTGAAGACAGTGATATGAAGTGATCAATTCTCAGAGTAAAAAGGAAAAAAGAATAGAGAAATGTAAACAGAATCTAAGGGAATTATGGTTATCCATCTTACAAACTAATATATGTATTATGTGAGTCCAGAAAGAATAAAGAGAGTGAGAGAAAGAGCCAGAGAGCTTATCTGAAAAAAACAAAAACTTCCCTAGTTTTGTAAATACATAGATATAAAAATACAAGTTAAACAAAGCCCAAATAAGATAAAGTCAGAGACCCACGTTGAGACACATTATGATCAAACTGATATTTCACCTTAAGAAAGTAGAATAAACTAAACTCAAAACTAGTATATGACAATAATAAACACAGATAAAGAATATGCACAGATATAAAGAACAGAAAAGCAGACAATGAAACCAAGAGTTGCCTTTTTCAAAAAATCAATAGGTATATATCACCAAGATGGTGACATAAGAAACTCCTGAATCTTTTTTTTTTTTTTAACGTTTATTTATTTTGGGGACAGAGAGAGACAGAGCATGAACGGGGGAGGGGCAGAGAGAGAGGGAGACACAGAATCGGAAACAGGCTCCAGGCTCTGAGCCATCAGCCCAGAGCCCGACGCGGGGCTCGAACTCACGGACCGCGAGATCGTGACCTGGCTGCAGTCGGTTAAGCGTCCGACTTCAGC
>NW_024412430.1:21238990-21271525 GCF_014898765.1 Herpailurus yagouaroundi | reverse complement strand
TTCCCCTGGGAAGCCATCTGGCCCAGAACTCTTGTTTGTTGGGAGATTTCTAATTACTGATTCAGTTTCTTTGCTGACTATGGGTCTGTTCAAATTTTCTATTTCTTCAGTCTTGGTAGTGTGTGAGCTTCTAGGAATTTGTGCACTTCTTTCAGATTACCCAGTTTATTGGCATATAATTTTTCATAGTATTATCTTATCACTATTTGTATTTGTGATGTTGTTTGTGATATTTCCTCTTTCATTTGTTATTTTATCTATTTGGGTCCTTATATTCTCTTTTTGATAAGTCTGGCTAGGGGTTTATCCATTTTGTTCATTCTTTCAAAGGACCAGTTCTTTGCTTTGTTGATCTGTTCTACTATTTTTCTTTGTTTCCATATAATTTATTTCTGCTCTAATCTTTATTATTTCCCTTCTTCTGCTGGCCTTAGGCCTTATTTGCTGCTCCTTTCCTAGCTCCTTTAGGTGTAAGGTTACCTTGTGTGTTTGGGATCTTTCTTGCTTCTTAGGCCTGAGTTTCTTTTTTTTTTTTTTTTTAATTTTGGTTTTCAACGTTTATTTATTTTTGGGACAGAGAGAGACAGAGCATGAACGGGGGAAGGGCAGAGAGAGAGGGAGACACAGAATCGGAAACAGGCTCCAGGCTCTGAGCCATCAGCCCAGAGCCCGACGCGGGGCTCGAACTCCCGGACCGCGAGATCGTGACCTGGCTGAAGTCGGACGCTTAACCGACTGCGCCACCCAGGCGCCCCGGCCTGAGTTTCTATATACTTTCCTCTTTGGACTGCCTTTGCTGAATCCCAAAGAGTCTAAACTGTTGTGTTTTCATTTTCATTTGCTTCCATGTATTTTTTAATTTTTTATTGAATATCCTGATTAACTCATTCATTCTTTAGTAAGATGTTCTTTAACCTCCATGTATTTGAGGGCTTTCCAAATTTTTTCTTGTGGTTGACATCAAATTTCATAGCATTGTGATTCAAAAATATGTATGGTATTTTTTAATACATTTTTTTATACTCGTTGAGGACTGATTTGTGACCCAGTATGTTCCCTGTGCACTCAAAAAGAATCTTTATTCTTCTGCTTTAGATTAAATATTCTGAATATATCTGTTAGCTCCATCCAGTCCAGTGTGTTATTCAAAGCCATTGTGTTTTTTTGTTGATTTTCTGCTTAGATGATCTGTCCATTGCTTTAAGTGGGATGTTAAATCCCCAATTATTATTGTATTATTATCAGTGAGTTTATTTTTGTTTGTCATTAGTTGATTTATATATTTCTGTTCTTTCAAGCTGGGGGCATAAATATTTACAACTCTTAGATCTTCTTGATGGATAGACCCCTTAATTATGCTACAATGCCTCTCTTCATCTCTTGTTACAGTCTTTGTTTTAATGTTTAGTTTATCTGGTGCACCTGGGTTGCTCAGTTCGTTAAGTGTCCAACTGATTTCGGCTCAGGTCATGATCTGATGTTTGTGGGATTGAGCCCCATGTCAGGCTCTGCATTGACAGCGTGGAGTCTGCCTGAGAATCTCTATCTCCCTCTCTCTCTGCCCCTCCCCTAGTCTCTCTCTCTCTCTCTCTCCCTCTCTCTCAAAATAAATAAATAAATAAATAAACATTTAAAGAAAAAAGTCTATTATGTCTGATATAGGTATGGCTTATATCTTTCAACATCCATCAGCATGATGGATTCTCCATCCCCTCCCTTTCAATCTGCAGGTGTCTTTAGGTCTAAAACAAGTTTCTTGTAGGCAGCATATATATGAATCTTGTCTTGTTATCCATTCTGATACCTAATCTCTTTTGATCGCAGCATTTAGTTCATTTACATTCAGACTGATTATTGAAAGATATCAATTTAGTTTAATTGTGTTGCTTGTAGAGTTGGTATTTATGGTAATGTTCTCTGGTCCTTTCGAGTTTTTGTTGCTTTTGTTCTTTGTTTGCTTTCATTTTTTTCTCCACTCAAAGAATCCCCCTTAAAATTTCTTCCAGGGCTGGTTCAGTGTTCATGAACTCCTTTAGTTTTTACTTGTCTGGGAAACTCTATCTCTCCTTCTATCCTGAATGAAAGCCTTGCTGGGTAAATAATTCTTGGCTGCATATTTTTCCCATTCGGCACTTTGAATATATCCTGCCACTTCTTTCTGGCCTGCCAAGTTTCTGTGGATAGGTCTGCTGCAAACCTGATCTGTCTTCCCTTGTAGGTTAAGGACTTTTTTTCCCCTTGCCGTTTTCAGGATTCTTTCCTTGTCTGTGTATTTTGTGAATTTGACTATGATATGCCTTGGTGATGGTCAGTTTTTGTTGAATTTAGTGGGAGTTCTCTGTATTCTTGGATTTTGATGTCTGTGTCCTTCCCCAGATTAGGAAAGTATTCACCTATAACTTGCTCACATAAACCTCTGCCCCCTTTTCTCTTTCTTCTTCTTCTGGGACTCCTATGATGTGAATGCTATTCCTGTTTACTAAGTTGCTGAGTTCTCTAAGTCTTGTGTTGTGATCTTTGGCCTTTGTTTCCCTCTTCTTTCAGCTTCATGAGTTTACATGATTTGTCTTCTGTATCACTGATTCACTGCTCTACTTTGTCTTTCCTTGCTGTCATGGCCTCCATTGGAGATTGCGTCTCAGCTATAGCATATTTTCTTCAGCCTGACTAGATTTTAGTTCTTTTATCTCTGCAGAAAGGGATTTTATGGCATATTCTATGCTTTTTTTCAACCCCAGCTAGTATTCTTATAATTATGGTTTTAAATTCTAGTTCAGACATCTTATTTATATCAGTTTTGATTAAATCCCTGGTCATGAGTTCTATTGCCTGTTCTTTCTTTTCAGGCGAGTTCCTCCATCTTGTCATTTTGTCCAGAAAAAAGCAAAGAAAGAAAAGAAAAGACTACACAAACAAAAAACCAAGAACTAAGCAGAAACTAAAACAAACAATAAAACTAGATCCTGGGTGTGTTTTGGTGTGCTTGATGAAAGATCAAAGGATCTAGATCCAAAAATAAAATAAAACAAAACAAACTAAAGTAAAATACAATGAAATAAAACAATAAAATAAAAATTACAAAAAGAATATATATAAATGTATATATAAAAATAAAAAATAATAATAGTAAAAAGTAAAAAAAGAATTGATAAAAATAGGCAAATAAATGAAAAACATTATAAGAAATAAAGAATAAAAGTAAGAAAGGAAGTTAGATCCTATTTCCCCTAGAGCTGAAGTTTTGCAACATTATGATCAGAGACTTGATGATAGTGCACTGGTCTTCTGAGGGAGGGGCCTACCGCACTGATTCTCAGGCTAGCTTGACTGAGTGGAAATGCGCCTCTGGGGATTTGGAGGGCAGGGCTTGGTGTACATGGCTCTGGCTTCCACTAGGTGACCCTGTTTTGCTACCTGAAGGTTTTCAACTCTGATGGGCAGGATGACTATGGCGGTGCCCCACTCTCTAGCCCTGGAGCTGAATGTTCGCACACCCACTTTTCAGGGAACCCTCATAAAAGAGCAATCAATCACCTCTCTTGTGTCCCCAGTTTCCCTTGGAATTCAACATTCACCCTGCCTGTGTAAGCTTTTTTATTTCAGTGCAGGGCTGAGTTTCAAAACTCCCAAATTTTAGGGATTTCCACAGCATGCAGTCATGGTGCTCCTCTGGCAGAAGGAAAAAAGCAGTGGTGCAACTGTGCTGCTGTTAAGAGTTATGTCAGGGGGCGCCTGGGTGGCGCAGTCGGTTAAGCGTCCGACTTCAGCCAGGTCACGATCTCACGGTCCGTGAGTTCGAGCCCCGCGTCGGGCTCTGGGCTGATGGCTCAGAGCCTGGAGCCTGTTTCCCATTCTGTGTCTCCCTCTCTCTCTGCCCCTCCCCCGTTCATGCTCTGTCTCTCTCTGTCCCAAAAATAAATAAAATGTTGAAAAAAAAATTAAAAAAAAAAAAAGAATGGATGATGTATTTTGACAAATGCTTTTTCTGCATCTATTGACAGGATCATATGGTTCTTATCCTTTGTTTTATCAATGTGGTTCACGTTGATTGATTTGTGAATATTGAACCATCCCTGCACCCTGGAAAGAAATCCCACTAATTCTTTTAATGTACGGTTGAATTCAATTTGCTAGTATCTTGTTGAGGATTTTTGCACCCAGGTTCATCAAAGATATTGGCCTATAATTCTCCTTTCCAGTGGGGTCTTTGGTTTTGGAATTAAGGCAATGCAGGCTTCATAGAATGAATTTGGAAGATTTCCTTCCTTTTCTATTTTTTGAAACAATTTGAGAAGAATAGGTATTAACTCTGCTTTAAATGTCTAGTAAAATTCCCCTGGGCAGCCATGTGGCTCAGGACTCTTACTTGTTGGAAGATTTTTGATAACCGATTCAATTTCTTTGCTGGTTATGGGTCTGTTCAAATGTTCTATTTCTTCCTGTTTCTGTTTTGGTAATTTGTTAGTTTCTAGAAATTTGTCCATTTCTTCCAGATTGCCCAGTTTTTTTTTTGGCATGTAATTTTTCACAGTATTCTCTTCTAATTGTGTTTCTGCAATGTTGGTTGTGATCGCTCCTCTTTCATTCATGATTTTATCTATTTGGGTCCTTTCTCTCTCTCTCTCTCTCTCTCTCTCTCTCTCTCCTTTTGATAAGTCTGGCTAAGAGTTTATTAATGTTGTTTTTTCTTTCAAAGAATTAGCTCTTAGTTTCAATGATCTATTCTAATGTTTTTGTTTCTATATTGTTTATTTCTGATCTAATCTTTATTATCATCCTTCTGCTGCTGGCTTTAGGTTTTATTTGCTGTTTATTTTCTAGCTCCTTTAGATGTAAGGTTAGGTTGTATATTAGTGACCTTGCTTGCTTCTTGAGATAGACCTAAATTGCAATGTACTTTCTTCTCAGGACTGCCTTTGCTGCATCCCAAAGGTTTTAGGCCATTGTGTTTTCATTTGCATTTGCTTCCATGTATTTTTTATTTCTTCTTTAATTTCTTGGTTAACTCATTCATTCTTTAGTAGGATGTTTTTTAACTTCCCTGTGTTTGAGGGTTTTCCAAACTTTTCTTGTGGTTAACTTCAAGTTAGTTGAAGTGTAGTGTAGTGATCTGAAAATATGCATGGTATGATCTCAATCTTTTTATACTTATTGAGGGCTGATTTGTGACCCAGTACGTGATCTATTCTGGAGAATGCTCCATGTGCCCTCAAAAAGAATGTGTATTCTATTGCTTTAGGATGAAATGTTCTGAATATATCTGTTAAGTCCATCTGGTCCAGTATGTCATCCAAAGTCATTGTTTCCTTGTTGATTTTCTTCTTAGATGATCTGCCCGTTGCTGTAAGCGGAATGTTAAAGTCCCCTACTATTACTGCATTATTATAAATGTGTTTCTTTATGTTTGTTAGTAATTGATATATATCCCAAGTTGGGAGAATAAATCTTTATAATTTTTAGATCTTCATGATGGATAGATCCCTTAATTATGATATAATGCCCTTCTTTATCACTGGTGATAGTCTTTGGTTTAAAATCTAGTTTGTCTGATATATGTATGGCACTTCAGCTTTCTTTTGATTTCCATTAACTGATAGTTGGTTCTCCATCCCCTCACTTTCAATCTGCAGGTGTCTTTAGGTCTAAACTGAGTCTCTTGTAGGCAGCATATAGATGAATCTGGTTTTTTATCCATTTTGATATCCTCTGCCTTTTGATTGGAGCATTTAGTCCATTTACATTCAAAGTGGTTATTGGTATGAATTTAGTGCCATTGTGTTGCCATAGATTTGGTGTTTCTGGTGATGTTCTCTGGTCCTTTCTAGTCTTTGTTACTTTTGGTCTTTTTTTGTCTCCACTCAAAGAGTCCCCCTTTAAATTTCTTTCAGGGCTTACTTAGTGGTCCTGCATTCCTTTAGTTTTTGTTTTTCTGGGAAACTATCTCTCCTTCTATTCTGAATGACAGCCTTGCTGGATAAAGGATTCTTGGCGGCATATTTTTCCCATTCAGTATGTTGACAGTATCCTGCCACTCCTTTCTGGCCTTCCAAGTTTATGTGGACAGATCTGCTATGAAACTGATCTGTCTTCCCTTGTAGGTTAAAGATTTTTTTCTCTTGCTGTTTTTGGGATTCTTCCTTTGTCTGTGTATTTTGTGAATTTGACTCTAATATGCCTTGGTGATGGTTGGCTTTTATTGAATTTAATGGGAGTTCTCTGTGCCTCTTGGATCTTGATGTCTGTGTCCTTCCCCAGATTAGGGAAGTCTTCAGCTGTTCAAATAAACTTCTGCCCCTTTTCCCTCTCTTCTGGGACCCCTATGATATGAAAATTATTATGTTTTAAAGAGTTGCTGAGTTCCCTAAGTTTGCCTTTGTGATCCGTGACCTTTGTTCCCCTCTTCTTTTCAGCTTCATTCTTTTCCACAATTTTATCTTCCATATTACTAATTTGCTCCTCTGCTTTGTCCGTCCTCGTCATGGCATCCATTCAGGTTTCCATATCGGTTATAGCATTTTTAATTTTGGCCTGACTAGATTTTAGTTATTTTATTTCTGGAGAAAGGGACTGTCTTGTATCTTCCATGTTCTTTTTTCAAGCCCAGCTAGTATCCTTACAATTTATTTAAATTCTAGTTCAGACATCTAACTTACGTGTGTTGATTAAATACCTCACCATGAGTTCTACCTCTTGTTCTTTCTTTTGGTGTGAATTCACTGTCTTGTCATTTTGTTCAGGATAGAAACGAAGAAAAGAAAAATGAAGAAAAAAACCCCACAAAAACCCCCAAAGAACAAAGAAAAAACAAACAAGCAAATGAACAAAACTAGATTGTGGGTATGTTTTGGTCTGCTTGTTAAAATAATCTAGATCCAAAAAAAAATAAAATAAAGTAAAAAACTACAAGTAAGGAAACCACAAAGTTAAATAAAATATTAAAAAAATAAAAACATATATGAATAAATAATGAAAACCATAATAATAAAAAGTCTATAAAGTAATTGAAAATATAAGAAAATAAATAAAAAGAATAAAAAAAGAATAAAAGTAAAACGGAAGTCAGATCTTATTTCCACTAGAGCTGAAGATTTGCAGTGCTATCATCATGGACTTGGTGCAGGGAGTTATGTGCGCTGGTCTTCTGGGGAAGAGGCCTGCTGTGCTGGTTCTCAGGCTGGCTTGTTTGAGTGGAAATCCTCACCTGGGGTGCAGGGGGCAGGGCTTGGTGTAAGTGGATCTTGCCCCCACTAGGTGGCACTGTCTTGCTCCCTGTAGGCGCTCTTCCTTGATGGGTGGGATGAACATCACTGTGCCCACCTTCTAGCCCCGAGATGAAAGTTTGCAAGCCCCACTCTTCAGGGAACCTCAAAGAAGAGCAATCAATCGCCCCTCTTGTGTCCCCGGTTTCCATCAAAACCCCAAGTTCACCCAGCTTGTGTTCAAGCTTTTTTTTTTTTATCTCAGGTGCAACACTGAGTTTCAAAACTCCACATTGTAGGGATTCCTGTGGCATGGACGAGCACTGCTCCTCTGGGGGAGGGTCTTGCCATGCTTTTGCTGCCCGGCTTAGGAAAGAAGTTGCACAACTGCACAGCAGTTCAGAGCTTATATCAAAACAGAGCAGAAAGCTGGTACCCGAGTCTGACTCCTATGCCTGGGAACAGTGCAGCACATTGGTGTCACGTGTTCTTCTTGCGACCCAGGAGACCCTCAGACCACGTTGTCATTCCTGGGATTCCGCCCTGGCACCTGAGCACTTTTAGGCCAGGCTCATACCTCACGGTAGCAGACTTCAAAAAGTTCTGCTGCTTATACTACTTAGCAGTAGCCTCTGAGTGCAGCCCCTCCCCCTCTGCTGTATCTGCAGCTATGTCTCTCCCAAGTCAACTCTCTCCTCCTCCTACCTTCCAGAAGGTGGTCGCTTTTCTACTTGTAGTCTTACGGTTTTTGTTCTCTCAGACCTCCCATTGATTTCTGGGATGTTCAGGATGATTTGGTAACTATGTAGCTGTGTTTGAGGGACCAGACAAGCTTGGGTCTCCCTACTCCTCCTCTATCTTAACTCTCCCTCCTTCACAGTCTTTCCCTTTTTCACCCTCAGCCCCTGGTAACCACTGATAGTTTTTCTCCCTGTGGCTTCTTTTCCACGTATGTAAATGCAATCTACAGCATATGACCTCTGAGCCTGGCTTCTTTCATTAAACCTAATGCATTTGAAATTTATCCACGCTATTCTAATTTTCTGTAACTCCTTCCTTTTCATTGCTGAATAGTACTCATTGTATGGAGGCATTGTAGAACTCTTCAGAATACTTCTTCATATTCCTAGGTGACTGTAGTTTATTTAAATCTATCCACACATTTCAAACTTTTTAACACATGTTGGTAATCCCCTTTGTCAATCAAATTAGCTTATGATGCTGACTACTCATTTTTTTAAAAAGTTTTATCTTTTTGTTCAGACTTTCGAAAATATTAAGTAAGCCCTACCGTATGCCAAACATTTTTCTAGGTGTTGAAGATACAATGCTTAAAATGAATACAAAGTGACAAAAACAAAAAGCACATATTGCCTGTGGACTTTCCTTGGTAAGGAGGTAGAGATAAAAATATATGTGTAATATAATGTCAGGTATTAATTGAAGTTTTAAAAGTATTTTTAAACAATTGATGGAGATTTCATATTATCAAGAAATTCACTTATAAATTTAATGCAGTCCCTGTGGAAATCCCAGCAGACTTTTTGGGGGGTGGAAATTGACCAGGTGATTCTACAATTTATATGGAAATGCTAAGGGCCTAAAACAGCCTAAACAGTTTGGAAAAATGATAAAGCTGGAAAACTTGCACTACTCGGTTCAAAATTTGCATCTCCGACAAGGGCACAGCATTGAAAGTCCAGAAACGAAATTTTATTTTTTACCATGAATTGATTTTCGACAAAGCCTCCGAGACAATTCAGTGGGGAAAAGATCATCTTTTTCTTTGGTGCCGGGACAGATGGATAGCCACATGAAAATCCAAAAATCAAACAAACAAAAAAACTTACGTCACAGTAGACAACAATGAACTAAAAATTGATCCAAACGTAAGAACCAACCCTTAAAGTTTCTCAAGGAAAACAGTAGAAAACTTTCACGATCTCTTAAGTACGACACCGAAAGCATGATCCATACAAAAAAACCTGAACTTCTTAGAAGTCGTCAAAATTAAAATATTTTGCTCTTCAAAAGCCACTGTTGAAAGAATGAAAGACAAGCCGGAAACTTGGAGAAAATATTTACACATTGCACATCTGGTAAAGAACATAGATACAACGTGGTAAAAAGGCAAACATTTTTTGAAACAGGCAAAAGATTTGAATGGACATTTTTACTAAAGAAAATACAAGAGTGGCAATGGAGCACATGAAAGCACATTCAACATCATTAGTCATTAGGGAAAAGTGGATTGAAGCCACAGTAAGTCAGCACTTCACACCATTAGGAGGACTATAATAAAAAAAAGACACGTGTTGGCAAGCATGTAGAATCAAGTGTAAGCGTCCTCCACCATGGCAAGAATGCAAAATGGTACAGACTCTTTGGAAAGCAGTTTGTCAGCTTAGAAAATCTTAAAGCTAAACTTAGGTATGACCCAGCACTTTCATTCTTGTCCTAGGAATCCACCCCCTAAAATGAAAACAGATGTCCGCACGAAGACCAGAACATGAATATTCATAGCAGTGTTATTTGTAACTGCCCCAAACTGCAGAGGATCCAAATGTCCATGAACTGGTAAATGGATAATCAAAATGTGGTACAACCATTCCACGGAAGGAAAAGGAACAGAATACCAATATGTACCACAGCATGGATGAACTCCAAAACCAATGTGCTAATGTTACTGGACAGAACCGGTTCTGACCTCAGGCTCCGCTGCTCTCTGCTCGAAAATCAACACTCGAGAGAGGAGTGATGGTGGGAAAAGAGAGGTCGCTTTACTCAGGAAGCCGGCAACCTGGGAAGAGGGCAGGCTAATGTCTCCAAGGCCATCTTCCCCGTCCAGGCGAAGCGGGTGGGTTTTTAAGGGGAAAGTGTGGGGAATGGGGAGGGCGCCGCGTGCAGGAGAAGCGGTGCCCAGGCGGTGGGTTCTGTGTCGCCGTGACCCTGGATGGACCTGCTGGCATCCGTGGCAGGTGTTTTCGAGTGTGGTCAGGCCGTATCGTCCTTCCCCCTCAAGGTCAGTGGTCTGCAAACCCAAGACAAGTAGGTTGGTTCTGCCGCAGACCAAGGACTCGGGTCAGCCAACAGGAGCACCTGAGCTCGAGGCCAGCTCCCTGCGAAGGCCGTTGGGAGTGCTGTCACACTAAGCGAAAAAGCCAGATTGAAAGACAACATAGTATGTGATTCCATTTATATGATATGTCCAGAAAACATAAATTTAGAGGGACAAAAAGCCCATAGGTGGCTATGTAGAGCCAGCAATGAGAGAACATTAGCTGCAAATCTGGTGATTGCTTCACAATTCTCAAAGTTGACTGAAAATCATTCAATTGACCCTTGTAATGTATGAACTTCATGGTATATAAACTATGTCCCCATAAAGCTGTTTAAAAAGTGATTAAGAAATCTTGTAGTTGTGAAATTTAGTGTTTCTATGGTTTAAATTCACCCTATGCAGGGTGCCTGGGTGGCTCAGTCGGTTAAGCGTCCAACTTCAGCTCAGGTCACGATCTTGTGGCTTGTGAGTTCGAGCCCCACGTCGGGCTCTGTGCTGACAGCTCAGAGTCTGGAACCTGCTTCTGATTCTGTCTCCCTCTCTCTCTGCTCCTCCCCTGTTTTCTCTCTCTCTCTCTCTCTCTGACTCAAAAATTAATAAACATTAAAAACATTTTTTTTTAATTCACCCTATGCAGTCCTCAGTCTCTTACTGGCTCCTTTTTCTTTTTTGGCTCTTTTCTGTGTTTTGGTCTCTGATTTTGTTCTATATGTTTTTTTCAACGATTTTATCCTCTCCCATAGACTCAACTATCACCTCAAACCTCACAGTACTCTCTATCTCCAACCCCAAGGCACTTCCCCAAATCCTAAATTGGTACTTCCAAATGCCTCTTGAACGAATCCAACTGTATATTCCACAGACACTCCGATCTTAACTCATTTAATATGGTCTTCATCATCACCTCACCTTCTCCATCAATCCTATATTCCCTTTTATAAAATTCATGAATTATTCTTCTAGTCTCTATATGAAATATAGATTCTTCCTAACACCAGTTTAGGTAAACTGTGGTGTAGTTTGGGTAAGAACCCAAAAGGTGACTTTTTAAAATTTATTCAAGTATAATTTCTTAGCCAGTAATTAAAGCTGGGTGCCCCTTGGCTTCTGTTTTCATTAAATAACAATAGTAGCTATTAAGCTGAATTTCAGTGTCTACGGTGTGTAGCTCTAATCCCCCTCCTCTCTTGCCCCTAGACTCAGTGGTGAATAAAATAATTTCCCTGTGCACACGGAAAGTAAGTGTGAGCTGATAGGATCTTACTCCCGATACCAACAAATGCAGGACACTCCATCCTGGAGTAGACAATAATAAGCGTGTCTGAAATTTGGATGTTTTCCTCACACGGTGGAGAAATCACTGATTAACCAAGGTGTATGGGTCTTTATCCATCCCAGAAAATGTTTGCAATTTGATGATTGAAAATGACACGCTGTAATGTTTCAACTCCCTTTTCTAGTTAACCAGTTAAATGAAGCATGTTTTCTTGCCTACAGATACTTTAAATTCCCTCTCCCATGAATTGCTTTCTCATACAGTTGCTATTTTGTATGTGGTGCCTACTGTCTTTTCTCTTGAATTCATAGGAGCCCTTGATTGCACTGAGGTCCCGCCCTCCTGGGACCAGCTGGGCAGGAGGCCAAGAGGGGTGGGGTCAGGACCAGATGTGGGGAGGAGTCCAGGCCTGAGTCAGGGCTCAGTGGGGTAGGGTCTGGGCAGGATTAGGGCCCAGGATTGGGGGAGGGCGGTCAGGGGCAGGGCAGGGCCTAGGATAGGAGCGGCCAGGGATTGGCTGGCCTGGGGTCAGGGGTGGGGGGTCAGGTCGGGTCAGGCTGGGGTCAGCGGCCCCCGGTCATGGGAGAGGAGGGGCCGAGCCCCCGTGGGCGAGGCTGGCTGGCGGCCCTGCTCCGGCTGCTGCTGCTGCTAGCCACGGGCATAGGAGGATCCTGGCCAGTGGTCGCCCGCGTCCCTGCTCCAGCTCCAGTGGAGGCAGCGACTGAGGAGCCCGGGCGGCAGGCGGGTGGCGCGCAGCGGTTGGCGCTAGGAGCAGGTGCGTTGGGCTGAGGCGTGTGGGCGGAGGGGAGGCTCCAGCTCCGGGAGGGGCTGGGGCGCGGCCACGGCCTTTTCTTCTCTCCGCCCCCTCGCAGGCCCCACTGTGGACCCACCTGGAGCCGAGAGGGTGGCAGGGCCTGACCCTGGGATGGGGGCTGGGGGTGGGGGGAGGACTGCTGAGTGAGGGGGCCCTCCTGGGCACACCCCTGCCCCTCCCCCGGTGTGAACCCCAGAACCGGGGCGTTCCTCACTAGACTGCTCCCTCTTCCTTAAGAAACAGCGTCCTGAGTCAGGGGAGTGGCCCTCCCGGGGTCACCCAGCACCACAGACTCCTTCCTGCCGTGAACCTCCCTCCTTGAGAGGCGGGGTGAGGTGGAGGGCACACAGGAAGCCCCCTGGAAGCATCACGGCCAGCAGGTCGGGCTAGGAACCCCCGAGACCTTCAGTTCTTCCATCTGCAGAGTGGGCGAGGAGGCGGAGGCTGCCAGTTGAAGGGAACACTGGCCCAGCCCCCCGCAGGTGCATTCAGGGACATCTGTCTCCCTGGGGATGCTGCTGTGGCCTCTCTTGGTCCTCCGTGCCTGGCCTCACCAGACCCCTGGGCCCTCATCCTGACCACAGGGTTTGCCGGCCTGTGCTCGGCTCTACTGTCCTCGACAGCAGCTGATGAAGGCAGGGTCCGGGCGGCCCTGGCATTTTGGCCAGGCCCCTTGACCCTTGGCCTTGGTTTTTGCATCTGTGAAGCGGAGGAAGGCCTCTGTGGTAGCGTCACTTGGGGTCACCGGTGTCTCTATCGTAGACACGGCAGGGGTGTGTCTCCACAGTGTGCGGGAGGCCCAAGGTGACGGGGAAGATCTACGGTGGCCAGGATGTGCTGGCCGGCCAGTGGCCTTGGCAGGCCAGCCTGCTGCACCAGCACACACACATCTGCGGAGCTGTCCTCATCGACTCCCTCTGGCTGGTGTCCACCGCCCACTGCTTTCTCAAGTGAGTCCCCCCTCCTGGGTGCCAGCAGAGGGGCCAGTGGGGCAGCGGGATGCAAGGGGAAGAGGAGAAAAGGGGTGATGGGTGCCCAATGCGCTGGGCTTTGCTCTGGAGCCGCGTGTAGCCTCCAGACACGCGTCATTCCTGCCTTTGACCGGTGTCCCCTCCACCTGCATGTGCTCCCCACTCACCCCCTCTGTCCTCAGCCCCTGTGCCTGTCCCCCAGCACAGATTGGCAGTGTCTGTCCTGGCTGCCACGCGGTGTGGGCAGGCGTTCTGCCTCCTCAGATCAGGGCTTGTCCTCCGTGTCCCCACACTCCTCGGTGGCAGACTGTAGGCAGGGACCTGGGACTACACACACAGCCGGCAGCCGGGTGATTTTTCTTATCATTTTTGCAGAACTGTGTGCCCAGGAGGAGGCGTGGCTGCCGGCACCCATATGCCAGGCTGCCTGGGTGGCAGGTGGGCTCCTCGACCTTGGAGGGTGCCTGGCTCGGCACTCAGCTTCTGAATAGATGAGAAGGGGTCTCAAGGGTGCAGCTGGGCATCACAGCCCAGGCCAGGGAGCTAGAGTTCGGGCACTGACTGGCTTTAAGGGCCCAGAGCCCTGTCAGCACCTACCCTGTTCCACACATTAGCCCCTCTGTGCCATGGCGGGGGGTGTCAGTCCAGCGTGGGTGAGACGGGAGGGCCCCATGGACAAGAAGGGAGGTCAGGAGAGGTGCCAGCTGGCATGGGTGGAGCCAGAAGGGAAGGGTTTGGGCACCGAGCGGGGGTAGGACTTTCCACCCGATGGCTGGCAGTGCCGGATGTTTCATCACTCATGTTCCGGGGACAAGGCTCCATTTCCTGCACTCGTCCGCTCATTTAACACATCTTTTGTGGATACTTATGAACAGGTGTGCACACAGCCCTCAGGCAGGAAGGTGTTTACAGGAAGAAGGGGCAGGAAAGATGTGGGGCCAAAGTTGGGCCGTGGGGAGCTTTGGGAAGGGTCAGGCCGGAGCTAGGCTTGAGCCAGGGTTCCTCTGTATAAGGTGGAAGGCCTTGATGCGAGGCCCCACCAAGGAGCCCTGAGCACAAGGAGTCCCCACGCTTCCAATTCAAGATGTGACAGGGAAGCCACACGTCTCACGTCGGGGACAGGAGATCAGGCAGCCCCAAGATGGTTGGGAAGAGGAGTCTCGCGCAGGCAGGGGCAGGTAGATGAGGGGCAGGGAGAGGGAGCTGACCCCGGGCTCGGAGACAGTGACGATGAGCTGTTCCCTGCCAGCAAATCCCAAGCCCCAGCAGACTACCAGGTTCTGTTGGGAAGCACACAGCTGTACCAGCACGGCCAGCACACCCGGGAGATGTCTGTGAGCCGGATCATCGTGCACCCAGACTTTGAGAAGCTGCACCCCTTCGGGAGTGACATAACCATGCTGCAGCTGCACGTGCCTGTGAACTTCACCTCCTACATCGCCCCCGCCTGCCTCCCGAGCCCCGGCATGCAGCTGTCCAGCAACTTGTCCTGCTGGATAACCGGCTGGGGGATGCTCAGCGAGCACCGTGAGGGCGTGTGGGAGAGGCGGGGAGGGGCGGGGGTGAGAGAGGGAGGAAAGACGGGAGGCCAGGTTCAGCCCTAGGGGCCCCCCTGGCAAGCGGGCACGGGACCTTGAGCCTCTGTGCCTCATTTCTAGAGGACTGGACCGTTTTAGTTCTAGTTCTGAAAAGTGTCTGATTCTAAAGCTTTGGAGTTCCTTAAGTCTGAGGGACTGTCCCAACCATAGGGCAACCTGGCCCCCAGCACTCTCTCTCTGTCTCTGTGTCTCTCTCTGTCTCTCACGCACGTGCACACACACGCAGGCACAGAGGCTGGTTCTTCCTTGAGGGCGAGGACCACGTCTGACTTGTTTTAACATCCCCCCACCCCCACCCCAGGCACCTGGCACGTGCTCCGCTATTGCCTCCCTGCTCTGACGGACCATCGAGTCTTGCCTGTGCCTCCAGACTGGTCTCCCAGCGCCCACCCTATGTGTCCTGTTTAGTGTCCACACAGCTGTCTGCTCACTTTAAATCGTGAATTGTGCCGCTTCCCTGCTCAGCTCCCTGCGTGCCCTCACAGCTGTTTGGACTGTTAGAACAAGTCCAGAATCCCTGCCTTGGCGGTCAGACGCTCCTGACCTTGGCCCCAGCCCTCCCTACATCCCCTGCACACCCCCAGTCAGCCACCAGGCTCCTTCCTGCCATCCTCACCCCAGGGCCTTTGCCACGGCCGGCTTCTCCACCTGCCTCTCTGCCCACTGGTGTTTGCCTGCGGGGGCCACCCTGTCTTTACATCGATGACTCGGCCCCTCCTCTGCGGAGTTCCGCTTGCCCACGTGAGCTGAGAGGGGTTCCTCCTCCTGTTTTGTTTCCTTCACACCGCTTATCACTTCTCAAACAATCCCGTCCACGTTCCTCACTCGCCCTGTGTCCCCAACAACAATGCCCCCTGTGTCAGTGGCGTCTACAGTATGCCCAGCATGAGGACAGACGAATGGAGGGGTGAGTGCTGGTGGCTGTGTGGGGCGGTGTGGCTGGGAGAGGAGTGGCTGGTGGCTGGTGGGTATTGACGGAGGGATGGAGACAAGCATGAGAGGTGGGGTGGGTAGGCGGATGGGGGGAATCAGTGGATGGAAGGATGGGAGGAAGGGCAGTGACAGACGGGCGGACATGGTGTGTGACAGCGTAGGTGGGTGGGTCAGGGGTGGCCAAGGCCCTGAGAATGGCTGTGCTGGTGGGATTTGCCTTCTTTCTGTGCGGAGTGAGTGAGGTAGAGGGAATGGATGAGTGTGTGAACCGTTCAGGAAGTAGGAGAGGAGCCTGTTAGGGACGGATGGAAGACCGCAGCCGTGTTCGAGGCCCATCTGTGTTGAGCAAACCGCGTGTTTCGTGGTGGCCGGGGCTTCCCCACAGCGCACGCCGCAGGTCCCCTTCCTATTCACACAGAACATCTGCACTCGCCCTTCCATCTCCAGGAGGGTAAGGTGAGCCTCATTGAGAACAAGTTCTGTAACATCTTATACAGACGAAAACTTAGCAACAGCAAGACCTACTCAGTGCAGGAGGAGATGCTGTGTGCTGGTGATTTCTCGACAGGAAAGGCCACCTGCCACGTGAGTTTCTGTTCTTCCCTTGCCTGTTTGCCTCAGTTTCCCCAGCGGGCCTGTGTTGCTTCTGCTCTGTGGAGACCTGTGGGCCTTCCTGTCTCCCCGTCCCCAGCAGTGTCCCCTGGCTCACCCCTTCCTAAGCCACATGAGGGCATCTGCTGGCAGGACCTCCAAACAGCATCTGTTGTTAGCACATTTCAAGCTTTTCGCTCCAGTGTAACACACATACAGAGGCATATATGATTACTAAGAGCAGCAGGTGAATCTTCATATCCTGACACGTGTGACCGACTCCCCACCGCCCAACCCACTCTAACACCCGAGGGGGCCCCAGCCGCCACCTCTAACACCTCACGATAGCTTCTGAACTCTCCCTCCGTGGGGCTCATTTCCAGCTGGCAGCCGGTGTCTCGGCGCTCCGTGTGTGCGTTTCCTCTGCCCTGTCTGCGCTTAGGGCGCGTTCCGTCGTGTGCATTCAGTCCTGTTGTTGGTTCCGCTGTCAAGGAGTATTTTGGGAGCTTTCGAGTTTTCCATTTCATTCACTTCCAAGTGTCTCATCCGCTTTATATCCTCTTTATATTCACAGCAGCCCACGAGTAGAATCGTTGGATTATGTGGAGACCCAGCTTTGGCAGATGTTAGGGGATGTGGTGCCCCTGCCCCCACCACTTTGAGCAGCGGATGAGTTTGTATTCTTGCCAATACTTAGCGCTCTCTGTCTTTGCTCATTTTGGTGTGTGTGCATCGTGGTGTCTCACTGTGATTTAATTTGTGTTTTCCAGATGACGGATTAAGTTAAATAAATTGTCCCGTATTTGTTGTCGCCAGATATCTTCTTCAGTAAAGTTTCCCTTCTGGTTTTACCCCCGTCACTTTTCTGTTGGGCTGTCTGTCTTTTTATTTCAGGAGCTCCTTATAATTTTGTATATTCTGGGTGTGTGTCTGCCATTGGGCACAACCCAGTGGATTGTGAAGATTTCTTTCCACTCTCTGCGATGCCCCATCCTGCAGGTGGGCAAGCAGGCCCAGAGAGGGAAAGTGACCAGCCCTACATAAGGCAGCCCACGCCTGCTCTGCCAGCATCCTGACTCCAAGCCCACCCAGCCTCCAAACACACTGTCAGGCCCCAGCCTTAAGAGCTGATGTCTGTGCACCTGCCTCCTGCATGGAAGGCACCGAGGAGTGGGGGGAGGGGGGGTCTGGAGTCAGAGACACGGCTCTGCCATGTGTCCCTGCCCTGGGACCTCGGGTGGCACCTTTGAGCCTGCATGGGATTCTGAGGCCTCCTCCATGGGGTTGTTGAAAGGATGCGATAGTGGTCTGAGTGCTGTCCCCCAAATTCACGTCCATTTGGAACCTTAGAATGTAACCTTACTGGGAACTGTGTAGGGTCTTTGCAGATGTGATTAGAGTCTCAAGATGAGACCATTCTGGATTTGGAGGGACCCCAAATCCCAAGTCCTGGTGTTGCTAAAAGATCTAGGGAAAGGCACAGAGACACCTGTTCTCAGACTCTGACTCCAGAACTTTGAGGGTAAGTGTCCGCTGTGGTCATGGGTGATGGCAGCCCGAGGAAACGTGGGCAGGAGGCATGAGGTGGGCCTGCCGTGGGGAGGCCTCACTGACAGTTGCTCTCATTACTGTCCGGGGAGCTGCTGAGTCACAGCAGGAAGCTCAGCCGTCCACCTCCTGGTAGGACGTAGGCCTGGTTTCTTGGTTCCCAGGCCACAGATGATGGTCTGGACTTTCTGACCCAACCTCCTCACAGGGCTCAGCCCCTGAGTCCCCACATGGTTGTCACCAAAGATCTCCCTTCCAGCCTTGCCCCCCACCTGCCTTCTCCTGTGGAGTTTAGAGCCGATGCCCTTTGTCGGCCTGCCTGCTGGACATCCATGGTGCCCTTGACCCCACTCCCCCTCTGGGGACCCCCAGGCTGAGGACCCCACGGAGCTGGACACCCGGTAGCCTTCCAACCACCATAGCCTGTCCATGACATTCCATCTGGTCCAGTGTGGGCACGGGAAACAGCTCTAGGGAGCGGGGGACACTGCAGAATGTCTCAGGACTCAGATTGTGGGGCAGGTGGACCTGCTCTGGTCTCTGTCTGTCACTTACCGGTGCTGTGACCACAGCCAATTTCCTCACTCATGAAGTGGGGGGTGCTACCAGCCTCCCCTTCATAAGGCTGCTGTAGGGAATTCAGTGCGGTGTCTGGTCTGTGGTAACAAGTGTTGGCCTTCGTTCTCCTGCTGGGTCTGCCTCCCCTGATCGGGGCTCTGCTTGTTCCTCTGGGCCACCAGCCCTTCCTGGGGTGCAGGGGCAGAGGGCAGAGTCCACGTGATGACGGATTTAGATCTGTGGTTGTCCTCAGGTCAGTTGGGAGCACCCTGAAGTGCATTTCCAAGGCCCGCCCATGTCACCTTGATGTGTCCATAGCTCGATGCTGGTCTGGACTTTCATAGACTCATGGGCACCCCCTGCCACCTAGTGTCCTTAGACCCTGCTCAGTCACCTGCACTAACTCCCCTCTCTTTCCTAGGGCGATTCCGGGGGGCCCCTCGTCTGCAACCTCCTCAGTGCCTGGGTTCTGGTGGGGCTGGCCAGCTGGGGCTTGGACTGCCGGCACCCTATCTACCCCAGCGTCTTCACCAGGGTTGACTACTTCACCGACTGGATCGACAAGATCCAGAGGCTCACACCTCCCCCTGATCCCACGTCTGCTCCTCAGACGCAGTTTCCAGATCAGCCTTGGCAGACTGCTGGCTCGTCCGGGCACAGCACAACCTTCGTGTCTCCCCAGACCTGGTTCCTGCTGCTGCTCATGCTCAGGGGCCCGCAGCAGGCCCTGTGGTGACCGTCCGAGCCCCTCTGTCCTGCTCTCTGCCTCAGGCCCCAGTCTGCTCGCTGGAACCTTCCACACCTCCCCTTCCCCAGCCCCACTGGCTCTCAGTGGTTCCTTCTCCTGGACTCTCCTGTCCATCAGCTGCCATCCCCCAAGCCAAGCCTGAAACAAAACAAAACAAAAGCAAATAAAAGACTCATCTCACTCCTGTCTTGGGACCCCATTGCCCCTCCTTCCCTTGAGGTAAGTCAGCTGGCTCCCTGTGCAAGGAAAAGGGACTCATCAGGGAGACTGTCCCAGGAGGGAGCCAGGGCTGCCAGCTGGGAAGAGAGCAGACCATCTCCACTCAGACCCTGCTCCTGCCTCAGGGACCATGCAGGCCTTCAGAGGAAGTGTGTCAGTCAGCACAGGCTGCATAACAAACATCAGAGCCCAGGCAGCTTCAACAGCAGGAATTTATCATCTCCCAGTCCTGGAGGCTGCAAGTCTAAGATCCAGGTGTGGGCAGGGCAGGTTTCCCCTGAGGCCTCTCTCCTGCCATGTAGATGCTGTCTTCCCTCTGTGTTCTCATGGGGTCATCACTCTTTGTGTGTCTGTGTCCTGATCTCCTCTTCTTCACAGGGACACTGGTCATTTGGGATTAGGGCCAACCTAGTGGCCTCATGTTAATCACCTCTGTAAAGATCTTATCTCCAAATGAGCCACATTCTGAGGCACTGGGAGTTAGGTCTCCAATATATAAATTTGGGGGAACACAATTCAACCTAAATTTGAAGTAAGACATTTCACTAGATGTCTACACTGCAAGGGAACAAGAGTTTCCCCAAAGTAGAGAAACACCATTCAAGAGGTTTGGAGGAGGGAGGACAGACTCCCCATGGAGGTGGACAAAAGTTCCCAGAGTGCAGGGTGACTGAGTTGGACTGGGGTGCATGACCCAGGCCATACTGTGGCCACCAGTATAGAGGGCTCTCAGACATGGAGGGTCTATGAGAGTGAGTCAGAAGCAGAAGAGGCCAGATGCCAGGCTGAGAGTCAAAGTTCAGGCCGGCAGTCCTCAGACCTCTGTTCCTAGAGCTGACTGCCAACACCTTCCTCACCTGTCCTCACAGCCCCACTCTCCCCAGTCTGAAGGGGCCCAAGTCCAGTGAAACTGCTCCCTGCTTCCCACAAGGCAGTCTGCCTGAGGTGTCCACACACCTTCAGCAGCTGGATCCTGGTGTCACCTTTTATGCTTAGCTGACCCAGGACATAGTGGCCTGGCAATGTGCCTTGAAGCAATGTTCCAGGGCATCCTTCCTGGCAGTGTGCCTGACAAAGTCCCTTGTGCAGCCAGCGTGGCCCCAGCCGCACAATGCACCCACTCCAGCCCCCAGACCCACAATAAGGTGGGAAAGCTCCTATCTGATGCATGTCCAGTACAGACCAAGTGGCATTTGGAGGGTTCAGTGCAAATTCTTTCCAATTCTGGCATTGCTTAAATACCCTGGATCCTTGTTGGCAGGTGGGCACAAGTGGACTCACATGCCTATTAACCCTGGGCTCTCACTGATGCAGGAGGCCCCTTCCAGGATGATCTTTGGAGGCTTCAGGAAAGTGTCTTCCGGGACACCTGGGAGGCTCAGTCGGATGAGCATCTGAATCTTGATTTCAGCTCAGGTCATGATCTCATGGTTCATGGGATCAAGCCCCGCGTCGGGCTCTGCACTGACAGCATGAAGCCTGCTTGGGATTCTCTCTCCCTCTCTCTCTCTCTCCCCCCCTCTCTCTCCCCCTCTAAGTAAATAATAAACTTTAAAGTGTCTTCCCAGGGCTCACATCCCTGCCCAGGCCATCCCTCTGGCTGGAGCCCCACTAGTGCAGTGCCCTATGCCTGGCCATGTGCCCGCCAGCAGCTCAGCTGTCAATGGAAGGGGAAAGGGGATGCCTTCCCTCGGTGGTAGATTCACTTGTGGGGCCCCGGGCAGGGCTGCTCAGGCCCCTGGATGCCAGTGAGTTACTGAGATGGCGTGCGGTTGACGCACACTCTCACAAGCTCAGGGCAGCTCAGGCAGTTGAGCTGGAGCGTCAGCTGCTCTTCTGGTCCTAAACTATCCTGCAAGCATGGCAGCCACGGCTGGCTGTGCTCTGGAGCCTGCCTGCTGCTGCAGCTCGGGGATTCCTGCCCCTCCCGAGGTTCTCAGACCTCTGATGGAGGCATCCCACACATACCTCACCCACATGACAGAACAGCCAGCTTTCAGCTGCAACCCAACCGGTTTCCCCATCACTTGCAACCAGCTCAGTGCTCAGTACTAGCCTGCTTTAGCTTCCTTCTAAAGATGAAACGAAGCCCGGTAGGGTTCTGCAGCAGATGTAGAGATGGCACAGGCCGTAAGCAGTGGAACAAGGGCTCGAACCTACATCTCTCTCCCCAAGAGCTGGAGCCCCTTGTTATTCTGGCTCCAACAGGCTGCAAGTAGATGACCGTTACCCTGCCTGCCCTCCCCTCAGACATCAGGGAAAGGCTTACTCCACTTGTCCCGAGAGTGAGTTCCAGATACCCACTCCTGAGTAGGCAGACTAAGGGAGAGGTGGAGGAAAGGGGCCAAGTCAAGGGGCCGGTGAGTCTGGGAGCAGGGCCTGGAGGGGCACTGGGGCTGTGGGTGGAGAGCGGGACTAGGAAGGTCTGCCATCAGGGACTCCTTGCCCTGCTAGATGGGGCACTGGCACGGGCTGCCAACTGTCATTGCCAGGTCAACCCCAGACAAGCTACAGAACTGAAAACAAACTAACAAGAATCAATTAGAGGCTTTCTGTTTCCAGTCTGGAGTACAAGGAGCTTGGAAGGCATTACTCCCATCCACAAAACACGAAAAAAAATTGAACAAATTAAAAATCAACAGCTTTTCTTAGACCCAGCGGAGAATTGAGGTCACAGGGCAAACCTCAGCATCCTGGCTTGCCTGAGTGTGGCCAGCTTGGACAGCCAGCTGTGCTGTGTAGAAGCTTTTTATTTTGACGCGATCCCAATAGTTCATTTTTGCTTTTGTTTCCCTTGCCTCTGGAGATGAGTTGAGTAAGAAGTTGCTATGGCCAAGGTCAAAGGTTCTTCCCTGAAGAACATGGATGCAAAAATCCTCAACAAGATATTAGCCAACCAGATCCAACAATACATTAAAAAGTTATTCACAACAACCAAGCAAGATTTATACCTGGGATGCAGGGCTGGTTCAATATCTGCAAAATAAGTGTGACTCATCACATCAATAAAAGAAAGGACAAGAACCATATGATCCTCTCAAAAGCCGCAGAGAAAGCATTTGACAATACAGCATCCTTTCTTGGTAAAAATGCTTAAGACAATAGGGATAGAAGGATCATACCTCGAGATTATAAAAGCTATGTATGAATGACCCAACACTACTATCATTCTCAATGGGGAAAAACTGAGAGCTTTCCCCCTAAGGTCAGGAACAAGACAGGGATGTCCACTCTTGCCACTGTTATTCAACATAGTATTGGAAGTCTTAGCCTCTGCAATCAGACAACACAAAGAAATAAAAGACATCCAAATCGGCCAGGAAGAGGTCAAACTTTCACTCTTCGCAGACGACATGATACCCTATATGGAGAACCCTGAAGATTCCACCGAAAAACCGAAAAACCGCTAGAACTGATCCATTGTAAGGGTAGGGCTAACCTGTAGCCTTAAGAAATAACAGCTTTGTTTGAACACTATAGGTTAAGGGATAACAGCCTTATCCTATCAATCAAGGGATGGATTAGCGCTTGATTGGATTGGGGCAAGGGCCTGTTTGAACTGTTTCCACCTGGGAACTATTCCTTTGTTCTGTTCCCAGGTGATAATAAGACGATGTGGTTGGCTATAAAAACTCTGTACCTCGGTTGTTCGAGACTGCACTCTGGTCAAGAGTGTCGGTCCCAATCGATTGGTTTGCCTTGCCTCTCATTGCAATAAACTTTGTTGGGACTGTCACTGGTGCCCGTAGCATTCTGTTTCAGGAGTCGTGTGGATGCAACACCATGAATTCAGCAAAGTTGCAGGATATAAAATCAATGCATGGAAATCAGTTGCATTCCTAAACACCAACAATGAGGCAACAGAAAAAGAAATCAAGGAGTTGATCCCATTACAATTGCACCAAAAACCATAAAATACCTAGGAATAAATCTAACCAAAGAGGTGAGAAATCTATACACTGAAAATTATAGAAAGCTTATAAACATGGAAAAATATTCCCTGCGGAGGCGGCACCTCCCTCCTGTGTTTTATCTCAGATGCGGCTGTGTTTTCCGACCCCTCATTTCTGAGGGACTGCGGCTTTCACCCGTTCTGACCCTCTGTGAGAGGGTCTTACCAAGCAATGGCCAGGTGCCAGCTGTACCCAGGAACGTTTGAGGGACCGTGCTGTTGCTGATGACTAGAGACTGTGGCTGGGTGCCAGCCCGCCCCAGAAAAAGTTTTCACAATCGCGTAGCAGCAGCGTTTCAGGGATTATGGAAAATCACAACACACATCTGGCACCAGGCTTCACCCTTAATGACCTTGTTGCAGCACCAGCAAATGTGGTTGTTCTCCCGGGTCCACTGGGGCCTTGTCTTTGGGGGAGCCACACAGCCTCTACCTGGTGTCCTCCCAGCAGGGGAACCACCTCTCCTCATCTGGCCCGAAGACCCCCGGACTTCACTCTGCTCCTGGGGATTCGCCCTTCTCACCAGAGCACCACCAGGTATCGAGCTGTGGTGTTTCAGACTCTGTGCTCCTCCTGTTTATAGAGTCTTAATGGAATTTCAACCCTCTCCTTTCTTCCTGTCTCCCTTTTTAGTTCAGTTCCTACAGCTGTTTATACTTTTCCACTTTCTCTCCAGCTGTTTTTTTTGGGGGGGTTGCTTTTCCCATACTCTCCCCCATCTCCACCCTCTCTGCAAGCAAAAACAGCTTCCTGCCCTCTGTGGCTTCTCTCTCCCCCAGTTCACCTCTCTGTGCCATGTGCCTGCTGAATTCTGTGGTTCAGGTTGTGCAGATTGTTGTGTTAATCCTCAAATCAGTTTTCTAGGTGTGCAGGATGGTTTAGTGTTGATCTGGCTGTATTTCATGGATGGGAGACGCAAAAAAACTTCCATGCTGTTCTGCCATCTTGGCTCCTCCCTCTTTGGATTTTCTATGTAACTAGTGATGTCATCTACGAATATGGATAGTAATACTTCTTTCTTTCTAATCTGTTTGTCTTTATTTCTTTTTCTTGCCATACCTCACTGGCTAGTACCCACAGTACTAAGTTGAAACGGAGAGATGAATGAGCATTCTGGTCTTGTTTTTGAATTTAAAGGAAAAACATCCATTCTTTCACCATTAAGTATGATGTTATCTGTAGAGTTTTTGTAGCTAGGTTGAGGGAATGCCCTTCTATTCCAAGTTTTCTGAGAGTTTCTAACATGAATGTGTCTTGAATTTTGTCAAATGCTTTTTCTGGATTAACTGATGTGACCATGTGGGTTTTCTTCTTTAGATTCTTAATATGGTAGATTACATTGATGGTTTAAATATTAAACCAGGCTTGCATTCCTAGAAAAAACACCATTTAGTCATAGTGTAATATTTCCTTTCTTCTTCGTGTATTGGCTTTATTTTCTATTTTTGTCTGGTTTCCTTCGGTGGAAGCTTAGATTTTTGAGACCTTCCTTCTTTTCTAGTATGGGCATTTAGTGCCATTTGTTTCTCTCTTAGCAATGTTTTATCTGGATTCTACCACATTTTTTAAAAAGGTTATTTATTTTGAGAGGGGGGGAGAGCGTACACACGTGCACAAGCCAGTGGGGGATGGGCAGAGAGAGAGGGTGCTAGTGGGGGAGGGGTAAAGAGAGAGGGAGAGAGAGAATCCCAAGTGGGCTCTGTTCTATCATCAGGGCTTGATCTCAAGAAATGTGAGATCATGACATGGGCCAAAATCAAAAGTCAGACACTTAACCTACTGAGCTACGCAGGTGCCCCTGGATCCTACCACATTTTATATGTTGTATTTGCATTTTCATTTAGTTCTGTGTATTTAAAAAATTTCCTTAAGGTCTTTGTCTTAACCGTGAATTACTGAGCAGTATGCATCCTAATTTTCAAATATTTGGAGACTTTCTTCTTCTCATTGTCATTTTTATGTTATTTAAAGCTTATAGTTTGGACCCAGTAGAGTAAAATGCAATTGTTTTTATTTTAGTTACTTTATATGGATTCTTCAAATATCATTGGAGTGAACTTTTCAAACATTAATTTTTCATAGTAGTTCTCAGTCTTTGGTACTTGCTAGAGTAATCATAGGGAATGCCCTGAAATATAAATCTCAGACTGCTGGAGTCACGTTTATTAGGGGAATAGTGGGAGTTTGTGAGCCCCTGTTGCACTTGCTCTCTGGGCCAGCACACGGGGATCCTAAGGGATCCAGGATCCAGGATCCAGGATCCAGGATCCAGGAGAGGCGCCTGTGTGTGTAGGGACTAGAACTAGCACCTGATGCCCAGGACCCAGGCCCAGCCCCTCCCATCTAGCAAGTGCTCAGGGGGAGGAGGCAGCAGCCTCTTCCTTGCTGTCTGATTCTGAACTTGTGGTTGCAGCTGTGACACTCAGGCTGAGTCACCAGGCAGCGCTTACCAGCTTTGATCCTGTGGGCTTGGCTATGGGCAGTGTCCATGAAACTTTAAGGAAGGCCAGGCTGCAGGGAAGCGTCTTGGACAGGTTAACCCTGTGTTCTTGCCATGTCAACAGTCAACATATTCATCATGGCCCCTGACTATCCCCATCCAGATAAAGGCACAGCTTCTCATGAGGTTGCCAATATTTTATTTTTCAAACATCATCAATGTCATTTCATAACAGAAAGGACATCCTAACCCCAATTAACTAGGAAGCACATCTCACAAAAGTTAAGCAGGTTTTCCCTAAAACAAGACTTTTAGTGACTTCTGTAGACCATCCTCTTTTTATCCGATTGTGGAGAGTCCATGCTGGAGAAGGCCTCAGCCGTTGTGTGCTGCCAGGAGTTTCTATGAAAGCAGGAAGCTGGCACCTTCAGTGGCTGCCTGGGCAGTGGAGGTGAAGGGACAGCATGTGCCAGGTCTGTGCTCTCAATGAGGCTGTCCTCTGCCTGTGTCCCTTTGTGTCCCTGCCTTCTGAGGAATGATGGCAGTGCCAGGGACACTACCCAGCTTCCCACTGAGTTACTGTAGAATTGCTCCTGCCTGACAGGAGTGTCACCTACAGGCAAGAGGGCCCCAACCCTTCCTGGAACGCATTGATCCTGGCCCACCACTTAACAACCCCCTTCAAACAGAGCCACTTGAGCAGCATGTTGGTAAAAGTTGTTGTCAGGATATGCAGTGTGTGACTTGGAAAATGCTGACTCCTTGCCCTGCTCTTGGAGAAACGTGACATTTTGTAGGAAGAACTCAGCCCAGGGAGACCCAGAGTCTCATTGACTGTCAAGTCTATTTCTTCAACCAATGCTTTCATTCCTGGTTGGGGTTAGTGAAGGTGGATAGTTACTGCCTTCACTGTGATGGCCTTTTGCTGGCGTCACTGGCCAAGTTCGCCTTGGTCAATATTATGTACAAAAGTTTGCCCAGAATCTGTCTGTCTCTCAATCAGGCCGCAGCCATGCTGCCCCTGGGATGAGGCATCTCCTCTGTACACCCTGAACACAGTGGTTACTTCCCTGATGATATGACTGTGTCAGCCATGTAAACTATTATTTCTTGATGTTCTCTGCAACTTTCAATTCTGGAGAAATTGAAATCCTTTTTGTGGATTACAGAACAGTAGGGGCACATCTTGTCTAACTAACCCAGTCCCTTTAAAGTCCTTAGTTTTGCCCCTTTGAAGGCCTCCCAGGGGTCAACACCCATGGTCTGGTGAGTTGACAAGATATCATGTTCTATGCAGGTGTGGAAACCCCCTCCAGTGTCTGGGGGGAGTAGGTAGGGGCTTCCGGATGGGAGACAGGAATGCATGTCAACTACGGGGGTGAATCCCAGGAAAGAGTTCCTACATCAGGTGTAGGTCACCTTTCTGCCCCTGTCTGAGAAGAGGCCCTTCAATGTGGGATGATGACCAGCTACTCTCAGAGGGGACGAGGTGGAGCCATGTGTCCCCTACGCACAGAGCCTGAGGCCTGCAGGGAGCACCTGTCAGCACCTCTGTGGGGGTCAGGGCCCAAAAGGGACCTTGGGAAGTCCCTTCTGGAAAGATTTATCTGTCTTTAGTCTAGACATCAGTGCCTTAGGCCTCCACCACACACCTGTCCTTTTGGGGTCCCACACCCAGCAAGCCACAACCCTGACTTCCACGTGCAGTTTCCCCCATGTGTGGCCAGCCAGGCTGCGACCACCTACCCTGAGGGTGTAGATAAGCAGGGCAGAGCCCACTGCTCCCCACTGGTGAGGCAGCTACAACAGAAAGGTGGGGTCCTGAGAGCAGGGCCCAGGAGTCAGGGAAGTGGAGGCAAAAGCCCAAGAAAGCTGATACCTGACAGATGGACCCATTGCTGAGCCCACATCCATGGTGTAATTCAGGCTCCTGTGTTTGCTCTGGGATCACATGACCCCATGGTACTGGCTGTCACAACCCTGTGTGACAAGTACAGTCAGGCAGGGGGGTGTTCCCTGGGTGAAGTGACAGGACACAGCCTCTCAGGGCACAGTGGGCTCCAGACTCAGCATTTATGTCTAGATTGTGAGCCCATTGATTCTGGGGGGCATGACAGCATATGGTGAACAGACTATCTATACTCTGAGTCACACAGGCCAGGAGCCAACCACCGGCCACCACCCTGGGTTGTCAGCTGGCCTGGCCACACTCTGGTGTTTTACAGTTCAGCCTGCAGAAAGCTCGCTGTTGGGAGGGCACACACAAGACAGCCATGCAGAATGTGATCAAGGGTCTTGGGTGCCTCATGCCATCTAAACCAGAGGCTCTTAAACAGCTGGGGGTAGGAGACCCCCAAATCTTTACTGAGATTTCTGAGCCTATCCCCATACCCCAAAGTTTGCACAGATTGCCAAGAGGTTCATGTACTTATTGATAGATTAATCAAAAAGGAATCAGAACTTTGGTGCTTTGGACAACTCTTAGCCTATCCACATTTCAACAACGGGAAAGCTTGTTTGAAGGTGAACACTGGGGTGCTGCTGGGCCACCATTTGAAAGAGAGACCATGGGTGCAGCTCATGCATTTAATCAGCCACCCCAGCAGAGTCTAGGAACAGAGACAGGGTTACTCCAGCAGACACAATGACCATCTGAAACAAGGGGACAGAGAAGGCTGAAGGAATGAAGGAGGGTGGCCCAAATTCTTGGATCCTATAAATGGGAGAACGGTGCTATTTGGCCATGAACATGTGCTTCCCTTTGAGAAAGGGAAGGCAGACCCCAAAGGTAGTATAGACGTCATCAGGACTGAAAATTCCAGCACAGACCTAGAGGATACAGGCCCAGGTGTCTCAGTTTTGAAAGACAAGATCTCCATCTCCCAGAGCAGTGGTAGTCCACCAAGCTGAGGGAGTGGGGCTGCCTCCTGACCTATGGAAGTGATGTTCCCACCCCACGGGGCCTGGAGGCAAAGCATCTCACCCACAAGGGTTGTTGTCACACATTAAGATCTAACGGGATTTGCCTCACCGGGTTTGGACTTGCTTAGGACCCCTCACCCCTTCCCTCATTCCTATTTCTTCCTTTTGGTATGGGAGTATCTATCGCACATCTGTCCCACACATGCAATTTGGAAACCCATGACTTGTCTGGTTTCACAGATTCATAGGTGGAAAGGAATTTGCCTCAGCATGAATCTACCTCCAGTCCCTCCCAGACCTGATTTGGATGATATTCACATGAGACTTTGGATTTTGGATTTAGAGTTGATGGAGGAATGAGTTAAGACATTTGAGGTTGTTGGGATAGGATGAGAGTATTTTCCAATATGGACTTGGGTAACAGTGGAAGAATGCTATGGACTTGTGTTCTCCAAGATTCTTAAATTGAAGCCATAATTCCCAGTGTGAGGGTCTTGGGAGGTAGGGCCTTTGGAAGGTAATCAGATCATGGGGGTGGGACTTTCACGATGGGATTATTGCCCTGATAAGGAGAGACACAGAGATCTCTCTTCTTTTCCTCTGTGTGAGCACATAGCAAGAAGGCAGCCTTGTGTAGGCCAGGAAGAAGACTCTCCTCAGGAACTGGATGTGAAATCTGGGTCTTGGGTCTCTCGCCTTCAGAACTGTGAGAAGTAAATACTTGTTTTTCAAGCCACTGGTCTGTGGTATTTTATTATAGTGACGTGAGCTGGAGAAGACACAGGGAATATCTAAAATGGTCTAATATACATATACCCAAAAGTAGAGACAAGAGAGGACAAGGAGAAGATTTAACATTTGAAAAGATAATATTATGTTTTAGAGTTGATGAAAAAATGTGTGTTGTCTATTAGTAAAGCAAAAAAGATCACACAGAGGATAAGAAAAAATTTTTAGCCTGAAACTAATCACACCTCATGAAACTGTGGAACTCAAAGACAAAAGGTAATCTTAAAAACAATTAACAAGGAAACATTGATCACCAACAATGAGAGGGCTATTAAAATGGTGGCATAATTTTCAATAGCAAAAAGAAAAGCCTGATTAGATAGAATAATTTTTCAAATTCCTAAAGGGAAAATCTTTCTATATAGAACTGATTACCCTGAAACATTGTAATTTATAAAAGTTGGCCAATAAGAGAACTGATAAGTTATTTTTAATATATTCACACAATGCAAAATTATAAATAATTAAAATGAAAGAAAATCTAATATGTCAATTGTTATCACCTTGAAGTCAGAATGTTGAAACAAAAAGCCAAAGACAATATGATACATAGATTATGACACCATACATGAACAAAAATATTATCATTATGTATAATTTTGATTACAGCTAAAAGCATAAAGGCTTTTATAAGATGGATATACACCAAGCTCTATTTATTTTTTAATTACAGTATAATTAATATACAGTGTTTATTGGTTTCAGGTGTACAACATAGTGATTCAACAATTCTCTATGTTACTCAGTGCCCATCATGACAAGTGTACTCTTAATCCCCCTCACCTACTTCACCCATCTCCCTGGCCCCCAAGGTCTTGATAATGGTTATCTTTCCCACTGTTGGTAGGAGTGTAAAATAGTACAGCCCTTATGGAAAACAATGCAGAGTTTTCACAAAAAATTAAAACTATAACTGTTGATGAGGGAGCGTGGGGCAGGCTGAGGGCAAAGTACAACCTAGCACCTCCTCTCTTAGAGTGGGATATGTATGATATTCCTCAGGCACTCCTGGCTGGCCAAGGACAAAGGAGAGGACAGAAAAGAAAACGGTTAAACTGATAGAGTCTACATCAGTTTACAAATATCTTAGTAAATTACAAGAAAAAGGCAATCTTGTCAATAGCCTAATTTTCAGAAACCTATAGATTCAGTTTCCTGGAGCCCCAACATCACCCTCCCCTCCATAGTGATGTGGGGAACAAAGGCAAGAAGGAAATGGCAGACAAAATTAAATTTCCTTATATCCTGCAGCCCACTGACAAATACTTGAGGCAGCTGAGCAAAACATTTCTCCAGAAACTCCCTACTGTCTTAACATTAATGCTTTGCTAGAGGGAAAATCATTAGCTTGACAATAGCTAGGCCTCTAGTAATCTGTATTTAGCATATGAAAACCTCTTCAGAAACTTCCCTCTTGACTTTTTCTCCCCAGACCCCATAGGATATAATGAGCCACTTTTCACAACCCCAATGCAGTTCTTCCTGCCCACGGGTCCTGTCCCCATGCTTTAGTAAAATTACCATTTTGCACCAAAAATGTCTTCAAGAATTCTTTCTTGGCCATCAGCTCTGAGCCCCATGAACCCACCATCACCCCAAAACCTCATCAACTAGCATATGATCCAGCCATCCCATTGCTTGATATGTATCCAAAAGAATTCAAGCAAGATCTTTAAGAGATATTTGCATGCTCATATTTATTGCGGCATGATTCACAATAGCCAATTGGAAGAAACCCAAATGTTCATCAACAGATAAATGGATAAAAAAAAATGTGGTCTAGGAGTTAAGATGGCAGAGAAGTAGGGAGACCCTAAGTTTGTGTCATCCCTTGAACACAGCTAGATAGTTATCAAATCATTGTAAACACCAGAGAAATCAACCGCAGGTCTGAATGAACAAAAATTGAGAGACTGCCTATACAAAAGGGACCACCATTTGGAAGGTAGGAAGTACAGAGAGTTTACTGTTATGCCCAGAATTCGTGATCCCCAAAGACCACCAGGGAGCCCAGTCCGATGCAAAAACAAAGAGCCTTTATTCGAGCTAGCTCGAGTTCAATCTCCTACTTGCACCGACGACGCAGCGGTGGGACACCAGAGAGAGCAAGTTTCAAAAGCACAAAGGTTTTATATGGGTCTAGGGGCAGTTGGTGAGGTAATGGCTGTGGCCTCAGCTGATTGGCTGGGGAAGGGTCAGAGTCCTGTTACGCAGGTCACCAGGTGTGTTTTGATCAGGAAGTTTGAACGGGTGAGGGTGAGTGGGAGGTTACTCAAGGGGAGGTGGCGTGGTCTGAGGTTTCTGTGATTTTCCCGGAAAGGGGGCATGTCGGGGACATAGTCACTCAAGGTGGAGGACACAGAACAAGATGGAGTCGGCTGGCATAGGTCCGCTCTTTCATTACCAGGAGAGATATTGCTCTGGGCCTGGCTGCAAGATGGGAGCCAGGTTAAGGAGGCTACCACAAAGTAGCATAAGCAGTCTGCTACCATGGGGAAGCATCTGGGTTAAAGGTGCTCAAGTGGTGAATGCGGGTAGAATCCCAGGAGTGACCGCGTCATCTGAGGATCCCTTGGGTCGCAAGGATGGGTCCTGCCAATGGGCAGTGTTGTTTCCAGGCTTAAGAGTGGGCACTCTCTCTGCCTGAGGGCTGAAAGCAGGGGTTCCTGCATTCTGCTCTGTTCTGACATAACTCTTTTTTTTTTTTTAATTTTTTTTTCAACGTTTATTTATTTTTGGGACAGAGAGAGACAGAGCATGAACGGGGGAGGGTCAGAGAGAGAGGGAGACACAGAATTGGAAACAGGCTCCAGGCTCTGAGCCATCAGCCCAGAGCCCGACGCGGGGCTCGAACTCACGGACCGTGAGATCTCCCAACAAACAAGAGTTCTGGGCCAGATGGCTTCCCAGGGGAA
>NW_024412430.1:21031407-21198990 GCF_014898765.1 Herpailurus yagouaroundi | reverse complement strand
GCTCGGGCGGCCAAGGGGCACAGCACTTGTGGAAAGGCGGGGACGAGCAGAGGGACGGGCGGTCCCGGCCGAGGGCGGCCGTGGCCCCACCGGAGGCCGTGGGGCTGCAGGTGCACCTGGTCCCTAACTCGGTGGGAAGGCCGCGTCAGAGGGCGCGGAGCGCACGTGTGCGGTGTTACAATCGCCAGTGCTGGCTTCACAGGCGCCGGCTCCAAGGCTGGACGGCCATAAAGAGTCCGTCCCGTTTGAGCTAGTGTCGCCCGGGTAGCTTGCCAGCGTGAGAGGGTCCCTTGGTCCTCTCCTGCAGAGATCTCCAGGTTGGTTCCAGCATATCCCCCGTCCTCCTGAAGGCACACGCCCAGGGTGGCGGGGCTGCATTCCTGCTGGTTGTAGGTGTGGGCGGGGCCCAACGGCCCTCCCTGCTGTAGACCGTGCCGTGGGAGGTGGCCTTGTGCTACAGGTAGTGACTTAAAGTCTAGGTAAGTTTCGCGGGGTGTTAGTTGCTCAGGCGAGGCCGCGGTCATCATTGTTAACACCGTTGTTTGTGTTCGTGCGACTTGTGTGGTAGCCGGAAGTATGTACGCTCGGTGACTACCGCCGCGATGGTGAGCTGATGTGCGAGTTTATTTGGGCGATTTGCGGTGTGCGGGTGTGGACCGTGCGGGGCTGCTGCAGGGTCCGGCGGCCATGGGTCCGGGGTCGGGTGTGTGGAATGGGCGGGTGGCGAGGAGACGTGGTGGTTGGCGTCTGAAGGTGCAGCTCCGCGAGGGAGGTGGAGCACAGGTGGCACTGATGCGGGAGCGAAGGAAAAACCAACATCATTAGGTAAGATTCCATTGAGTAGGTGGAATTTACAAGGAAGAGTATTGTTTTCTGTTTAATTGTAAATTATTTGCACATCCATGGTCATTGAAGTGAAATACGTGTGTGTACATACGTGTGAAGTGAAATACGTGTGTGTATATTTGGGTCCGGTGCAGCTGGTTGGGATTCTGAAGCCATTGCCAGCACACGCTGCTGCCTGTTCCTTTGGGATTTAAGGTGGTTTATGCTTGTGTTCTGTGGGAGTGAGGAGACTGTGTGGGTGAGTTTGTAGTGCAGAGCGTATGTATATGTGTTCGTGGGTTGTTGCGATTCAGTGTTTATTTGAGGATAAGTTTTGTGTGGTTGGAGATTGGGACGTTGTCGGTGGTTGTATGTGGAAATGTGGTGTGGTATATGTGTGTTTGTGGGTCTCCTACAGATTGTAGGATTTCATGGGCAGTGGTGGCTTTGTACCTGTCATATTAAAGAGTCTCTTGGAAATGTGTTTACATGGATTCTTAGTTGAGGTTTGTCTTTTTATAGAGTTGATGGGAATGTGACTAGTATGTCCGCATCTGTGTGTTGGTGATGTCTATGTGGATGTTTGGGGTTAAGTGGAAGACACGAGTGTGTTTCTTCAGGGTGGGGTTAAGTTTATTTAGCGGGTTTGAGTTGTAATTCAGATGTAGTCCAGGTGTTTGGGTTATGTGTTTGTAATTTAGGACTTTGGGATTGTTTGTGTATGTATGTTATTCCCCTGAATGTTGGCAGTTTGTAGTGTCAGGTTTGGAAGGGTTAGCTGCTTGTGCCTACTGGCAATATTGGGGAGAGTGTGTTTATTACTTTTGGTGTAGGGTCTCTGCATATTTTCTATCAAAATAAGTAAAGAGCTCTCAGGCACTACCAGTCACTCCCATATGTAGACCCAGTAGGAAAAAGCATACCTGACTACTCCAGCAGTAGAAGATTTTCTCCTTGCCCAACAACAGCCCAGCCAATGGAAAACTGCCACCACATCAAACTCTTGATCTTCTCCAACGAACTTTGATTCAAAACCGCTCCTCCCAACTTCCTCCTTTTATAAAAACAAGCATCTCTTTTTGTTCTCTAGGCTTGCCTATGGTTTGCCATAGTTTGCGTGTTCCAAATTGCATTTCCTCTGCTATTCCTGAATAAAGTAATTTTGCTGGTAAAATGGCTGGCTATTTTTAAGGTTGACATTTTGAAAAGTGGATGGGTCCTTTGTGCACTCAGGACATGCTGTATTGTTACATGTGTTTCTTTTGTGATTTCCAGGAGTTGTGAGCACATATCTGGGGGGTGAGGACAGTATGTGACTATTTCATAGGTATGACTAGCAGTGTGTCAGAAATGTGCAGGTGAATGGATTGTATGGTGTGGGCTTAATCTGTATTCTGGAAGATGGTGGAGTTATTGAGTGTATGAGAGTGTGATTATGTGTATGTGGGTTATGTGAAGCTTTATGTGTATTGGGAGGTATAAGGTGGTTTGTTTTCACATTTGTAGTGTGCTGGGTAATTTGGGATATATTTGGGGCTTGTGAGAAATGTGTGTTGTGTTTGTATTCAAGGAGCATGGCAGATTGGATGAATATTTTTTATGGTGAGTGTTTGCATTTTTCATTAGGGGCTTATTAGTATCTATCTGGGAATATTTTTGTATTGACAGAGTAATGGAGTTATGTGTTTATACAGGGGAGTTGGAGAATTGTATTTGTATGTACTGAGGGTGCATAATATGGTTTTGTGAGTACTTAGGAATGTGGAAATTTGAGACCTTTCATTGGGGACTTCAAAGGGTTTTATGTGTATTTATATATGATGTGCCAGAGGTGTTTCCTTGTTGTAGGAGTGTATACTAGTTTGTATGTACATTTATCAGTACACATGTGAATTTTGTAAGTTTATTCATAGGGTTTGGGGTTGTCTGGAATAGTCAAAGTTATCTCCTTTGGAGAATGCTAGGGTTTTTGTACATTTTGGGGATTGTTTGGGAAGTGTGGTGGTAATGTTGTATTCTGGAAATGTGAAGATGATGCATAGTGTTTTGGGTGATGTCTGTATTTAGAGATTTGGAGTGTGGGTGTGTGTTTGTGTTCATGTGTGGAAGTTTGAATGTAGAGTGCAATGATTGTTGGTGTTTTGTGTGTATCTGTGAGGGTTCTTTGTATATTTATATTCATGGCTAGTTTGTATGTGTGTTCATGGGTTCAGGGATTCGCTTGTGTCACTTCTGGAATGTAATGGTTGCAGAATTTGGCTAGTTGGCTTATATGCATGGTTTCAGCATTTATGGGGTAGCCTTCTATGGATTTGGTAAATTAGGTTTTTTTTGTGGCTGTGTGTGTATTTGGGTTCATGGTAGCTTATGGGGTGTGTATTCTACAAGATGTGGGAGGTTCAGTGTATATATTTTGAAACAGTCTGAGTAGGTTGTGTTTGTGTTCCGGAATGGTAGAGTATGTGCATTTTAGAGCTGTGATATTATGGGAATATTTTGGGGGGGGGGGTTCATGAAACAACTGGGTACATGGTAGTTTTTGAGAGTCTATGTGTCTTTTCAGGGTATTCACTGTAAACTTTTGGGTAGCGTGTTCATTGTTCATGTTTGTATTTGGGCACCAGTTGTGTGTGTGTATATACTTGTAGGTATGGCATGTGAGTATTTGAGGTGAATCAGGTTTTGTCTGTAAAAATCTGGTCAGTAAGAGGTGGTTTGTAGTATATTCAGGGTGCAGGTAGAAATTGTATATATGTATTTAGGTATATGAAAGGTTGTATATTTTGGAGATACGCAACATTTTTATTTTGTATATTTGGGTAAAAGTTTAGGGTATTACTTGGGATACAAGTGAATTATGTGCACATGTTTTTGTGAATGAGGATAGGGTGCACTGGAACTGGCTTGTACTTGCTTGGAATAGTTAATGGTGCATATTTCTTCCCAGTTCTGTGACATCAGGTGGAATTAGTCATGCTGAGAATATGAACACCAGGCAAATTGTTAAATGCCACAGATTAACGCTTTACCACCTACCCCTAAAGATCAATTATGAAACATTTACCAGAATTTAACCACTGGTGTATGGGGGTGTGGTGCGTGTGAAGCAAGAGAGAGAGAGCATGAGTGTGAAGCGAGAGAGAGAGAGAGAGAGAGAGCGAGCGCGCGCGCGCATGGGGGAGAGGGGCAAAGGGAGGGAGAGAGGAAGAGAGGGAGGGAGAGAGAGAGAGCAAGAGAGAGAGAGAGCGAGAGAGAGAGAGAGCGAGAGAGAGAGAGAGAGAGAGAGAGAGAGAGAGAGAGAGAGAGAATCCCAACCAGGCTCCATGCCTGGCATCATGACTTGAGCTGAAATCAGAGTCGGTTATGGTTAGAGTTAGCTTTTAGGGATTAGGGTTAGGGTTAGGGTATGTGTCTTGTATTTTGCCGCTCAGACCTCTCCAGATGGTTAGGGTTGGGTTTAGGATTAGGGTATGTGCATGCAGTACAGAAACCTCTTCAGAGAATAAAATCCCAGACTTCTGCTGGAGTGAGAGTAGACACAGTAGAAATCTAGGGTAGTTCTATTTTTAATTGTTTAAGGAACCTCCCTATGTCTTCCATAGTGGCTGCACCAGTTTGCATTCCCTCCAACAGTGCATGAAAGTTCCTTTATCTCCACAACCTTACCAACACTTGTGTTTTTGATTTTAGCCATTCTGACAGGTTTGAGTTGATAATTCATTGTGGTTTTGATTTGTATTTAATAATGAGTGATGTTGAGCACATTTTCATGTGTCAGCCATCTGTATGACTTTGGAGGAATGTCTGTTCATGTCTTTTGCCCATTTTTAAATTGGATTATTTGTATTTTTGGTGTTGGGTTTGTATGTTATCAGAGATGCCATTTGTAGATTGTCTTTTATTTTGTTTCCTTTGCTATGTTGAAGATTTTTATTTTGATATACTCCTAATAGTTAATTTTCTTTTGTTTCCTTTGCCTCAGGAGATATATCTAGAAAGAAGTTGTTACAGCCAATATCAGAGACATTACTACCTATGATCTTCTCTAGGATTTTTATGGTTTCAGCTCTCACATTTAGGTTTTTAGTCCATTTTGAGTTTATTTTGTGCATGTTGTAAGAAAATGGTCTGGTTTCATTCTTTTACATGTAGCTGTCCAGTTTTCCAAACACCATTTGTTGAAGATCTTTTCATAGTTTAAATCTGAAAATCTATACCTATTAATTTTTCATTCTCCTCTCTACCCCACACCTGGCAACCATTATTTTTTCTCTTTGTGAATTTGACTACTCTATATACATCATATAAATGGCATCTTAAAGTATTTGTCTGTATTTTTGTGAGTGGCTTATTGAATTTAGCCTAAGGTCCTCAAGTTTTATCCATGTTGTAATACATTAGAGAATTTCATTGCTTTTAAATGCTAAATAACATTTTGTTTTATGTATATAGCACATTTGCCTATGTGTTTATTGGTTGGACAATTGGGTTACATCCCACATAATGTGACTAATTCTGCTCTGAACACGAATGTACAAATATCTCTTGAAAACCTTGCTTTCGTTTCTTTTGGGTGTATTCCCAGAAATGCAGTTGCTGGGTCCTATCATACTTTTATTTTTAATTTATTGAGGAACCTTCTTACTGTTTTCCACAGCGACCATATCATTTTCTATTCCCATTAGTGCAAAAGGGTTCCAATTTCTCCAAATCCTTGCCAAATCCTCTCGTTTTCTTCCAGTAGCCATCCTGATAGGTGTAAGGTAGTATCTCATTGGAGTTTTGATTAGCATTTCCCTAATGATAAGTGATGTTGAGCATCTTTTCACATGCTTATTGGTCATTTGTTTATCTTTTTTAGAGAAATTATATTCAAGTTGTTTGCCCATTGTTGAATCAGTTTTGTTTTGTTTTCTATCAAGTTTTAGGAAATTTCTACATATTCTGGATAGTGATTCCTTATCAGATGCATGATTTACATGTTTTCTCCCATTCTATATGTTGTGTTTTTATTTTGTGGATAGTGCCTCTTGATGTCAAAATGTTTAAATTTTCTTAGTGTCCCAAGTTCGTCTATTTTTGTTGTTCCCTATGCCTTTGGTTATCCTATCCAAAAAATCAACTGCCAAAGCCAGTGTCATGAAGCTTTAGTCATATGTTTTCTTCTAAGAACTTTATTATTTTAGGTCTTACATTTGAGTTCTTTATCCATTTTGAGTTAATTTTAGTATATTGTGTTAGGTAAGGGTCCAGCTTCATTATTTTGCATGTGAATATCCAGTTTTGTTGAAAAGGCTGTCCTTTCTCCATTGAATAGTCTAGGCACTCTTGTCAAAAATCATTTGACTTCATATGCAAGGGTTTACTTCTGGGCTCTATATTTGATTCCATTGGTCCATATTGTGGTTTCTTTATGCCAATACCACACTGTTTTGACTCCTGTAGCTTTGTAGTAGGTTTTGAAATCAGGAAGTGTGAGTTTTGTTCTTAAGATTGTTTTGGCTGTTCAGGGTCTCTTGAGATTCCATATGAATTTTAGGATAGGTTTTCCTATTTCAGAAAAGATATCATTGATACTTTGGTAGGTATTGTATTGAATCTGTAGATTACTTTGGGTAATATTGACATTTTAACAACATTTAATCTTCTAATCCATGAGCATGGGATGTGTTTCTATTTATATCTTCTTAATTTCTTTCAGCAACATCTTGGAATTTTCATTAGCTTTCATTGTCTCCTTGATTAAGTCAATCCCTAAGTATTCTTTTCTGGTGCTATTGTAAATGGACTTGTTTTTGTAATTTCCTTTTCAGATTGTTCATTTTTGCATGTAGAAATGCAACTGGTTTTTTGTGTTGACTCTATATCCTGATATATTGCTGAATTCATTTATTCTAACAATTTTTGTGGTATCTTTCTTTAAGGTTTTCTACATATAATATGTTCTCTGCAAACAGAGATAATTTTATTTCTTTTTATTGCCTGATTTCTCTGGCTAGGACTTCCAGTGCCATGTTGAATAGAAGTTGTGAAAAGCATCTTTGCGTTGTTTCTGATCTTAAAGGAAAAGTTTTCAGTCTCTCACATTTGAGGATTATGTTTGCTTTGGGTTTTTCCTTTATGGCTTTTATTATGTAGAGGTAATTTCCTTCTATTCCTATCTTGTTAAGTGTTTATATCATGAAAAAGTGTTGAATTTGGTAAAATGTGTTTCCTGCATCAAATCAGATGATCATGTGGGTTTCTTCATTCTGTTAATATGGTGTGTTGATTGAATTTTCTATGTTGAACCATCCTTGCATTACAGGAATAAATCCCACTTAGTCATGCTGTATAATCCTTTCAATATGCTGTTGAATTCTGTTTGCTATTATGTTGAGATTATTAAGTGTTTATGAAAGATACTAGTCTCAGTTTTCTTCTGGTGGCTTTTCTGGCTTTGGTATCAGGGTTATGTTGACCTCACAGAATGAGTTAGGAAGTATTCCCTCCTCTTCAATTATTTAGAAAAGTTTGAGAAAGATTGATTATTCTTTCAATGTCTAGTGAAATTCACAATTGAAGCCATCAGGTCCAGGGTTTCCTTTGTTGGGTATTTTTTAATTAGTAATTAAATATCCTTACTAGTTATAGATCTATTCAGATTGTTTGTTTCTTCATGATTTTGTTTTGATATGTCTTGTGTTTCTAAGAATTTGTGCATTTCACATGACTTATCCAAATTTTTTGTGTACAATTGTTCCTTTTATTCTCTTACAATCCTTTTTATTTCTGTAAGGTCGGTCTTATTGTCCCCACTTTCATTTCTGAATATTATTTCTGATTATTTGAGTGTTCTCTTTTTTTCTTAGTCCACCTAGCTAAATGTTTGTCAGTTTTGTTGATTTTTTTCAAAGAACTAGTTTTCAGTTTCATTCATTATTTTTTTATTCTCTATTTCATTTATCTCTTTTCTTTATCATTTCCTTCCTTCTGATAGCTTGGGTTTAGTTTGTTCTTTTTTTTAATGTTTGTTTATGTACTCAGGAGGGGTAGAGAGTGAGGGAGAGAGAGAATCCCAAGCAGGCTGTGCACTGTGAGCACAGAGTCCAACGTGGGGCTTGAATTCATGAACTGTGAGATCATGACTTTAGCCAAAACCAAGAGTCGGATGCTTAATCGACTGAGCCATCTTGGCACCCTCTTTTCTTTTTCTAGTTCCTTAAGTTGTAAATTTAGGTTGTTGGTTTGAGATCTCTTTTGTTTTTTAATGTGTTCATAGTTAGAGATTTACCCCTTAAGCACTGTTTTCATTGTATGCCGTAAGTTTTGGTGTGTTGTATCTTCATTTTCATTCACAGCTAAGTATTATCTGATTTCTCTTGTGATTTCTTCTTTATCCACTGATTGTTTAAAACTGTTTAATTTACACAATTTTGTGAAGTTTTCATTTTTTATGTTACTGATTTCTGTCTTCATCCCACTGTGGTTAGAGTAGATACATTGTATGATGTCTGTTTCTTTAAATCTCAAGACTTAATTTTGTTCCTAACGTAGGGCCTATCCTAGAATATGCCCCGTGAACACTTGAGGAAAAATGTGTATGCATTTGTTGTTGGGTAGAGTGCTCTGTATATGTTAGATTCAGTTGGTTTATTATGTTGTTTAAGTCTTCTGATTCCTTATGTTCCATCTGGCGGTTTCATGCATTATTGTGAGAGGGATGTTGATGTCTCCAACTATTATTGTAGGACTATTTCTGCCTTCAGTTCTGTCAGTTTTTGCTTCATATACTCTGATGGTCTCTTATTAGGTGCATAGATGTGTACAATTGTTTTATTTTGCTGTGTTGAACTGTTTATTAATGTATTATGTTCTTCACTATCTTGTAACTGTTTATTTAAACTCTATTTTGTCTGAGAAATAACAAGTGCTGCTAAGGATGTGGAGAAGAGAGAACCCTCATGCACTGTTAGTAGGGTTGTAAATTGGTGAAGCCACTGTGGAAAGCAGTACGGAGGTGGCACACTCCCACTCTCACCGCCACTCAGCTGCTGGCAGGTGGCATGGGGATGATGTGAACATGTCTTGTAACTCACCTACAGGAAAGTTGCAAGGATCCCACCTGGGAAACGTGATCAACTTTGTAAACATTTAAAATGGCAAGAGAGAAATCTTATAAAATAATACAGCAGGCCTAACTATCATAAAAATATTGGCCTGTACATCCATGAGACCCAAGAAAGGTTCATTAGATCAGCTAGACTATGAAGTGGAATGTGCATTTCTAACTGCAGCTCCCTAAATATCGCTTAAAATTTCACAGATTTGTATATCTGGCCTACATTTTTGTTTGGGTCTTAGATACCTGATAATACAAATATCAAGGCAATAAAAAAATTAGTTTTCTTGTTTCATGTTCTGTAGAACAATTATAAGTGTTCTGAAAATTATACAGATTTAAAACTTGAAGACAGTTTTGGACAAAGAAAATAATCAGTTTTGGTTTTTCCACTTATCTGCCAGTTGAGTAGTTTTAGAGAATAGAGAATTGTAACATTGTATGAATAGCCTCAGCATAAACAGAATGCCATTTTAACGTAAAAATCCTCTCTCATAACTGATGGACCAGAGAGCCTTTCAAATCCAAGAGGTCTTAGGACTTCTGGAAGAGCTATGCCTTGGGTGCCTTAATTATCTCAGTCACTCCTGAGATTGACAGTGCAGTGATGCCCTGCCATATCATTCATGTATTCAAGTCCAAACCCCAGAGTGACCCAGCTGAGCATAGGCATGTGGTAGGTTTTTCTAACATTCATTTTTATTTTTATAAACAAAATCTTTTAGAATGACTTAGAACTTTAGGTGTGTAGGATTTTTCTTTTGTTTTTCTTTCATTTTTACCTGTCTGTCCCCAATTGTTCCCCCCCCCTTTTTTCTTTCTTTGGGTGTTCACCTATTAGCTCCTGAGTGGCCCCTGTTGTGAGTGCTGACCACCCTTTCTCAGGCATTGCAGTCAGCATCAGGTGGGCTGGGATCAGCATCCAGGAGAACAGTGATGGCAGCATCCTGATTTTGCAACAGTGGTTTTGAGGGGGTTTTGAGCAGACTCATAGTATGCTAATGGGCTCTGGCATTTAGGAGTGCCCAGACACATTGACCAGGAGATTTGTGATCTTAAGTCAGCTGAGAAACGTCCTCAGGTATCTTGAGGGGATGAGAATGAAGTGCTCCTTCCCCTTGACAGAGATTCTGTCCTGGGAAGATTCTACTCAGGCTTTTATGAACTTTTCCAACCAGCTTCTTCTGAGTTCTCTGCACTGTTCAGTTTTAGCAAGAGTCCTACTAAGTCAGTTCAGCTGGAGTCCCCACCCTTGGTATCTGGTTAGATTCCTCATCCTCCACCATCCCCCAGGTGGTATCTGATCACCCTGGCCTGCCTCCAGCAAGAATCATGTGAGGTCTGTTTAGCCCTGGTCAAGGACAGGCTGGGATCATACACACACTTCTGATGTTCCTTCTTACCAGACCTTATGGCGACTTCTGAAACTTTGTATGAACTCCCCCCATTCTCCTAAAGCTGGACTTTGATCTCTATCATAGCAGCTTTGACTGACAGAGGGCTTGGTGGTCAGGCTGCAGGGACTGTGGAATGTGGGATGAGTAGGGGTAGAGTGAGCACAAGCAGACACAGAAGGGTTTAGTGGTCAGAAGAGATGCAGGACCATGCACAGGCCAGAGAGGCACTGGGACATGCTGGGGGTACACTACCCATTCACTGTTGGCGGTAGTAAAACCTGTATAGTTTAGGTCCTGCTTAATGAACACACATTACAAGGGAGATATTACTGGGTTTGAGGAGCCTGTGAGGACTACAGAAAATGCCAGCTCGACACAAGTGACAGCACACAGTTGTTAAAGCATTAGCCATCCTCTCCCTTTAACTTGCACAGAACAGCTTCTAAAGCACACGTTCGCTCTGTAAGCACTTTCACGCCTCTCTTCTAGTCCAAGACAGTCCTGCAGGAATGCATGTCCTAGGATGGCCTGCCTCCTCTACCCTCAGTGGAGTGGAGGGAGTGGCTTCCAGTGAAGGAATGATGCTGCTGTCTGCCCATGTGTTAACGTGGGTGCACGCATGTTTCTGTGCATGCACACCTGAGGGATTGAGGGGTGGAAGAGTGCAGTATGTCTGTTTGGTTGTGACTGCATGAAGGCACAAGAGACTCTGTATAAATGCTTGTCTCCAGCATGTCACAGACCTAAGGACATGCACGTTTCATCACCTGTAAGTCTGGACCTGTGTTGTCCAGTACGATAACCACAAGTCACATGGGGCTATTTGAATTTAAGTTTAATTAAAATTAAAATTTTTTTTCAACATTTATTTATTTTTGGGACAGAGAGAGACAGAGCATGAACGGGGGAGGGGCAGAGAGAGAGGGAGACACAGAATCGGAAACAGGCTCCAGGCTCTGAGCCATCAGCCCAGAGCCCGACGCGGGGCTCGAACTCACGGACCACGAGATCGTGACCTGGCTGAAGTCGGACGCTTAACCGACTGCGCCACCCAGGCGCCCCAATTAAAATTAAAATTTAAAATTTAGTTTCTCGGTCACACCAGCCACATTTCAAAGTGTTCAATCCATATATGGTAGTGGCTGCTGTATTGGACAGCACAGATACAGAACATTTTCATTATTACAGAAACTTCTACAGGACAGCCCTGCCCTAGACTGTGTGTTTGTGCACCCATGTGTTTTTACGTGTCCTAGTTCATGAATGTATGCATTGGTTCATGTGCTGCTTGCATCTGTGTACCCAGAAGTGCCTTCTTGAGTTCACATCTCTATGTATGCTGCTGGCTCTGCAGATGGGATAATGGCTGCAGGGAGTCACGTAAGGTTAGAGGTCCATTTTGGACAGAGTTCAACTCTCTGAGCTTCAGTTTCCTCACATGTAAAATAGCAACAGTAATCCTTTCCTGATGCTGGGTTGTTGTAAATGATGGTGTGCTGATCATTATCATCCTTATTTCAGATATAGAAGACATCTTAGAGATATATTCCAAAATACAATGTGAGTGATTGCTGTGTATGACACCCTTATAATGATTTTTCCTGAACATCTCAAATATGTTATTAATGGTCACCTCCAGATGCTGGGAGAGTTGCTCATTATCCTGAGCTGTAATCTTCCATCTCTGCCAGCTAACACTAGTTTTCCTGTCAGCATACATGCAGTTTTCATAATAGTCCTTGAGTTATTGGAAAGCAGTGTCTTGTCCAAATCTTCTCTACCAAAAGATCACTTCTACGCTTCTTGCCAATCTGATAATCTCTTCTGGTATGTCATGTTTGTAAAGATCCCTTTGCTCCTTGCTTCCAAAAGTGTGGGCCCATCAGACTCCCTTAAAGTGTGGTCTGATTGGGCTATCAGTATTTGTACTCATTAGTAGTTAGTTGATAATACAAACAAGTTTTGCTAAACCTATTGATGATTTCCAAAGGCTACAGTTGAAAGTTGAAAATTAGTAAAGTTCTCTTGTTAGAAGAAGAATGCGCTTTCCTGTTAATTAGAAACATTCCACATTGGTCAGTTTTCCTGCCCGTTATTAAAGAGGACTGGAACAAATATACATGTATCTGCTCTTAACGAGGCTAAAAGGAATAAAGTAATATCATCAAAGATTTTGTTTATAGAAGCTCTATCAACAATAGCCAAATTATGGAAATAGCCCAAATGTCCATCAACTGATGAATGGATAAAGAAGATGTGGTTTATATATACAATGGAATACTACTTGGCGCTGAAAAAGAATGAAATCTTATAATTTGCAACAACATGGATGGAACTGGAGGATATTATGCTAAGTGAAATAAGTCAGAGAAAGAGATACCATATGACTTCACTCATGTGGAATCTAAGAAACTTAATGGGAGGGTGGGTTAAATGGACAATGGCATTAAGGAGGGCACTTTTCGGGTTGAGCATTGGGTGTCATGTGAGAGATGAATCCTGGGTTCTACTCCTGATGCCAGGTATGCTGTATGTTAGCTAACTTTAAAATAAATTAATAAAGTCCTAGCTAAAATCTAAAAACAGAGCCATAAAACCTGTTATCTGTCCTTTCCAGAAGGAATTTTGAGTTCAGGAATAAATGGAGCCCAAACCATGTTGGGGAGAGTTACAAAGTCTTTAAGTCATCTTTGAAGACCAGAGTTTCTAATGGTCCACTCTTCACAAGAATTCATACTGATTTATAGAACTGTAGATTAATCTGATTCATAGAACTATGAATTTGTACTGATTCATAGAACCATGAATTCACATGGACTCCTAGAACCATGTCCTACTGATATCTTCAATTCCACTCCAGCAGCAGAGTACGTTATAGCCTTCCTCCTTTGCTTTGTTTGTAGTTTCTTTTTTTAATGTTTGTTTGTTTATTTATTTATTTATTTATTTATTTATTTATTTATTTATTTTGACAGTGCAAGCACATGTGTGGGGAGAGACAGAGAGAGAGCGAGAGCGAGAGAGAGAGAGAGAGAGAATGAGAATGAGAATCCCAAGCAGGCTCTACACTGTTAGCACAGAGCCCAACACGGGGTTTGATCTCACGAACAGTGAGATCATGACCTGAGCTGAAATGGAGAGTCAGACACTTAACTGACAAAAGATATACCCAAGTGCTCCTCTCTCTGTTCCTTCAACCCTATTTCCATTTCCTCGTCTTAGCCCCTTGTCCCTTCCTAGCTCTATCATCTCATTGGTTTTTAGTTTGTATTTTCTTTAGGGTTTTTTTTTTTTGCACATGTGATAGATAACATGTATATTTTCTTGTTTCCTGTTCCTTCTTGTATGAAAAGTAGATACTTCATGAGGAAGTTTTTGCCTTTTAAGTCTAATCCAATACCTAGACAAATGAGAGAATCTAAACATTTAGCACCTTCAGGGGAACACATAAGGAATGAAGCTTCTAAAACTAATCTGAATTATGGACTCTACTTTCTATTTTTCTCTGTCTGTAAACATTCTTGTCCTGCATATGGGTGCCCAAAGGCACTTACCATTCAACCTACGTGTAACCACAAAACAGCGGTAGCCATCCTGATGCCACTCTGGTGTGTTGAAACACTCATCTCTGTTTCTAAACTAAGAGTGTATGTAAACTTAGAAACTTCCTCTGATAGGCAGACACAAAAGTTCAGGTTAAGCAGATGGATCTCTGATGCCACTCATCCCCCAAGATTCTGTGACTCTTGTTCCCATGGTGTCATGGTTCTAATATTCCAAACTGTAGGAGACTCATTTTACTGAGACATTTACAGGAAGCCTCACTCTCCTGTCTTGACCTTCCTCTGCCAAAGTTTCACAGTGGGTGGAATGGGCTACCCAGTACAGAAGAGCACCTTGAAAATAGGAGATCCCATGTACCTGAGGAAGGCCCTTGTGAACAACCTTGGAGAGGAGAAGAGGACTAGACTCCACATTCAGAAACTCCAAAAGGCTTTAAATATCCGGTTCAGGGAGATTGATAAAGAAAAAGCAGCCCTGAGGAAGTTTTTGGGAAAGCTTCACAAGACAACTGGCTATTTTCCTTGACTGCCCTTCTGGTGACCAGTGCCACTATAGGTAAAGAGCTTATGGAAAAGGCTCAATACAAAACACATCTGTGTCCCATGTTATCTCTGTGTGACCCAAGAAAGCAGTACAAGGAACCACTGAGACAAGGTGGAGAAAAAAGACTATACAGTGGAAGATCCAAGTGGAATGTCTACAAGGGAGTCAACAGATATCACCTACAAAAAAGAATAAGGCCTTCTTGTTTCTAGATGATCCTACAATTCCCGTAACTTTACAACTGGAAGTGGTAACATGCAGTGCATATGCTATTTCCATTCAAACTTTCCTTGAGACAAGAATAAAGCTTAGCTATTGTAGAGATCTTTGTTATATTGATCGTGGAATGCATCATATATTTGCCTTTTGTTCTTTTATCATTGATATAACTGTTATTTTCCTGTAGTTTAATAGCATGAATAAAAGTTGAGGCAAAAATTAGGAAAAGCATAAAATCTTGAATCTATAAAAGAACTTGATTCAAATTTCTTTGCCATGTATTGTGTGATTCTGGACTTAGAAACTCCTTTCTCTCATTCAAGATGGAAATAACACCTCCATTAAAAGATTGCTTTAAGGGTTAAATAAGATACTGTATATACAGGGCATATTGCAGACACCCTCAACATAGTAATAGCTAGTATTGTAATTGATTCTGTTTTAATTATTCCTGTGTAATAGAGCTCTGGTTTTATTCCTAGTTCTTTTACTGACATCCTAGGTTTCTAGGCAAGTCTGTTTCCATCCTCAGGCCTTAGATTTTGCAAGGTTGTAATGTGAGAACTGGACTGGACCATCTCCAAAGCCTCTTCCACCTGTCAGCTACTTAACACAGCACTACTTCAGAAGGTGTCTACAGCACAGAGAAAGGATCCAGCAATCAGAATGCATACCTAGGTGACTTTAGAGGCTTGGATACATTTTCTTTTCATCCATGACTTACCAATCACATGTTTTAAATTTTTTTTCAATGTTTATCTTTTTTTTTTTTAGAGAGAGAGAGAGACAGAGACAGAGACAGAGCATGAACAGAGGAGGGACAGAGAGAGAGGGAGACACAGAATCCAAAGCAGGCTCCAGGCGCCAAGCTGTCAGCACAGAGCCTGATGCAGGGCTTGAACTCATGAATTGTGAGATCATGACCTGAGCTGAAGTTGGACTCTTAACCAACTGAGCCACCCAGGTGCCCCTCACACGTTTAAAGGTAAATGTTATTCAAGTATGTATATTCTTAGCAGCCTCTTGTGATGTATTTTCTGGGTGACTGCAGAGCAAATGCAGCCTACTTCTTGAAAGCCTTTGGGATTGAGTTGCATGTCTTTATTACCTGTTTAGCCTCTGCTGTCAAACAGACATGAATTCTGCCAGATATTGCTATTTGATACTAGGTAAATTAGCTAACACTTCAATACTCTCTGTGTACCTTAAGTTGTCTCGGTTTTCAACTGTACAATGGGAATAACCATACTTCAGTTGGAAGATAGTTGTGATGTCTTCCTGTGATACTGTATATATAGATAGATGTTAGCACAACGTCTAACGCATCGTAGACTTTCAATACATGGAATTTCTAGGAATAGGCAACAACTGGAGCTTCTGAGCTAAGAAATGGCGTTATGGACTGTATCATTACTCTTGAAGCTCAGATAAGATGACCTGCTTAGCTAGATCACAGGCACACGCAACAGAAATGTGTATATGTGTATTCAAAAAAGATGAGAAAGATCTAAAGGTAGAATGTAGTGAGTTTGAGGATTCCAAGGCTGATCAAGGAAAAGACATGACCACAGACAGCAGTAGCACACAGTAAGCTTTATTAGGGTGGTGCTTTCATAGGTTACATGAGGGGCAGAGTCCCTCACAGAAAACTTTCCAGAGGCAGTGGCTCAGGACTACCGCCCAGAAGGGGGAACAAGGCAGAGGAACTCCTGGGAAGGAGGGGTATTGGACGGGGGCTTAGGTGTCTAGGCAGTGTTCCTCAGCAACAAGATGGGAAGTGCATTGGTTTGCTTGGGCTGCTGTAGCAAGGTGCCACAAATTAAGTGGCTTACACACAAATTTATTCTCATTTCTGGAGGCTGGAGATCTGGGGTCAAGGTATCGGCAGTGAAAGTTTTTCTGGAGGTCTCTCCTTGGCTTGCAGGTGACTATCTTCTAGGGAGTCCTCACAGGGTCGTCCACGTGTGTGTCTGTGTCCTGATCTCCTCTTCTTATAAGGAGACAGGTCGGATTAGGGCCCACCCTGATGACTTTATTTTACTTTAATTAGTTCTTAAGGATCCTGTCTGCTAATAAAATCCCATTCTGTGGTACTGGGGGTTAAGATGACAGCAAATGAATTTGGGTACATTCGTATGTTCTGAAGAGCAGCCGCATAGTAGGGTCTTTCATGGCCCCAAGGTTTGCTTTGTCTGTAGCTAGCAGATGTTAGGTGTGGTTTCACAAGGTATGCAAAGCAGGTGGGCTCTAAATGGGCTTATTTGGACTATATTTAAAGCATAAATGTAAAAATTTGAGCTTGATAGTAGTATGTTATGAACTAGAGGTCTCAGCCTGCTGTGAAGAAATAAACAGCATAGGAGCCAATATATGGGGCGTCTTTGATTCACTTAACACTCCATCTGTTGGCTCCGTGTTCGTTTTACAATTGAAATTGTGTGTTACTTTATAATGCCCAAGTTTGGAGCCAGTGATAAAGCACTCTAAGGACCCCCTATCCTACAAAAGCAAGATTTCAAAGCCCATTTACAGCCAGCTGCAGGGAAAGCCCAGAGAATAGATCAGAAATGAAGAGTTTGACTTGTTTGATCTGTTTAGTCAGTAGAGTGACATTCTGGTCCCATTGATACATGTCCCTGGCTATCTGTAAAGCTTGATGAAGATTACCAACCCACATACAGCAAGATGTGTGAGCAAGTGCACGATCCCACCCCTCTTTAATAGCTTATAAGAAATCTAAGTCTTTGCAGTTGTGTAACACTATGGTCCTAAAGTACATGGACATTCAGCCAAGAGTTCCTGTCCCTGGGCCATTTAGTTTCTGTGGATAATTCCTTGGACACAGCTGTTTGTTTCTTTTACCTGTTGTGAGGTGCCCTGCACGCCTGGTGTCCTCAGAATTGGTGCTCAGAATTGGTGATTCTAGAGTGGTTAGCACCAGGGGACTGGTGGGAGAACTCATTTTGGCATTGGAGAATTTTGGCTGGCATGGTTTGTAAACACAAGTACTTGGGGTTCCCTTGCTGAGTAAAAAATCTAATGGGATTTTAAGCCATATCCAAGTACAGAAAGTACTTTGCAGTGTTGGATGGGGGAAAGCTTATGATGGGGAGGCTGTTTGACTCTTTTAGGTCCACCAGACTCCCTCTGCTCCCTGTATGCTATATGTTCCTGAGAGGGGTGAGTTTGTGTGGCTCAGTGAGATTCCAGGTGGTGTGAATAGGAGCATATAATTATGGTCTAATGGTCATGGATGGTAACTTCACACTCAGCACCCGGGTCAACTAAATGGGTTTTGTGCTTAGTCCACCATTGCCCACACATTTCTGTGGCTAGCCTCACGCAGATTCATTGGATTTCAGTGCTCTTGTTGAGGGGAGTAGGTTCACGTCGATGAGTGAAGTTTACAGGAGACTTTGGCAATGGGAGAGCTATTATTCTTATGTGCACCAAAATCAAGTTGTCAGAATGAAGTCCAGCATGCGAGTAGGTCTGTTTAGGTATATATTGCTGTGGCTAAGGCTGTACACAGGTTTGGTTTGGTGAGCAGTTGTATATTCCTTTTTACTCAGATTATTGTGCCTTAGGGATTGAGCTTCCCCCTGATTGCCAGTAGTAAGGAGCATCAGTGTGCTTCCATGAGTGTGGGATGAGTTTCACAGGTGCTCTTGGTGGTTTGAAAAAAGGTTACTTTAGCTGTGTACCAAATTAGAGCCTCATCATGGGGTACTCACACATGGGATCCTCACAGGTGGGCCAAGTTATTTCAAAAATAGACATCAGTTGTATACACATCCATCCCGTTTTTGCCCATTTATGAGAATGTTGCTGTGTTTCACTGTAGGACCACATGCTCCACTTGTCTCTATCTAGGGCAGATGTTTGTACAGCTTTTGTAGCTTCAGGGGTGGTACCTTGGGAAGTGGTGGTGTGATCACACCAAGAAATTTCCTCCCAGCTTCTCTTCCTTGCTGTTTTTTCATTATTGTTTCTATCTTCTGTAAGGTGGGATATGTACGGTTTTTATAATTGAGATATAATTGACATGTAATATTAGCTTTAGGTAAACAGCATAATGATTTAGTATATGTATATATTGTAACATCATTACCAAAATAAGTTTAGTTAACATCCATCATCTCACAGGTACGATTTTATTCTTTTTTCTTGAGATGAGAATTTTTAAGATCTACTTTCTTAGTAACTTTCAAATGTACAGTATTGTTACTTGTAGTCAGCATGCCACACATTACGTTCCCAAAACTTATTTATCTTATAACTGGAAGTTTGTGCCTTAAATAATTCTAACATAGTTAACATACAGTGTTATATTAGTTTCAGGTGTACAATACAGTGGTTCAACAACTCCATGTGTTAGTGCTCATTAAGATATGTGTACTCTTAATCCCCCTTCACCTATCTCACCCATCCCTCCACCCACCTCCCCTATAGTAACTATCTGTTCTCTATAGTTAAGAGTCTGTTCCATGTTGTCACAAATACCTGAACTTTCTTCTTTTTATGGGTGCATAATATTCCATTATATGTATATGTATGCATGTACCTATATATATCTGACAACATAGTTATCCATTTATATAACAATGGATCCTTAGGTTGTTTCTATATCTTGACTGTTGTAAATAGTGCTGTAATGAACGTGGTAGTGCTCATATCTATTTGAGATAGTGAGTTCATTTCCTTCAGATAAATAACAAGAAATGGGATTGCTGAATTATATGGTAGTTATATTTATAATTTTTTGAGCAATCTCCATACTGTTTTCCATAGTGACTGCACCAATGTACATTCCCATCAAGAGGATGCAAGCATACCCTTTGCCACCACTTACTTAGTCTTCCTGGTAATAGCCATTCTAACTGCTGTGAGGTAATGTCTCATTATAGTTTTGATCTGCAATTCCTGATGATTAATGATGTTGAGCTTCTTTTCATGTATCTGCTGGCCATCTGTATGTCTTCTTTGGAAACATGTCTATTCAGATCCTCTGCGCATTTTTTCATTGGATTGTTTGGTTTTGCTATTGAGTTATATGAGTTTTTATAAACTTTGGATGTTAGCCCCTCATCAGATACATGATTTGCAAATATCTTCTCTCATTCTGTAGTTGCCTTTTCATCTTCTTGATGATTTCCTTTACTGTTCATAAGCTTTTTAGTTTTATGCAGTTCCATTTGGTTATTTTTGCTTTTGTTGTCTTTGTTTTTGGTTCAAATCAAAAAAAGCATCACAAAGATAGATGTCAGGGAGCTTACACCCTATGTTTTCTTGTAGGACTTTTTAGGATTTCAGGTCTTATATTCATATCTTTAATCCATTTTAAGTTAATTTTTGTGTATGGAATAGTTATCCAGTTTTCCCAAAACCATTTATTGAAGAGAGTGTCCTTTCCCTGTTGAATATTCTTGGTTCTCTTGTCATAAATTAATTGACAATATGTGCATGAGTTTATTTCTGGGCCCTTTGTTCTGCTCCATTGATCTATGTGTCTGTTTTTATGTCAATACCATACTGTTTTAATTACTACAGCTTTGTAAGATCATTTGAAATCAAGGAGCATGTTACTTTGTTGTTCTTTCTCAAAATTGCTTTGGTTATTTGGGGTATTTCGTGGTTCCATACAAATTTGAGGATTTTTTGTTCTATTTCTGTGAAAAGGCCATTGGAATTTTGATATAGGTGGCACTTAATCTGTAGATTGCTTGTAGTGTGAATATTTAAACATAGTAATTCTTAGCTATGAGCATGGAATTTCTTTCAATTTATTTGTGTCTTTAGTTTCTTTAAAAAAATTTTTAAATTGTTTTTAATGTTTATTTTTGAGAGAGAGAGAGAGAGAGAGAGAGAGAGAGAGAACGAACACGAAGGGGGTAGGGGCAGAGAGAGAGGGAGACACAGAATCCGAAGCAGGCTCCAGGCTCTGAGCTGTCAGCACAGAGCCCAACGCCAGGCTCAAACTCACAAACCATGAGATCATGACCTGAACCAACTGAGCCACCCGGGTGCCCCTTAAAAATTTTTATTATGTTTATTTTTGAGAGGTAGAGAGAACATTAGTCGGGGAGGGTCAGAGAGAGAGGGAGACAGAATCCAAAGCAGGCTCCAGGCTCTGAGCTGTCAGCACACAGCCTGACGCAGAGCTTGAACTCATGAACCATGAGATCATGACCTGAGCTGAAGTCGGACACTCAACCAACTGAGCCACCTGGGTGCCCCTTAAAAATTTTTATTATATTTATTTTTGAGGGAGAGAGAACATTAGTGGGGGAGGGTCAGAGAGAGAGGAAGACAGAATCCAAAGCAGGCTCCAGGCTCTGAACCGTCAGCACAGAGCCCGATGTGGGGCTTGAACTCATGAATTGTGAGATCATGACCTGAGCTGAAGTCGGTGCTTAGCCAGCTGAGCCACCCAGGTGCCCCTAATTTAATTTTAAATTCCAACATAGTTAACATACAGTGTTATGTTAGCTTCGGGTGTACAATACAGAGATTCAACAGTTCCATATATCACCCTGTGCTTATCAGACAAGTGCATTCCTTAATCCCCATCACCTCTTTCTCCCATACCCTCACCCACCTCCCCTCTGGTAACCATCAGCTTGTTCTCTATAGTTAAGAGTCTCTTTCTTGGTTTTTCTGTTCATTTTTGTTTGTTTGTTTCTTAAATTCCACATACAAGCAAAATCATATGGTGTTTCTTTCTCTTATTTCGCTTAGGATTATGCTCTCTAGCTCCATCCATGTTGTTGTAAATGGCAAAATTTTGTTCTTTTTTATGGATGAATAATAATCCAGTGTGTGTGTGTACCACATCTTCTTTATCCATTTATCTATTGATGGATGGTAGGGGTGCTTCCATACTTTGGATATTGTAAATAATGCTGCTATAAACATGGGGGTGCATGTATCGCTTTGAATTGGTTTTGTGTGTGTGTGTGTGTGTGTGTGTGTGTGTGTGTGTGTGTGTGTGTTTTGGTAAATACCCAGTAATGCAATTATTGGATTGTAGAGTAGTGCTATTTTTATGTTTTTTTTGTTTTTTTTAACATTTATTTATTTTTGAGACAGAGACAGAGCATGAACAGGGGAGGGTCAGAGAGAGGGAGACACAGAATCTGAAACAGGCTCCAGGCTCTGAGCTGTCAGCACAGAGCCCGACGCGGGGCTCGAACTCACAGCCCTCACAGACCGCGAGATCATGACCTGAGCTGAAGTCGGCCGCTTAACTGACTGAGCCACCCAGGCGTCCCTCTATTTTTATGTTTTTGAGGAACCTCCCTACTGTTTTCCACAGTGGCTGCACCAGTTTGCATTCCCACCCACAATCCAAAAGGTTCCTTTTTTTCTACATCCTTGCCAACACTTGATCCCTTCTTATATTGTTGATTTTAGCCATTCTGGAAAGTGTGAGATGATATCTTATTGTAGTTTTTATATGCATTTTTCTGGTAATGAGTGATGTTGAGCATCGTTTTATGTGTCTGTTGGCCATATGGATGTCCTCTGGGGAAATGTCTGTTCATGTCTTCTGCCCATTTTTTAAATTGGGTTATTTATTTTTTGAATGTTGAGTTATATCAGTTCTTTATATGTTTTGGATACTAACCCTTTATCAGATATGTTATTTGCAAATGTCTTCTCCTATTCAGTAGGTTGCCTTGTCAGTCTTGTTGATTATTTCCTTCACTGTGACAGAAAGAAGCTTTTTATTTTGATGTAGCCATAGTAGTTTATTTTTGCTTTTGTTTCCCTTGCTTCAGGAGAAATATCTAGAAAGAAATTGTTATGACTGATGTCAAGGAAGTTCCTGCCTGTGTTCTTCTCTATGACTTTGACAGTTTCCTGTCTTGCATTTAGATCTTTCATGCGTTTTGAATTTATTTTTGTGTATGGTGTAAGAAAGTGGTCCGGTTTCATTTTGCATGTTGCTGTCCAGTTTTCCCAACACCATTTGTTAGATATTCTTTCCTGCTTTGGCCATATATTTGTAAGTCCATTTCTGGGTTCTCTATTCTATTCCATTGATCTATGTGTCTCTTTCTGTGCCAGTACCATACTGTTTTGATTACTACAGTTTTATAATATAATTTGAAGTCTGGAATTGTGATGCCTCCAGCTTTTCTTTTCTTTTCAAAGTTGCTTTGGCTATTCGGGATCTTTTGTGGTTCCATACAAATTTTAGGATTGTTTGTTCTAGCTGTGAAAAATGCTATTGGTATTTTGATAGGCATTGCATTAAATCTGTAGATGGACTTGAGTAGTATAGATATACTAACAGTATTTGTTTTTCTAATCCGTGAGCATGGAATGTCTTTCCATTTCTTTGTGTCATCTTCATTTTTTTCATCAGTTTTTGACAGTGTTCAGAGTACAGATTTTTCACCTCCTTGGTTAATTTTATTCCTAATTTTATTATTTTCTGAGCAGTTGTAAATGGAATTTTCTTAATCTCTCTTTCTTCTAGTTCATTATTCGTGCATAGAAATGCAACAGATTTCTGTACATTGAATTTATATCCTGTGACATTCTGGAGTTTATCACTTTTAGTAGTTTTTTTTTTTTTTGGTGGAGTTTTTAGGGTTTTCTGTATGTAGTATTATATCATCTGCAAATAGTTAAAAGATTTACCTCTTTACCAGTTTGGATACCTTTTTTTTCTTATATGATTGCAGTAGCTAGGACTTCCAGTACTATGTTGAATAATAGAGTGGACATGTTGTCATGTTCCTGACTTTGAGAGGAAAGCTCTCAGTTTTCCCCAAATGAATATAATGTTTGTTGTGGGGTCTTCATATATGGCCTTTATTAGGTCAAGGTATGTTCCCTCTCTCCCTACTTTGTTGAGGATTCTATCATGAATGGATGGTGTACTTTTCAAATGCTTTTTCTGTGTCTATTGAAATGATCATATGGTTCTATTTTAATGTGTATCACTTGATTTGTGAATACTGAACCACCCCCATAGCCTAGGAGGAATAAATCCCATTTGATAGTGGTGATGATTTTTAAATGTATTGTTGAATTCGATTTTCCAATATTTTATTGAGAATTTTTGCATCCATGTTCATCAGGGATGTTGACTCAGTTTTCTTTTTTAGTGGAGTCTTTATCTGGTTTTGGTATCACAGGGTAATGCTGGCCTCAGAAAATTAATTTGAAAGTCTTCCTTCCTTTTTTATTTTTTGGAATAGTTTGAGAATAATGGGTATTAACTCTTTAAATGTTTGTTAGAATTTGCCTGTTGAAGCCATCTGATCTTGGACTTTTGTTTGTTGGGAGTTGATTACTTGTTGATTACTGATTAAATTTCTGAGCTGCTTATTGGTCTGTTCAAGTTTTCTATTTTGTCATGTTTCAATTTTGGTTAATATATATGTTTCCAGAGATTTATGCATTTTTTCCAGGTTGTCAAATTTGTTGGCATATAGTTTTTCATATTTTCTTATAGTTTGTATTTCTGTGGTGGTGTTTGTTATTTCTCCTCTTTTACTGGTGATTTGGTTTGGGTCCTTTTCCTTCCTTCCTTCCTCCCTTCCTCCCTTCCTCCCTTCCTCCCTTCCTCCCTTCCTTCGTCTGGATAGAGGTTATCAACTTTGTTGATCTTTTCAAAGAATCAGCTGGTTTTCTTGATCTATTGATGTTTATTTTTGTTTCTGTATTATGCATATATACATATACGTGCACTTTGTTTCTATATATATGCATACATATATATATGCTCGAATCTTTATTATTTCCTTCCTTCTGTTGGTTTTGGGTTTTGCTTGTTGCTCTTTTTTCTAGCTCCTTTAGGTGTAAAGTTAGGTTTTTTGAGATTTTTCTTCTTGAGGTAGGTAGGTTTTCATTTTCATTTGTTTCCGTGTACTTTTTTATTTCTTTGATTTCTTGGTTGACCCACTTATTGTTTAGTAGCATGTTATTTAACCTCCATGATTTGCATTCTTCCCAGATTTTTTCTTGTGGTTGATTTCTAATTTCATAGTGTTTTAGTCAGAAAAGATGCATGGCATGACTTCGATCTTTTTTAATTTGTTGAGACTTGTTTTGTGACCTAACAACTGATCTATTCTGGAGAAAGTTCCATGTGCACTTGAAAACAATGCATATTCTGTTTTAGAATGGAATGTTCTGAATATATCTGTTATATCCATCTGCTCCAGTGTGTCATTCAAAGCCACCGTTTCCTTATTTATTTTCTGTTTAGATAACCTGTCCATTGATGTAAGTGGGACATTAATGTTCTCTATTATTATTGTATTATTGTCAGATACTTCCTTTATATTTATTATTAGCTGCTTTTATTTGGGTGCTTCCATGTTGGGTACATGTATTTTTATACTTGCTGTATCTCATTGTTTGTCCCCTTTATTTTTATATAGTGTCTTTCTTTTTACAGTCATTGTTTTAAAATCTATTTTGTCTGATATCAGTTTTGCTGCCCTTGCTTTCTTTTGACATCCATTTCTGTGGTAAATGTTTCTCCATCCCCTTACTTTACTTTCTAATTTTTTTAAATATTTGTTTATTTTTGAGGGGGGGTGGACGAGGAGCAGAGAGAGAAGGAGACACAGAATCTGAAGCAGGCTCCAGGCTCTGAGCTGTCAGCACAGAGCCTGATGCAGGACTTGAACTCACAAACCATGAGATCATGGTTTGAGCCAAAGTCAGATGCTTAACTGACTGAGCTCCTTGGCTCCCCATTTCCATCCTCTCACCTTCAACCTGCACGTGTCTTTAGGTCTGATATGATTTTCTTGTAGGCAGCATATAGATGGATCTTGGTTTTTATTTTTTTTAAATCCATTCTGTCAACCTATGTATTTTTTTTCAGTCTGTGAAAAAAAAACCTGGAACTTTATTTACATTCAAAGTAGTTATTGATAATTATGCACTTACTACTGTTTTGTTACTGGCCCTGTGGTTTTTGTAATTTTTCTCTGATACTTTCAATCTTTCATGGTTTGCAGGTTTTCTTTAGTGAAGGATTTCTTACTCTTATATTTTGCTTATCTTTTTATTTATGATTACCATTAGATATATATATATATAACATCTGCATGTAGCAGTTTATATTAAATTGATGGTTGCTTAATTTTGAACTCATTCTTTATTCCCCACCACTATTCAGATATTCAGTATCATATTTTATGTCTTTATTTTGTGCTTTTCTTGACTGATTTTTACAGATATAATTTATTTATTTTGCTTTTGTGCTTCCTACTTTTCTTACTCATGGTTTTTGTTTTACACTCAGAGTCCCCCTTAAAATTTCTTGTAGGGCTAGTTTGGTGGTCACAAATTCTTTTAACTTTTGTCTTGGAAACTTTGGATCTCTCCTATTCTGAATGATATAGCCTTGCTAGATATAATATTCTTGGCTGGAGATTTTTCCCTTTCAGCACTTAGAATACATAGTGCCACTCCCTTCTGCCTTACAGAGTTTCTGTTGAAAAATCACCTGATAGCCTTTTGGGGTTTCCTTTGTATGTAATCTTTGTCTCTTGGAACCTTTACATTTCTGTGTCTATCAGTATTTTTTGCTATTTTAATTACCAGGTGTCTTGGTGTAGACCTCCTTGGGTTGATTTTTGTTGGAGGCTTTCAGTGTCTCCTGGATCCTGATTGGTTTCCTTCCCCAAATTCTGGAAGTTTTCAGCTATTATTTCTTCAAGTGCATTTTCTGCCTCCTTCCTCTCTTTTCTTGTTCTGGGATCCCTATAATGCAGCTGTTATTACTCTTTATAGTATTTCTGAGTTCCCTAACTCTCATTTGTTGTTATTTTTCACTCTTCTGTTCAGCTTGCTTTCATTCCTGTCTCCTCCAGATCACTCAACCAATTCTTCTGCTTCCTTTGGTCTATTTATTTTCTTTACTGTATTTTAAATTTCAGTTTTTCATCTCTGATAGGTTCTTTATGTTTTCAGTCTATTAAGAGTCTCACTGAGGTCCTGTATTTTTTTTTTCAAATCCAGTGAATACCTTTATGATCATTACTTTAAATTCTCTAGTGGGCATATTACTTATGACCATTTTGTTTAGCTCTCTTGCTGTGATTTTGTCTTGTTCTTTCTTTGGGACATATTCCTCTGTATCCTCATTTTGTCTACTTCTCTGTGTCTGTTTCTATGTATTAGAAAGGTCAGCTATATCTCCCACTCTTGAAAGTTGTGGCTTTATGAAGAATAGGCTCTGTTGGATCTTCCTGTGCAAAGTCTCCCACTCACATATAGACATCCCACTCAGGGGTGTCTATATGTGTTGTGTGAGCCCTCTTGTTATGGCTGAGCCACTTTTGTCTTCAGTCATCTGCAGTGGCTTTCTTTGTCATGGGCAGGGTTTGGTCCCTGTTGTTGTTAGTGGGCCAGTGTTGGGCCACTGTGAGCTTGAGTTGAGTCAGACCAGGTATTTGCCAGAGATACAGTAGCACCAAACTACAGGGTGATTTCTCTGTGTTGTCCTCTGAGAAGCTTTTGTTGGTGGGCCTGGCCATTCCCACAGATGTCTGACCCTAGTGCACAGCTGGGTCCACATTTGGACTGTTGTGTGTGGTCATCTTCCCCCTCTACCCTGGACAGGATCACTTTGGAGTGGTGCTGCCTCCTGTCAAGGCTGCTTGCACACTGCCAGGTTTGTGGCACCACTTTGCATGGGCTTGGGCCTAGGGTGTATTGGAGGGCTGGGTCCACAAGAGAACACAGGGGGTGGGTGCTGTTAACATGCTAGGCCAAAAGTGTTTGCACTGCACTGGTTCCCAGAGGGGGTCCGTGTGTCAAGGCTTGGGCGGGCAGGGGAGGGAAATGGCATCTGGCAGCTTCTTTGTTCCTGGAGAAGCCCCCCAGAGATCCCTGCCCCTCCAGCACACACATGAGATTAGTAAACAAATGTCCCTCCTGTACACCCCTAATGGTTTTCAAATTGCTGCTTCTATGCTGTATCACCATGGTGCCATTTTTCCTGTCTCTTTAAGGGCAGGGACTCATTTTCCTATTGCCCATCAGATAGCCACTCTTCCAGAGTGGAGCCCACTGATTTTTAAACTTCCAGTATTAAGCCCCACAAACTACACAAACTCAAAATATTAGGCTCCTCTGGTTTTCACAGCCAAATATTACACAGACTCGTCTTATGCAGGTCCCCCCATGCCTGGGGTGCTTGGTGTGAGAGTCTGTTTCTCTTCCCTCTTCATGTATAAGGTGTTCCTCCCTACTAGGGATAGTCCCATGGGTCTATTTAACTCTGGACTCTGTTTCTACCCTTCCAACCCTCTTTGATGTGGCTTCTTCTCTACATTTAGCTTTGGGGAGTCTGTTCTGCCAGTCTGCCAGGTGTTCTCTAGGTGTATCCATGGGATAAGGTGATCCTAGTATCCTCCTACTCTACCATTTTCCCCAGAAGTCAGCCATTTTAAATTTATTTTTGTGTATAGTGTAAGAAAGTGATCCAATTTTACTCTTCTGCATCAGCTGATTTTCTCAGCACCATGTATTGAGGAGAGTGCCTGTTAACCGTTGTGTGTTTTTGCCTCCTTTGTTGGAGATTAATTGACCATATAAACTTGTTATTTCTGTTCTGTATATTTTACTGAAGTATATGTCTCTCTGTGTGCCAGTACCACACTGTTTTTGATTACTACAGATTTGTAGTATCTCTTGAAATCTGGCATTGTGATACCTTCTTTGTTCTTTCTCAAGATTGCTTTGGCTGTTTGGGGTCTTTTGTGTCTCTGTATAAATTTTAGGCTTATTTTCTAGTTCTAAAAAAACACCATTTGTATTTTGATAGGAAGTACATTCAATCTGAAGATTGCTTTGGGTAGTATGCACATTTTAACAATATTAACTTTCCCAGTCCTTGAACGTGGTATATCTTTCCATTTGTTTATACTCAGTTTCTTTCATCAGTGTCCTGTAGAGTGTAGGTCTTTCACTCCTTGGTTAAATTTATTCTAGGGAATTTTATTCTTCTTGGTGCATTTACAAATGGCAGTTTTAATTTCTTTCTCCTACACTGTTCATAGCATATAGGAACACAAAATTTCTGTATATTAACTATGTATCCTGCAACATTAATGAGTTAGTGCTAATAATGTTTGTGGAGACTTTCAGGTTGTAGTATCATGTCATATGCAAATACTGACAATTTAACTTCTTCTTTACCAATTCAGATGCCATTTCCTTCTTTTTCTTGTCTGATTGCTATAGCTAGAACTTCTAGTAATGTATTGAGTAAAAGTGGTAAGTAGACACTTTATCTTATTCCTGATCTTAGAGAAAAAGCTTTCAGTTTTTCACTGTTTAGTCTGATGTTAGCTGTGGGATTTTTATATATGGGCTTTATTATGTTGTGATATGCTCCCTCTGAATGCACTTTGTTGAGAGTTACTAGCATGAACCAGTGTTGTATTTTGTCAAATGCTCTTTCTCCCATATTGAGATGACTGTACGGTTTTTATCCTTCCTCTTGTTAATGTGATGTATTGCATGGATTGATTTGTGAATATTGAACTATCTTTGCATTCCTGGAATACATTCCACTTGATTATGGTGAACGATCCTTTTCTGTAGTGTTGAATTTGGATTGCTAATATTTTGTTGACATTGAGCCTTAATTGTTAATTGCTGTGGGCATACTGGTGGGAAGGACTGGCTGTAATGATCTCCTCTGGATGCTGAAGGTGCATTGTGGACAGGTTTTACTCCATACACTGGTGGCTGAGAGGTCCAGTGCAGCTGCTGTAGGCTCACTGGTGGGAAGAGTTTCTCCCTGTGCTTCTGAGAGGACTGGCTGCATCCACCATAAGCTTGCTCTTGGGCATGACCAGCGCTTAGTCTGGTTGTCTGCAGTTACCCGCTATGACACACCAGGGGCAACAAAAGGCAGGGCTGGCTCACTGCACACCCAAGTAAGAGCCCTACCTGCAGGAGCTACAGCCATGTTAGTGTATGGGGTTAGCTACCTACATACTCAGGGCAAGAGTTGTTTTGCAGGGGTGTTGGTACCAGTGGGGTTGCCTGCTGGATGTGGCAGGATAGTAACTGCTTTGGAGGGGCATGTGCTGGGCTGAGTTGGGTGGGGTTGGTCATCAGAGGAACACATGGGCAGGGCATGTGGTGCTAGCAATGTAGATGGAGAATGTTAGAACTAGCTCCTACAAGGTCCAGTTATCTAGGCTGGGGAAGGGTAAGAAAAATGGTATCTACCAGTACTTTTGTTCCTGGAGAAATCTGGAGATCCCTTCCTTTCTACCCCATGTACTTCAGGCACTTTTGAAACTGCTGCTTCTGTGGTTGTCTTGGCATAGTTGTTTAGCATGCTGGCTAAACATGGTGGAAGCTAGATTTCCTGTAGTTTTCAGACACTTTTAGAGTTAAGCCAGACTGATTTTCAAAACTAGACATATAGGGACTCATCTTCCCAGTTCATGTCCTAAGGGTAGTGGTGCCCATTGTGGGATCTGATTCCCTCACTCCAAGCTTGTGATGTCCCTTTTGTTGCAGTCATTCACCCTGGGGACCTGGTTCCCAACCACTTCTCTGCCCCTCCTGCCATTTCTGATGTCGCCTTCCCTCTGTGAGTCGCTGTGGAAGATCTGTCAGTTTTCAGGTCATTTTTGGAGTGAAATACAATACATCTTTGTTCCCTTGGTGTGTCCGTGGGATGAAGTAAGCTCAGGACCTTACTACTCTGCCATTTCCCTTTCTCCCCCACTTTTTAATGTTTTTAATCAAATCTGAGAAGTTTGCAATTACTATTTCTTCAAATGCTGTTTCTGCCCCTTTATATCTGTTCTGTCCTTCTGTATATCTATTTATGTACATTTTGGCATGCTTGATGGCATTCCACAGGTAGCTCAGGCTATGTTCTTGTTAGAGGTTTTTTTTTCAATCAGTTTCTCAAACTGGATAATCTCAGTTGACATATCTTCAAATTTTTTGATTCATTCTTCTGCCAGCTTAAGCTTATTATTGAACTTCTGCATAGAATTTTTCACTTCAGTTATATTTTTCAAATCTAGAATTTACATTCTTTTTCATAATTTCTCTTTATTGATACTGTATATTTGTTAGTACACTATTCTCCTGGTTTCCTTAAATTCTTGTTCCATGTTCTGTGTTATAAAAGCCTAATAAACAATGAGTGAGTGCTCCAACACAGAGCCAATCTGTAAAAGACTGAAGAAGTATTTTTTCCTCTTTTATTCCTTCCTTTCCTCTTTGTTTCCTTCCTTCATTTCCTTTCCCTCTTCCTTTCCTTTTGTGTTTGCCCCTCCTTCCTTTGTTCCTCCTTTCCTTTGCTTCCTTCCTTAGGAATTCAACTGACCATACATTAAAGAAACAGAGACCTTAGAGACTATCCCACAAATAGAAACTTTATTCAAGTCACTAAACAAACTACTACAACCAACACTAAGTAACAAAAGCAAACTTTAAAGAGGGGGAAGAATCTGGGGTCCAGAGTTACCAAATTATAGTATTTAAAACATACAGTTCTCAACAAGAAAAATGACAAAGCATGCAAAGGAACAAGAAAATATGGCTCACAAACAGGAAAAATTAAGAGACACTGAGCTCCAGAAGCACAGAAATTGAGCTTGCTATACAAAAACTTTAAATCAGCTATCTTTAATATGCTCAAAAGAGCTAAACAAAACCAGGAAAAAGTTTCTCAACATAAAGGATTATATAAAGAAATTATAACATTCTAGAACTGAAAAATACAATAACATGAAAAATTCGCTAGAGTTTTTAAAGATGATTTGAACAGAAGAGTCAATAAACTTGGTAAGACAACTGAAATGATCAAGTCTGAGGAGCAGAAAGAAAAAAGAAAAGTGAACAGAGAAGAGACCTGTAGAATACCATCAAGAATACAAACATATGGGGGTGCCTTGGTGGCCAGTTAAGTAGCCGATTCTTGATTTTGGCCCAGTTCATGACCTTGTGGTTCATGGGATCAAGCCCTAATTTGGGCTCCATGCCAACAGCATGGAGCCTACTTGGGATTTTCTCTCTCCCCCTCTCAAATAAAGTTTAAAATAAAATATAAAATAAACTTAAAAAAAAGGAATACAAACATATGCATCATAGGACTCCCAGAAATAAGAGCAAGAAAGGGGCAGGAAGAATCTATGAATAAATCATGGCCAAAACTTCCCCAAAGTGATAAAAAAAAAAATCATGCATCTTTAAATCTAAAAAGCTCAGTTAACTCCCAAGTGTGTAAACCTCAGGGTCCTGCACCAAAACATAAAGCATCAAAAGCTAAAAACAAAAAGAATATTGAAAGCAGAGTAACATCATATAAAAGGGATCTTCAATAAAATTAGGCCAGTTTCTCAGAAGATTGCTTTAGCAAGAGGTAGGATGATAATATATTTAATAATTGCTGAAAGAAAAAAAACCTGTCAACAAATAATTTTGTATCTCGTGAAACTGTCTCAAAAGTAAAGGAAAAATTAAGGCATCACAAGATAAACAAAAACTAAGGGAGAGTGTGGCTGTTGGATATGCCCTGTAAGAAATGTTTAGGGGCACCTGTGTGGCTCCATTGGTTAAGTATCTGATGCTTGATTTTGGCTCAGGTTATGATCTCAAAGTTCATGGAATTGAGCCCTGCATCAGCTGGGGTAGCACTGAGCAGAGCCTTCTTAGGATTCTCTCTCCCACTGTGCCCCTCTTCCACTCAAACCCTCTCTCCCTCAAAATAAATTCTTAAGGGTGTCCTTCAGGTTTACATGAAAGGACACTAGACAGTAACTCAAAGCCATATGAAGAAATAACACTGATAAAGATAACTACACAGATAAATAAAAAATCACTATAATCAGAAGGAAACTAAGATGGCAGCATAACAGGAGGACCCTAGGCTTGCCTCATCCCTCAAACACAGCTAGATAACTATCAAATCATTTTGACTACTCAACAAATCAACCTGAGTTGGATAGAACAAACTTCACAACTAAAGGGAGAGAAGAAGCCGCTTTGAGGAAGACAGGAAATGCAGAGACATGGTTTGGGGAAGAAATGGATCATGGTGCTGCAGAGAGGAGGGAGCTCTGGTCACAGAGAAAGGCGAGAGAGAGTAGAGAGCACAAGGATAAGCACAAGGAGAGCACTTCCCCCAAAGCCATTGGCTGGGAAAATGACAAGGGCTGATTTTCATGAGGTTTTGCAAGCAGCAGGGCTCAAAGCAGTATCAGAGTTTCCTTAGCTTGGCTGGGATAGAACCCTGAGGACATTGCCTTACTCAAGAGACAGAGGCAGGGCACGCTGTGCAATCTAAGGAACACCTAAGTGGCAGAGGGAGAGCCTGTTCATTCTCTTGAAAGCACAGCTATGAGAGGTAGCATTACCTCTCTGGGGACAAAAGAACTGGTGGGTGCCATTTCCCTACCCTGCCCCTCAGCATAGGTGCACAGACACCTGCTGAGGGCAGCCAACCCAGACACTTGCTTTGCTCCATATTGCATGCCACTGTGCTCTGGCACAGCTGCCCTTCTGGGTCAAACCTGCATCAGTCCCAGCATGGTGAGACCCTTTACCAGAGGATCAGTACAGATACCCACCATACTAGGTCCTGGAACTCTGGAATTTTAAAAGTCAGCTGGCCTGGCTGGGATAGAGCCCAGGGTGCACTGAGCTGCTCCAGGAAGGCAAGCAGCCCAGAGACTGAAATTAGGGATCTGAAAAATGTACAAGGGGAATTTATTAATTCCTCTGAAACTGCCTCCCTGAGAACAGCCAGCATGTACTCCTCTCTCCAGAGAGAAGCTGGCTAGTGCCATTTCCCTCCCACATCCCTAAGCATAAACCAACTTCAGCAAAGAGCACAGCACCAATACTGGCTGCCTGACCTGCTTACACCAAGTCCCACCCCCTCTGCACTCTTCTGGTACTTTCTCAGGCAAGTGTGCCTAAAGAACAGTGCAGCTGACCCCTCCCCCCAGAATACCAGCACACACCCGTGTACATGTTTACAGACCATAGTTCTTCAAAGCTTCAATTCTAGTGTAAGTAGCATCAGGTCTCTCTTAATGAGCAGAGCAGAGCACACCTAGTTAAAACTTGCCACACTCTGGCCAAGGTCCAAATACTGCCCACTTCAGGTAAGAAGAAACTCTGTGGGCAACTTACCCGAGGGATACAGCACCAAAACACAGCAGCAGAGTGTATGCAGGACACTTCCTGGAGCACGAGGCTCTGGACATTTTATCACCTCTTCTTTGTAAAGCCATTACTCTCAGAAGCTGGAAATTAACAGGCTTTCTTAACACAGAAGAAGACAGGCCTAGACAAAATGCCAAGATGGGGGAATTCATGCCAAAAGAAAGAACAACAAAAGGTCACAGCCAGGCATCTAATAAAAACAAAAGTAATATGCCTGATCCAGAATTTAAGGCAACAATCATAAGGATACTAGCTGGGCTTGAGAAACCATAGAACACAGCAGAGAGACCCTTACACTTGAGAAACCATAGAACACATCAGAGAGACCCTTACCAGAGAGATAAAAGACCTAAAAATAAATCAGGCCAAAATGAAAAGTGCAACAAGAGTTTTGAAACTGACTGCATGTAATGATCACCAGAATGGAACAAGAATAAGAATCAACACACATACAGGCAAGAGGTCTGAACCAGAATTTAGAGTCAAGATAATAATACTATCTGGAGTTGAAAATAGATTAGAATCCCTTTCTGCAGAGATAAGTAAAAGCTAGTCAGGATGAAATAAAAAATGCTACAACTGAGCTGCAATCTTGAAGGATGCCATGACAGCAAGGATGGATGAAGCAAGAGCAGTGAATCAGTGATACAGAGGACAAACTTACAGAGAATAATGAAGCAGAAAAAAAAGGCAAAAGAGTATGGTGTAAGAATTAGAGAACTCAGTGACTCATTAAAAAGGAATAATATCAGAATCATAGGGGTCCCAGAAGATGGAGAGAGAGAGAGAAAGGAGTAGATGGTTTATGTGAACAAATCATACTGGAAAACTTTCCTAACCTGGGGAATGACACAGATATCAAAATCCAAGAAACAGAACTCCCATTAGATTCAACAAAAGCTCACCATCAACAAGGCATATCATAGTCAAATTCACAAAATACTCAGGCAAGGAAAGAGTCGTGAAAGCAGCAGGGGAAAAAAAGTCCTTAACCTACAAGAGAAGACAGATCAGGTTTGCAGCAGAACTATCCACAGAAACTTGGCAGACCAGAAAGGAGTGGCAGGATATATTCAATGTGCTGAATTGGAAAAATATGCAGCCAAGAATTCTTTATACAGCAAGGCTGTCATTCAAAATAGAAGGAGAGATTAAAAGTCTCCCAAACAAAAATTAAACGAGTTTGTGACCACTAAACCAGCCCTGCAGGAAATTTTAAGGTGTAGTGAGGGGAGAAAAGTCGAAAACAAACAAAACACTAAAAAGACAAAAAGGAACAAAGAATAGCAAGGACCAGAGATCACTAGAAACTCCAACTCTACAAAGAAACATAATGGCACTAAATTCATATCTTCCAGTACTCACTCTAAATGTGAATGGACTGGGGCGCCTGGGTGGCACAGTCGGTTGAGCGTCCGACTTCAGCCAGGTCACGATCTCGCGCTCCGTGAGTTCGAGCCCCGCGTCAGGCTCTGGGCTGATGGCTCGGAGCCTGGAGCCTGTTTCCGATTCTGTGTCTCCCTCTCTCTCTGCCCCTCCCCCGTTCATGCTCTGTCTCTCTCTGTCCCAAAAATAAATAAACGTTGAAAAAAAAATTTTTTTTTTAAATAAATGTGAATGGACTAAATACCAATCAAAAGATATATGGTAACAGAATGGCTAAGAAAACAACATCCATCTGTATGCTGCTTATAAGAAACCCATTTTAGACCTGAAGACACCTTTAGATGGAAAGTAAAGGGATGGAGAACCATCTATCATGCTAATGGTTGCCAAAAGAAAGCCAGAGTAGCCATATTTATATCAGTCTAGATTTTAAAATACAGAGTGTAACAAGAGATGAAGAAGGGCATTATATCATAATTAAGGGGGTCTATCCACCAAGAAGTTTTAACAGTTGTAAACATTTATGCTCCAAATGTGGAAGCACTCAAATATATAAATCAATCACAAACATAAACTCATTGATAATAATACCATGATAGTAGGGGACTTCAACACCCCACTTACAGCAATGGACAGATCATCTAAACAGAAAATCATCAAGGAAACAATGGCTTTGAATGACACACTGGACCGTATGGACTTAACATATATACAGAACATTTCATTCTAAAGCAGCGGAGTACACGTTCTTCTCCAGTGCACATGGAACATTCTCCAAAATAGATCACATGCTGGAACACAAATCATCCCTCAACAGGTACATAAAATATCATGATCATACCACATATTTTCAGACCACAATGCTATTAAACTCAAAATAAACCACAAGAAAAACTTTGAAAAGATAAATACTTGGAGATTAAAGAGCATCCTACTAAAGAATGAATGGGCTAACCAAGAAGTTAAAGAGGAAATTAAAAAGTACATAGCAGCCAATGAAAATGATAATACCACAACCCAAAACCTCTGGGAAACAGCAAAGGTGGTCATAAGAGGGAAGTAAATAGCAATCCAGGCCTTCCTAAATAAGGAAGAAAGATCTAAGATATACAATCTAACCTTACACCTTAAAGAGCTGGAAAAATAACAGTAAATAAAACCCAAATCAGCAGAAGACAGGAAATAATAAATATTAGAGCAGAAATCAGTGTTCTGGAAACAAAAAGCAAAACCACAAACAGCAACAACAAAAGAACAGTAGACCAGATGAATGAAACCAGGAGCTGGTTCTTTGAAAGAATTAACAAAACTGATAAACCCCCTAGACAGTTTGATCAAAAAGAAAAAGGAAAGAACCAAAATAAATAAAATCAAGAATGAAGGAGGAGAGATCACAACCACACAGCAGAAATACAATAATAGAATATTATGAGCAACTGTACACCAATAAAATGGGCAATCTGGAATAAATGGGAAATTCCTAGAAACATATAAACTACTGAAACTGAAACAGGAAGAAATAGAAAATTTGAACAGGCCCATAACCAGTAAAGAAATTAAAGTAGTAATAAAAAATCTCCCCAAAACAAGAGTCCAGGGCTGGATGGATTTCCAGGGGGAATTCTACCAAACATTTAAAGAGAAGTTAACAGCTGTTCTTTTGAAGCTGTTCAAAAAAATAGAAATGGAAAGAAAACTTCCAAACTCATTGTATGAAGCCAGCATTACCTTGATTCCAAAACCAAAGACCCCACCAAAAAGGAGAACTACAGACCAGTTACCCTGATGAACATGGATGCAACAATCCTCAACAAGACACTAGCCTGCTGGATCCAACCATACATTAAAAGAATTCTTCACCATGACCAAGTGGGACTTATACCTGAGATGCAGGTCTGGTTCAATATCTGCAAAACAATCAATGTGATACATCATATCAGTAAAAGAAAGGACAATAACCACATCATCCTCTCAATAGATTCAGAGAAAACATTTGACAAATACAGCATCCTTTCTTGGTAAAAACGCTTTAGAAAGTAGGGATAGAAGGATCATACCTTGAGATCATAAAAGCTATGTATGAAAGACCCACCACTAATATCCTCAATGGGGAAAAACAGAGCTTTCCCCCTGAGGTCAGGAACACGACGGGAATGTCCACTCTCACCACTGTTATTCATCATAGTATTGGAAGTTTTAGCCTCAGCAGTCAGAAAGCACTAAGGAACAAAAGGCATACAAATAGGCCAGGAGGAAGTCAAACTTTCACTCTTTGCAGACGACCTGATACTCTATATGGAAAACCCAAAAGATTCCACCAAAAAACTGCAGGAACTGATCCATGAATTCAGCAAAGTTGCAGGATATAAAATCAATGCACAGAAAATTGTTGCATTCCTATACACCAATGATGAAGCAACAGAAAAAGAAATCGAGGAATTGATCCCATTTACAATTGAACCAAAACCCATAAAATATCTAGGAATAAATCTAACTAAAGAGGTGAAAAACCTGTACACTGAAAACTATAGAAAACTTATGAAAGAAATTGAAGATAAACAGAAAACTATTTGATGCTCCTGGATTGGAAGAGCAAATATTGTTAAATGTCGGTACTACCAAAACCAATCTACATATTCAATGCAATCCCTACCAAAATAACACCAGCATTCTTCACAGAGCTAGAATAAACAATCCTAAAATTTGTATGGAATCAGAAAAGACCTTGAGTAGCCAAAGCAATCTTGAAGAAGAAAACCAAAGCTGGAGGCATCACAATCCCGTACTTCAAGATGTATTACAAAGCTGTAGTCAGCAAGACAGTATGGTACTAGCACAAAAACAGACACTCAGATCAATGGAACAGAATAGAGAACCCAGAAGTAGACCCACAAACGTATGGCCAACTAATCTTTGACAAAGCAGGAAAGAATATCCAATGGAATAAAGACAGTATCTTCAGCAAATGGTGCTGGGAAAATGGGACAGCGACATGCAGCAAAATGAACCTCCACCACTTTCTTACATCAAAGACAATAAACTCAAAATGGATGAAAGACCTCAATGTAAGACAGGAAGCCATCAAAATCCTAGAGGAGAAAGCAGGCAAAAACCTTTTTGACCTTGGCCGCAGCAACTTCTTTCTCAACATGTCTCCAGAGGCAAGGGAATTAAAAGCAAAAATGAACTATTGGGACCTCATCAAAATAAAAAGCTTCTGCACAGTGAAAGAAACAATCAGCAAAACTAAAAGGCAACTGATGGAATGGGAGAAGATATTTGCAAACGGGTTAGTATCCAAAATCTATAAAGAATTTATCAAACTCAAACACCCAAAAAACAAATAATCCAATGAAGAAATGGGGAAAATACATGAGTGGATACTTCTCCAAAGAAGACATCCAGATGGCCAACTGACACATGAAAAAATGCTCAACATCACTCATCATCAGTGAAATACAAATCAAAACCATAATGAGATACCACCTCAGATCTGTAAGAATGGCTAACATTAACAACTCAGGCAACAACAGATGTTGGCAAGCATGTAGAGAAAGAGGATCTCTTTTGCACTGCTGATGGGAATGCAAACTGGTGCAGCCACTCTGGAAAATAGTATGGTGGTTCCTCAAAGTTTAAAAATAGAACTTCCCTACTACCCAGCAATTGCACTACTAGGTATTTATCCAGTGGATATAGGTGTGCTGTTTTGAAGGGGCACATGCACCCCAATGTTTATAGCAGTGCTATTGACAATAGCCAAAGTATGGAAAGAGCCCAAACGTCCATCAACGGATGAATGGATAAAGAAGATGTGGTATATATACACAATGGAGTATTACTCGGCAATCAGAAAGAATGAAATCTTGCCATTTGCAACTACGTGGATGAAACTAGAGGGTATTATGCTAAGCAAAATTAGAGAAAGACAAATACCACATGAATTTACTCATATGAGGAATTTAAGATACAAAACAGATGACTATAAGGGAAGGGAAGCAAAAATAATATAAAAACATGGAGGGGGACAAAACATAAGAGACTCTTAAATATACAGAAAAAACAGAGGGTTGCTGGAGGAGTTGTGGGGGGGGGGCTAAATGGGTAAGGGGAGTTAAGGAATATACTCCTGAAATAACTGTTGCACTGTATGCTAACTAACTTGGATGCAAATTAAAAATAAATTACTTAATTAAAAACAAAAACTCACAAACCTGAGATCATAACCTAAGCCAATGTTGGATGCTCTACTGACTGAGCCACCCAGGTACCCTTGAATAAAAATATTTTAAATCTTTTATTTTTTATTTTTTTTTCAACGTTTATTTATTTTTGGGACAGAGAGAGACAGAGCATGAACGGGGGAGGGGCAGAAAGAGAGGGAGACACAGAATCGGAAACAGGCTCCAGGCTCTGAGCCATCAGCCCAGAGCCTGACGCGGGGCTCGAACTCACAGACCGCGAGATCGTGACCTGGCTGAAGTCGGACGCTTAACCGACTGCGCCACCCAGGCGCCCCATTAAATCTTTTATTTTTTGAGAGTTCACACAAGCAGAGGAGAGAGGCAGAGGGAAAGCAGGTTTCACACTCAGTGCAGAGCCCGACATGGGGCTTGATCCCACAAACCTGGGATCATGATCTGAGCCAAAATCAAGAGTCGGATGCTTGGGGTGCCTGAGTGGCTCAGTTGGTTGAGCATCTGACTTTGTCTCTGGTCATCATCTCACGGTTCATGAGTTCAAACCCCACATGAGGCTCGCTGAGCTGAAGCTGCTGTCTGTGCAGAGCCCACTTCAGATCCTCTGTCCCTCTCTCTGTGCCCCTCCCCTGCTTGCATGTGTTCTCTCTCAAAAATACAGAATTTAAGGGGTGCCTGGGTGGCGCAGTTGGTTGGGCGTCCGACTTCAGCTCGGGTCGTGATCTCACAGTTCTTGGGTTTGAGCCCCACGTCGGGCTCTGTGCTGACAGCTCAGAGCCTGGAGCCTGCTTCAGATTCTGTGTCTCCCTCTCTCTCTGCCCCTCCTCCACTCACTTCTCTCTCTTCTTTCTCTCTCTCTCTCTTTCTCACTTCTCTCTTTCTTCTTTCTCTCTCTCTAAAAATAAACATTAAAAAAATTTTTTTAATACAGAATTAAAATTCAAATTAAAAATATAGGTCATTAATACTAAATGAAAAAACATGGAGAAAACTTGACTCAAATGATGAAATAAAGAGCATCAGCAAGTATTAACTACAAAGAGGTAAATATAAAAGACAGTACAAATGTATTTGTTGTTTTTAACCTACTTGATTTAAAAGAACTGCATAAAGCACCAATCTGTGTTGTTGGCACAAAATATGCAAGAGATTTTGTGTGACGTAACAGCACAAAGGAAGGCACAAGGATAAAAACCGTATATGAACAAGTATTTTGGATACTATTAAAAGAATTTGGTGTTAATGCAAGCTAGGTTGTTATATTACTAGTAATTCCCTGGAAAATCAAAAAGAAAACAACTAAGAGATGTAGAGCGAAATAAATGACAAGATTGTGGGGAATAAGCTTAGGAATTCCCTGAGCCTGCACTGATGGGTTAACAAGGGATAAAGAATTACAAAGCCAGAGGATGCTCACATCCACGCTTGGGAAACAGGATTGCCCCCAGAATAGAATGGGGGGGGGGGGCAAAGGCACCCAGTACAAAGGTATATGAGGTAAACAAGATTAGGTATTCAGGACAGAAGTGCACCCCCAATTTAGTACTGTAGTAGAAAGCTGCTTTCACAGGAAGGAAGGACCAAATTAGGCAAACAGGTAAATAGGGCTATAGACCACTGCACTGTAGATGAAACTGCCCAGAGCAGAGCTGATTAGCAAAAGAAAAGGTGCATTGTTAACCCTGAGGTTACTTGCTCTGTCTTATCCCCTAGGCTGGCTAAGATAAACAGATAGGGCACCTCCTGTCTGCTGTTAACAACCATCTGCCCAGAGCCAGAGTTTTGTTTCATATTTTTTTTAACATTTATTTTTATTTTTTATTGTATTTTTAACAGAGAGCATGAACAGGGGAGGAGCAGAGAGAGAGGGAGACACAGAATCTGAAACAGGCTCCAGGCTCTGAGCTGTCAGCACAGAGCCCGACGCGGGGCTTGAACTCACGGACCGTGAGATCATGACCTGAGCTGAAGTTGGACACTTAACCAACTGAGCCACCCAGGTGCCCCATGTTTCATATTGACCCAAACCCCAAACACCGTATATCTTCAAAACCCCCTTTCCCTCATGCCCATGAGTTCATGTTCACCGATTCATTGTCTCTTTGTGCACTCCTATCACGTTTGTAAGCCTTCTGATCTTAATAAATACGGGGTAAGGACCCTTATTTGGGGCTCTTGTCTTTCCCCAGACATTAGCCATCTCTCACTTTTAATCCTGCATCTGCTCTCTTGCTGGCCAAGAGAGAACTTTAGACTTAGAGTCTACAACAGATGGTGACCCTGAGGTGAAAGAAGGAAAGGGGTACTATGGACCAACGTGGGCAAGGAGCCAACATGGCCAAGAGGTGGTGCGACACGAGGACTGCATGATGCTGCAGAACGATTAAGGGGCTCCAAGAAAACAATCGCACCGGATACAGTCTCTGACAAGGTAAGGGATAAAGCGGAACTATATTAGGATTTGCTGCCACAGGATGTTTTTAGAGCTCTACCATGGGAGGCTCCCTAGCCCCTAAACAAAAGTGCTATATTCGAATTCATCAGTCCCTAGGAGACACAGCATGGACTACTCTAAATTATAAGGCTCTCCTTAGATTATTGCTGACTGTCCAACAAAATTGCCCTTGGTCCCCAGAACAAGGAACTTAAGATCTTGAAGTATGGGAACAAATAAAGAAAACATTGAAGGCCTGGCATTCTGAAAAGGCTAATGTCCCCCCTGAGGTAATCCTCATCTGGTCCATCATCCATACTGCTTTTCTCCCCTTGAGACTGGACAATGTATATGAAGACACAGAGTTCTCTAAAAGGGAGGAAAAACCTCCGTCCCCCTATAATCAGGCTGTGCCTCTGGTGCCTGTACAGCCAAAAGATACACCTCCTCCCCCAAAAGGGTGGGGCGATATTGAGCCTCTAAAAACCTCACCAGCCGGCTCTGATAAAGTCCTTAGCCCAATGAAAAAGTACATTTAAAAAGCCCATGAGGCCAGTAAAATCCAGCTGTTTCCCATTATCAGGAAAAATGGGCACTACATCCATGAAGGCTTGCTCTTTCCAATAGTAAAAGAATTGCAAAAATCAGTTCAGCTGTATGTCCACCACAGCCCTTTTAGAATTGGCATTTTAGAAAATATTTGTGGTGCTTATTCCATGTGTGTCTGGGACTGGGGCTCTCTTATGGACATCATTCTGACCCTAGCCCAGTATGCTATCTGTGCCCCAGAGTTTCATGTGCTTGCATGACTCGTGCTATGCAGAACTTTGCTGCTGTTGTTCTGGGGTCTTTTTAACAACTGTCTGGCACAGGGCAATATTCCCATCCAAGGCAGCAATCCCAGCTTCCTATCATTGTCAGTAAAACAGTCCACTAAAATAGTGCAGTGTATTTTACACAGGTTATCCCTAATATAGGAGACTCTATCTCTTACTGTTTCTCCCTATACACGCTAGTTACTTTTAACTACATGTGAGGGCTTCTCCCTCATTCATTTCCTGGATTAATGAGTATGATGACTAGAGCTAATTATCTCTGGCTAGTCTATCTCTGTACAGAGATTTTAAGGAATATTCCCAAGCAGCTGCCGAAACTCCTTTTGTTTCGGGGAACTTCCCTGTCTTCTCTGGCCTGACATAGACTGCCTAATTCCACTAGTGGAAAACAAAACAAATAATACAAAACAAAACAAAAATTGATATCTGCTCACCTATCTGAGCTGACAGGCTTTAGGACCACTTGAACTCTTTTCTCTGCCCTCTGTGCCTTTGTCTGCCTTCAGGCCTCTTGGAGGCACCTCACTTTTTCTGCCTTCCCTTCCCACTCCTCCTGTTTCTGCATTACCTTGGGTGCAGCCTTCAAATCTGGCTCTTCGGTGTCTCATGTAGCATCAGCTCCTCCTCCCCACACTGTCAAAAAGGAAAAAACACCCCCTTAAACTTCAGATTTCCTCACTGGTTCCACAGGAAAAAAATTAACAATGGTAAACTTTTAAGGGGACACAGATGAAATGTTAAGATAGGCATATCTTTTAAATTATAGACCCTTATTCTATTAAGGTCTATTAAAGGTCAAATAAGCTCATGTTCTCTCTGTTCCAATTTGTTAACATAAAGGATGACTTAATGGTTAACTTTTTTTGCCTTATAGTTTTCATGGGTAATTGTTAAGATAGCTTTCAGGGTCTTTGGTAACCTAAGACTTGAACGTTTTGCTTAAATGATAAATTAAGTTCTTCAGACATTTAGGCCTCTTCTAAATCAAATGGAATGTTGAAGCATTTTGTACTTAACATAGGTTTATGCTTCTGACTTAAGTAAAACAAAAAAAACCAACTAAGAATATTTAAATCCATTAAAGGGGCGCCTGGGTGGCTCAGTCGGTTGGGCGGCCAACTTCGGCTCAGGTCATGATCTCCGAGTTCGTGAGTTCGAGCCCCATGTTGGACTCTGTGCTGACAGCTCGGAGCCTGGAGCCTGCTTCAGATTCTGTGTCTCCCTCTCTGCCCCTCCCCCATTCACGCTCTGTCTCTCTCTGCCTTTCAAAAATGAATAAATGCTAAAAAAAAAAAAATCCATTAAAAAAACATGCTTTATTCTTAATGGATTCATAAGTCTACCACCTAAAGAATTTTCTCCTATAACAGACAATTCACAGTTGGTTACTACTTAGTTTTCACTGGAGATTGAAGTTTCTAAGAATTAAAATTTATCTACTAAATGTAGTTAAAACTGATAAAAATAAGAAAAGCAACTCTGTATATAGAAAAGTAGATATGAAAAAAAGACAGAAGAAATGGAAATTAAAAGAAAGTAATTTTGTCCTAAATAAGACTGGTTATTTGAAAAGAAATGCCTTGGGACAAAATCTAAATGCAAAAAAAGTTGTAGAAGTTTCGTGAAGAAAAATCTTTAAAAAGAAATTTTACATGTGCTCAGAACAGACTAAGGTTAAAATAAATGCATTTTAAAAACACACAGGGTTAAGATTAAGATTCCCCCTCGTTTGATCCAAAGTCTGGGAAAATGATGGCAATCCTCTTGGTGCCAGCCTCCAAATCCTCCACATTTGTGTTGTTCCTGTTTAGCAGAGGAATGGATGCCTCTACCCTGTGAAGAATGGATAATATACGAAGGGCTTTTACTAAGATACCTGGAAGCCATTTTACTAAACATAGCCCATTGTATGCCACAAATGGGTATCCACATGGCTGAAACATATTTATATGGGCATTGCTAAAAAAAGGCAGGGGAATAGACCCTGACTTTGGTCATTTAGCCCCCTCCCCCAATTGCCGATGGATGATCAATATGTAAGTTACTGCTGAGCCAAAATAAAATTAGTGCATCCTACGACAACCACAGAAAGATATATTTTTGTTAATGGTAATAAATAAGTAAATAAATAATTTTAACAAAAAAGGGTAAAACAACAGGACAACACACCCTTTTAAGTTGTTTTACTTAAGCCTTGGTTGGAATTACCCATTCCTTATAATCCACAGGTGAAACAGTTGTAAAATAAGCATATATTACTCTCAAAAACATGTTAAAAAAACAAAAAGGGGGAGATACCCCTGGTTGTCTGCATTACAACCTCAGCTCCTTTTTAATCATACTATGATTACTCTTAGCTTTTTAAATCTTAATCCTCAAGGACTAACTGTAGTTGAGTGACATTCTTCAAAATAATATAAACCCTCTCACCCTATGGTGCTGTGCAAAACCCCTGAAAGGGGCCCACACGAACTGGGCTCACTAAACTTCTCACCTGGGGTCGAGGATATGCTCGTGTTCTTTCAGATTCCGGACCTCTGTGGATCCCCTCTCGGGGTAAGGTGAAGCCTTACCATGGCATGGTGGAGACCCGTAGGATATCTTCCAATGAATCAAGACTTCCGGAGAATGACTGAGTGAGCGGCCACCGCCCCTCTTTTTCAAGATGGAGGAAGCCTCTTCACGGACTCCTCATCCTGAAGCCAGTCCACAAATGCAAGTCCTTGCCCCTCATATAACATGGGGAAGCCTTAAATGCCTGTCTAACCAGGCCGGCATCCTCTTATAACACAATGATATTATATATACACCCCTGATTCACATTTGATGGCCATGATTTCTGTCATTAACAAAAGTTCGATTTGTGTAACCCTGATTCTTCTCCTTGCCCTCATTTGTCCAGGCCAAGCTCAATATTCATATTGGGCTCATCTCCTTAAGCCATCTATATTTGATACCTTAACACTCCTAGCCTGAGATATTCCTATTAGCAATAATGACAGAGTTCATGGAAGGAGCCAGTCTTAACCCGCCCTTCCAAACGAAACAAAAACATTAGCTTTATATGCCAAGACCGCAGTGATGGCTTACTTCAGCGCCTCCTGTGTGTGTTACTAAGTTAAGCAATTTATCTGCTTGTCTTAAAAATCAACTGGCTTTTGCATGTACAGCCCAAACCCTCTACAAGGCTAATTTTACTTTTTTTCTCAGCCATAAGCTTCGATATATTTAAAAAAAGGGCATATCTCACATTCCTGTTATAGCTTGCGCTAGTCTCAAATATTCAGACAACCCCTGGAATAATATTCCTTGGACAACCTGTTATGGAGAGACTGAGCATAACCTTCACTGGGGTAATTGGACTATTATTGACAGGGGTCCTAGAGGACATCTTGAAACAAAATATTCAAAAAAGACCATATCCTTTGACCAGTTTAGTAGGGAGAGTATTTTTTGGAAAGATGGAGGTTTGTCTGGACCTACAATTTCTGCACATAAAGGGAAATTAAAAGGACGTTGGCTTGTTAACCTTTGGAAGCTAGGTCTTCCCTTCTTCATTTGTACCATTAGCCACGGTGAAATTTATGTAAATCAGCATACTAACCTAACTTGGGCCTCCCTGCACAACAATCAATTAGCATGGACCACTAGTTGTGTCCCTTCTCCCTATGTTTTCTTTGCTACCTCCACTTTACAGATCCAACAACTATCATAGCTCTACCTCCCAGAGTTGGTTTATATCCTGCGTAAGTACTGATAACATCACCCAATTAAATATCTCCTCCTTATTAGTAGTTAGCATGTCTCAGCCTGGGTTCCTGTTAATAGCTCTAGAACCCTATATACATCTATCAGGAGTTAGGTGCGCTTTCCAAGCCTGTTTAACACTGGCATTCTGCTGTAAGGCAAAAAAGATTTGCTGGCCTACTGATCATGGGCATCTTAGCAGCAGTAGGTGTTATCGCCTCTGCCACTGTAGCTGGAGTCAGCCTGCATCATACTATCCAGACAGCCCATGTCCTTAATAAATATGGTCAACACTACCAAAGAATTTATAAGCCAGACTTCCATTGATAAACAAGTTTCAGCCTGCCTCGAAGCTCTTGAGGCTGCAGTGGAATTTATTGGAAAGCAACAGGAAGGCTTGTTCCTCCACTCTAAACTGCCCTGTGACCCTAACTACCAGCATATCTGCATGACTGGCATTCCTTATAATCACCCCTAGGCTTGGGATGCTGTCCAGGCACACCTTTGCAGTGTCTTTTCTTCCTAACTCTCTGACGATACAGAAAATTTAGATACGACATTGTGCCAACAGCTACAATATGTAGAAGATCAGCTTAAAAATGGGCTGATTCCTGGGAAATGTGGCACAACGTAAATCCTTTCTCACAGCTAGCACCCATCTCAAATTCCGGATAACTCTGTAAAGTGGAATGCTTTTACTGTGTCTCTTTTTATGTCTTTGCAGAATCACCCTCCAAGCCATCCAAAAGCAAAAGAAGGACCAGGAGCTTGTCATGATGGTCCTCAAACACAAAACTAAAAGAACCAAGAAAAACAAAAAGGGAGCACTGTGGAGAATAAGCTTAGGAAATCCCTGAGCCTGCACTGATGGGTTAACAAGGCATAAAGAATTACAAAGCCAGAGGATGCTCACATCCACGCTTGGGAAACAGGATTGCCCCCAGAATAGAGGAGGGGGGGCGCAAAGACCCCCAATACAAAGGCATATGAGGTAAGCAAGCTTAGGTATTCAGGGCAAAAGTGCCCCCCAATTTAGTACTATAGCAGAAAGCTGCTTTCACAGGAAGGAAGGACTAAATTAGGCAAACAGGTAAGTAGGGCTATAGACCACTGCACTGTAGATGAAACTGCAGAGCAGAGCTGATTAGCAAAAGAAAAGGTGTGTTGTTAACCCTGAGGTCACTTGCTGTGTCTTATCCCCTGGGCTGGCTAAGATAAACAGATGGGGCACCTCCTGTCTGCTGTTAACAACCATCTGCCTGGTGCCAGGATTGTTTTATATTGACCCAAACCCCAACCATATATCCTCAAAACCCCCTTTCCCTCATGCCCATGAGTTCATGTTTACCAGTTTATTGTCTCTTTGTGCACTCCCCATCACGTTTGTAAGCCTTCTGATTTTAATAAATATGGGGTAAGGACCCTTACTTGGGGGTCTTGTCTTTTCCCGGACATTAGCCGTCTCTCGCTTTTAATCCTGCATCTGCTCTCTTGCTGGCCAAGAGAGAACTTTAGACTTAGAGTCTACAGCACGAGATAATTAAAATAGGTATTTCAAAATACTTAAAAGATAAAAAGGCAATAGAATATGGAGGAAACACAGAAATATGGCAGAAATCCTATGTTGTGAGTAGTTACAATTACTGTAAGTGGACTAAAACATCAATCTAAGGCTGTTTTCTGCCAAATGTGAAATAGAATCATAAAATCAAAAAATCATTGGTTTACATTATAACAGCTGGCATGGAGATTAGAACAAAAGTAGTAAAAATGTAGTAAAATCAATTAACATCTACAAAAACTAGTCAAAGGACACATTAAAAAGATAAAATATATACATAAAACGGGGAGTAAAACTTCAGTGCTTTTAAAATGTATTTAAGCTTAAGTGATCATCAACTTAATCTAGACTGCTAATCATATAGGATCTATATGAACCCCATGGTAACCACAAATCTAAATCTATACTAGATGCCCAATAAAGACAAATCCAAGCATAATGCTAAAAGCAGGAAAGCAGAAGAAAGGAACAGAGAACTACAACACACACACACACACAATTTCGATGGCAGTAAGTACATACCTATCAATAATTAAATGGAAATGGATTACATGCCACATGCTCCAATCAAGACTTACAGTGACTAAATGGACAGAAAAGACTCATCTACATGCTACCTAAAAGAGAGTCACTACAGACCTAAAGACACATACCGAAAGCAAAAGGATGGAAAAAAGATATTCCATGGAAATGGGGGAAAAACCCATGGTAGCAATGCTTATTTATCAGACAAGGTAGACGTTATAACAAAGATGGTAGCAAGAAACAGAGAAGGGAATTAACCACGTAATGATAGAGGTCAAACTAAATGATACAATTATAGATATTGCACCCAAAATAGGAGCATCTAAATACATAAAGTAAATACTAACAGACATAGAGAAATTGACAGTAAAATAATAGTAGGAAAATTTAACACGAATGGATAGATCAGACAGAAAATAAGGAAACAGTGGCCACAAGTTACATATTAGAACAGAGGGGCTTAACAGATAATACATATACACATTCCATCCCCCCAAAACACAATATACATTCAAGTGCATATGAAACCTTATCCAGGATCATGTTAAGCCTCAAAACAAGTCTCAAATTTAAGGTTAGCATTGTATCAGGAAGCATCTTTTCAGACCACAATGATATGAAACTGCAATTCAATCATAAGAAAAAAAAATAGGAAAAACACAAACACATGGAGACTAAACAACATGCTACCAAACAACTAATGGGTCAGTGAAGAAATCAAAGAGCAAATTTCAATATACATGGAGACACTTGAAAACACGATGGTCCAAAATCTTTGGAACATAGCAAAAGTAGTTATAAGAGGGAAGTTTAGAGTGATACAGGCCTACCTCAAGAAACAAAAATCTTGGGAGGCTAGGAAGGCAGAGCAGCATGGAAGTTCTCTGCTTCTCTTGTCTCTGAAATACAACTAGGTCAGCACCAAACCATTGTGCACACCTATAAAATTGGTCTGAGGATTATCTGCATAACTTGACAGGTACATGGCGCAGAGGTGAAGTGGAGGAGAAAGAAGCCACGGAGGGTAGGGACCTGTTTTTGCAGAGAGAGGACAGAGAAAGGGGGTAGAGTACAGGAAAAGCATTCCCAGGGAAAGTAGGTGGAGAGAAAGAGAGTGGAAACACCCACAAGTGAACAAGAAAGGGAGATAGGAGAGGGTTTCAATACCATTAGCACTCTATAAACAGGGGAAGGCAGAGTCAGAAATGCTGCAGCTCAATACCTGGCGGTGCTCTGGTGGGAAGGATGAATCCTCCAGGAGCAGGCAGCGAGGTCTGAGGGGTCCACAAGCCACATGGGGAGAAGCAGTTCCCATGCTAGAAGGGCATTTTGTAGAGGCTGTATGGCCTTTCCCATAGGCAGAGGTCCCAGAGGACCCAGAGGATGCAGAATTGAATACAAGAGAAGCTAATGTCTGGGAGGAGACAAGAGCCCCAAACAGGGGTTTCACCCCCATATTTATTGATCTCTCAAGATCTTACTGCGTGAATGTGAAGAAAACAGTAATCATTAACCTGTGTAAGAAGCAGAACAGCAAAGAAACCCAAAGGCCAGAGAAGGAGAGAAATAATAAAGATTAGAACAGAAATAAAGAATATAGAATAAAAAACCCAGTAGAACACATCAATGAAACCAAGAGCTCAGTTTTTTTAAAAAATAAAATTGACGGGGCGCCTGGGTGGCGCAGTCGGTTAAGCGTCCGACTTCAGCCAGGTCACGATCTCGCAGTCCATGAGTTCGAGCCCCGCATCAGGCTCTGGGCTGATGGCTCAGAGCCTGGAGCCTGTTTCCGATTCTGTGTCTCCCTCTCTCTCTGCCCCTCCCCCGTTCATGCTCTGTCTCTCTCTCTGTCCCAAAAATAAATAAACGTTGAAAAAAAAAATTAAAAAAATAAAAATAAAATTGATGACCCCCTAGCCAAACTTCTCAAAAAAAAAAAAAAAAAAAAGAGGAACCAAATAGATAAAATGATGAATGAAATTGGACATATCACAATGAACCCCTGAGAAATACAAACAATTATCAGAGAATACTATGAAAAATTATATGCCAGCCAACTGGACAACTTGGAAGAAATGGAAAAATTCCTAGACACTTACACACTACCAAAACTCAAATGGGAAGAAATAGAAAATTTGAACAGACCATAACCAGTGAAGAAATTAAATCCGTTCTCAAAAATCTCCCAACAAATAAGAGTCTAGGACCAGATGGCTTCCCTGGGGAATTCTACCAGACATTTACTGCAGAGTTAATACCTATCCTTCTCAAGCTGTACCAAAAAAATAGAAATTGAAGGAAAGCTTCTGGATTCTTTCTATGAAGCCAGTGTTACTTTAATTCCCAAACCAGACAGAGACACCACTAAAAAGGAGAATTGCAGGCCAATATCCCTGATGAACATGGATGTGAAAATTCCCAGTGACATACTAGCAAATCGAATTCAACAGCATATAAAAAGAATTACTAACCATGATCAAGTGAGATTCATTCCTGGGCTGCAGAGCTGGTTCAACATTTGCAAATCAATCAGTGTGATATATCACGTTAATAGAAGAAAGGATCAGAAACATATGAACCTGTCAATAGATGCAGAAAAATCATTTGATAAAATACAGCATCATTTCTTAATAAAAACCCTCAAGAAAGTCAGTATAGAAGGAACATACCTTAACATCAAAAAAGCCATATATGCAAAGTCCACAGCTATTATCTCCTCAATGGAGAAAAACTAAGAGCTTTCCTCCTGAGATCAGGAACACGACCGGGATGTCCACTCTCACCAGTGTTGTTTAACATAGTGTTAGAAGTCCTAGCATCAGAATTCAGACAACAAAATGAAATCAAAGGTATCAAAATCGACAAAGAAGTCAAACTTTAACTTTTCGCAGATGACAAAATACTCTACATGGAAAACCTGACTCCACCAAAAAGCTGCTAGAACTGATCCATGAATTCAGCAAAACCCTAGGGTACAAAATCAATGTACAGATATCGGTTGTGTTTCTATGCACCCATAATGAAGCAACAGAAAGAGAAAGCAAACCTAACCAACCAAATAATAATAAACCTAACGAAAGATGTAAAAGATCTGTATACTGAAAACTATAGAAAACTTGCGAGAAAATTGAAGAAGACACAAAGAAATGGAAAAACATTCCATGCTCATGGATTGGAAGAACAAATATTGTTAAAATGTCAATACTAACCAAAGCACTCTACACATTCACTGCAATGCCAATTGCACCAGCTATCTTCTCAAAGCTAGAACAAACAATCTTAAAATTTGTATGGAAACACAAAAGACCCCAAATAGCCAGAGTAATATTGAAAGAGAAAACCAAAGTGGGAGGCATCACAATCCCAGACTTTAGCCTCTACTACAAACTGTAATCATCAAGATAGTATGATATTGGCACAAAAACAAATACATAGACCAATGGAATAGAATAGAGAACCAAGAATTGGACCCACAAATGTCTGGCCAACTAATCTTTCACAAAGCAGGAAAGAGTATCCATTGGAAAACAAACAGTCTCTTTAGCAAATGGTGCTGGGAGAACTGGATAGCAACATACAGAATAATGATACTGGACCACTTTCTTATACCGTACACAAAAACTCAAAATGGATGAAAGACCTAAATGTGAGCCAGGAAGCCATCAAAACCCCAGGAAACAACCTCTTTGACCTCAGCCACAGCAATTTCTTGCTTGACACATCTCCAAAGGCAAGGGAATTAAAAGCAAAAATGAACTATTGGGACATCATCAAGACAAAAACCTTCTGCACAGCAAAGGAAACCATCAACAAAACTAAAAGGCAACTGACAGGATGGGAAAAGATACTTGCAAATGACATAAAAATCTATAGAGAACTTACCAGATTCAACACCTGAAAAACAAATAATTCAGTGAAGAAATGGGCAGAAGACATGAATAGACACTTTTCCAAAGAAGACATCCAGATGGCCACGAAAAGATGCTCAACATCACATCATCAGGGAAATACAAATCAAAACCAGCATGAGGTACCACCACATATCTGTCAGAATGGCTAAAATTAACAAGTCAGGAATGAACAGATGCTCATGGGGATGTGGAGAAATGGGAACCCTCTTGCACTGTTGGTGGGAATGCAAACTGGTGCAGCCACTCTGGAAACAGTATGGAGGTTCTTCAAAAATTAAGAATAGAATTATCCTATGACCCAGCAATAGCACTACTAGGAATTTATTCAAAGGATGCAGGAGTGCTGATTCATAGGGGCACATGTACTCCATTGTTTATAGCAGCACTATCAACGATAATCAAAGTATGGAAAGAGCCCAAATGTCCATCAACTGAAGAATGGCTAAGAAGATGTGATTTATATGTACAACAGAATACTACTTGACAATGAGAAAGAATGCAGTCTTGCCATTAGCAACAACGTGGATGGAACTGGAGGGTATTATGGTAAGTGAAATAAGTCAGTCAGAGAGAGACAGATATCATATATTTTCACTCATATATGGAATTTGAGAAACTTAACAGAAGACCATGGGGGAAGGGAAAGGGGAAAATCGTTTCAAACAGAGAGGGAGGTAAACCATAAGAGACTCTTAAATACAGAGAACAAACTGAGGGTTGATGATGGGGGGGGCAAGGGAGAGGGGGAAATGGGTGATGGACGTTGAGGAGGGCACTTGTTGAGATGGGCACTGGTTGTTGTATGTAAATAATGAATCATGGGAATCTACTCGTGAAGCCGAGAGCATACACTATATGTTAGGTAACTTGACAATAAATTGTATTAAAAAAAAAAAAAGTATTGCCCTGGAGGCGCTGATTAATTGTAAAATTTTTTTAAAATTCTAAAAATATTAGAAATGGATATGTTTGTTGTAATTTCCAAACAGCACCTTCTCCCTTAGAAACCTAAGCATTAGAATTAGCAAATCAGCATGATTTGAAAATAATATTGGAAGTCAGTGTAACATATTGAGATCAGTGTAATAATAATTAGAAAATATGATAGGAAAATTATCCCATTTGCCACAAAACTGGCAACTATGATACCTTGGAATAATCTAAAATGAAAAAAAAACTTTATGAAGAAAAAACACAGCTTTTCTAAAGGAATAAAGAATAGAGAGATAACCCATGTTCATGATAGAAGAATTACTACTTTTAAGAGGCCATATATTGAAAGCAATACTGATAAAATTGCTACCGTTTAAAAAATAGAATGTAAAAAGATGATTATCTGGTTTATATGCATCTGTACAAGTACAAGAGTAGTCAAGACAATCTTGCAGAAACAAAAAGGCAGAGGAAGGGGTAGACCTGCCCTGTGAATTATGAAGACAAAGTTAAATCTTATCATTGAGACCAGCAGCATCAGTGCATGAATAGACAATAGAGGATCAAGAAACAGACCTATGTATATTTTGAAATTTGGTATACAATAGGTGACATTTCAAATCAGAATGGAGAAATGATGCTTCAGTAAGTGATCTTGGAAGGACTGGCTATCCACATGGAATGAAGCAGATCCTTTCCTCATACTGTGCACAAAAATAAGTTTTTTATGTGTGAAGGATCTAAGCTTTTTTTTTAAGTTATAGGGAAAAAATTAGAAAAGAGTAGGCTTTTAAAGCAGGATTAAATAATACAAAAGCAAAACTTATAGCAAAATAATTAGTCTATATAAAGATTTAAATCTTTTGTACAAGTGACACCATAACCAAAATTAAGACATGCTGTTGACAGCAACCCCTAAATTGAGCAAAGAGGAAACATAATTTGCAGAAGAAACCAAATCCTAAAGTACAGGATAAAGTGCTCAAAATCATTAGTAATCACAACAAAATAAAACAGTAATGACCTATTACTTTGCACTATTAGGCTGGCCAAAAAAAAAAAAAAAAAAAAAAAAAAAGCAAGCAAGCAAGCTAGCTGGATGATGCTGAGGATTTGCAGATGCATAGGGACACAGGACACAATGATGGAGGCTGCCTCTACCTGGCTCACATCGGAATGTCTTTGGCCATTCCAAGGTTATGTGTTCCCAGTAGTGCGGGTTCTGTGTAACAATGTTTCTTTAGCAAATGGTGATGAGAGAACTGCAGCGTTATGTACAATAGCCAAGATATGTTAAGCAACCTAAGTGCCCATCAATAGATGAATGGATAAAAAAGATGTGGTGTATATATACACATTGCTATATAAAGAATGAGACTCTGCCATTTGTGACAATATGGACAGACCTAGAGAGTATTGTGTTAAGTGAACTAAGTCAGAGAAAGACAAGAACCTTGCCATTTCACTTAAAATTTGACTTTTTACCAAGTCTATAGTCATAGAGTGCTGCAAAGCATCAGTTTTAGAGGAAACAGTATCTAGCTTCCTTTGGGTTTGTTTTTATGTCTCTGGATTTTTTTTTCCTGGATACAGAAAGAGCGAATTTTTCTTTGTTTAATTTTACTTTATCTTTTTCTTCCTTTTTCTGTCAAGCAGACTAAATCCTAGAATCTAGCTCTCTTTATTTATTTATGTTTTTAGCTTTTTAAATTTTATTATTTTTTTTTTCTCCAAAACGACAAAACAGAGGAATTCATCCCAGAAGAAAGAATAGGAAGGAATCATGGCCAGGGATTTAATCATTACAGATACAAGTAAGTTGTCTGAAGTACTATTTAAAACAATTACAAGGATTCTAGTGGGCTTCAAAAAAGCATAGAAGAACCTAGAGAATCCTTTCCTGTACAAATAAAAGCAAAGTCTAGTCAGGCACAAATTATTAATGTATAACTGAGCTGCAAACCTGAATGGGTGCCACAACAGTGAGGATGGATGAAGCAGAGGAACAATTAGTGATATAGAAGATAAAATTATGGAAAATAAGCTGAAAATGAGGAAACAAAAGTCAGGCATCATGAAGGTAGACTTAGGAAACTCAGCAACTTATTAAAGTGGAATAACATTTGATCATAAGAGTCCCAGAGGATGAAGAGAGAGAAACAGGGGCAGAAGGTTTATTTGAACAAACCGTACCTAAAAACTTCCCTAATCTGGGGAAAGATAGACATCAAAATCCAAAAAGCACAGAGATGTCCCATTAAATTTAAGAAAAGCTGGTCATCACCAAGGCATATCAGTCAAATTCACAAAATACACAGACAAGGAAAGAAACCTAAATGCAGAAAAGGAAAAAGTCCTTAATCTAAAAGGGAAGAGAAGATTCATAGATCTGTCCACAGAAACTTAGCATGCCTGAAGGGAGGGGCAGGATATATTCAACATTCTAAATGGGAAAAATATACAGCCAGAATACTTTATCCAGCAAGGCTGTCATTCCTAAGAGGAGAGATAAGAGTTTCTCTGACAAAAACTAAAAGAATTTAGCACTAAACCAGCTCTTCAAGAAATATTAAGGGGGACTCTTAGAGTGGGACAAAAAAAAAAAAAAAAACCTAAAAGCAACAAAAACTAGAAGGGAACAGAGAACATAACCAGAAATACCAACTTTAGACATAACAGAATGGCACTAAAGTCGTATTTTTCAGTAATCACTCTGAATGTAACTGGACTAAATGTTCCAACCAAAATACACAGGATATCAGATTAAAAAAACCACAAGACCCTGGGAATGCAAGCTGGTACAGCCACTCTGGAAAACAGTATGGAGGTTCCTCAAAAAACTAAAAATAGAACTGCCCTATGACCCAGCAATTGTACTACTAGGCATTTATCCACAGGATACAGGTGTGCTGTTTCGAAGGGACACTGCACCCCCATGTTTATAGCAGCACTATCAACAATAGCCGAAGTATGGAAAGAGCCCAAATGTCCATGGATGGATGAATGGATACAGAAAATGTGGTGTGTATGTATGTGTGTGTGTGTGTACACACACATACACACACACACAATGGAGTATTAGCCAGCAATCAAAAAGAATAAAATCTTGACATTTGCAACTACATGGATGGGACTGGAGGGTATTATGCTAAGTGAAATTAGAGAAAGACAAATATCATATGACTTCACTCATATGAGGACTGTAAGGGAAAACATGAACGTTAGGGAAGGAAAACAAAAATAATATAAAAACAGGGAGGGGGACAAAACAGAAGAGACTCATTAATATGGAGAACAAACCGGGTTTACTGGAGGGGTTGTGGGAGGGGGGATGGGCTAAATGGGTAAGGAGCACTAAGGAATCTACTGAAGTCATTGTTGCACTATATGCTAATTTGGATGTAAATTTAAAAAAAAATTTTTTTAAAAACCCACAAGACCCATCTATATGCTGCATATAGGAGACTCATTTAAAAAAATTTTTTAATGTTTATTTATTTTTGAGACAGCATGAATGGGGGAGGGTCAGAGAGAGAGGGAGACACAGAATCGGAAGCAGGCTGCAGGCTCTGAGCTGTCAGCACAGAGCCCGACACGGGGCTCGAACTCACAGACCGTGAGATCATGACCTGAGCCAAAGTCAGATGCTTAACCGACTGAGCCACCCAGGCGCCCCCAGGAGACTCATTTTAGAACTAAAGACATCAGCAGACTGAAAGTGAGGGGATGCAGAACCAGATTTCATGCTAATGGATGCCAAAGAAAGAGTAGCTATACTTATTATATTAGATAAACTACATTTTAAAAGAAAGACTATAAAGGTGCTTGGGTGTCTCAGTTGGTTAAGCATCCGATTTGGGCTCAGGTTATGATCTCGCTGTTCATGGGTTCGAGCTTTGCATCAGGCTCTGTCTGACAGCTAAAGGCCGGGAGCCTGCTTCAGATTCTGTGTCTCCCTCTCTCTCTGCCCCTCCCCACTCACACTTTGTGTCTCTCTCTCTCAAGAGTGAATAAGTGTTAAAAGAAATTTAGAAACAAAGGCTGTAACAAGAGATTAAGAAGGGCATTATATATCATACTTAAGGGCTCTGTCCATCAACAAGATCTACCAATTATAAATATTTATACCCCCAACATGAAAGCACACAAATATATAAATCATTACTAACAAAGAAAATCATTGGTAATAATATGAGGGGACTTTAAGCAGAAAATCCACAAGGAAACAATGGCTTTGAATGGCACTGGACCTGATGGACTTAGCAGATATATTCAGAACATTCCATCCTCAATCAGCAAAATACACACTCTTTTTGAGTGCACATGATCTCCAGAATAAATTATATACAGGGTCACAAATCAGGTTTCAACATCTACAAAAAGATTGAGATCATAGCATGCATATATTTGGATCGCAACACTATGAGAATTGAAGTAAACCACAAGGAAAAAATTTGGAAAGATCACAAATACATGGAGGTTAAAAACAACTTACTAAAGAACCAATCAGTTAACCAGGAAATTAAGAAAAAGTACATGGAAGCCAATGAAAATGAAAACACTACAGTTGAGACTTTGGGGAGGCAGAAAAGACAGCCCTAGGAGGGAAGTATATTGAAATACAGGCCTATCTCAAGAAGCAAGAAAGGTCTCAAAAACACAATCTGCCTTTACACCTAAAGGAGCTAGAAAAGGAACAGCAAATAAAGCGTAAAGCCAGCAGAAGGGAAATAATAAAGACTGGAACAGAAATAAACAATGCAGAAACAGACAAGAATAGATCAATGAAACTGGAAGCTGGTTCTTGAAAGAATTAATAAAATTGATAAACCCTTAACCAGACTTATCAAAAAGAAAAATGACTCAAAAATCACAAATGAAAGAGGAGAGATCAAAACCAACACTTCAGAAATACAAGAATATCAGGAAAAACTACCCACAACAAGGGCAACCTGGAGGACATGGATAAATTTCTAGAAACAAACTACCAAAACTGGAAGAGGAAGAAATAGAAAATTTGAATAGACCATAAGCAGCAAAGAAATTGAAACAGTAATCAAAAATCTCCCAACAAACAAAAATCTAGGGACAGATGGCTTCCTAGGGGAATACTACCAGACATTAAAATTTTTTTCTTTTTAACATTTATTTATTTTTGAGAGACAGAGTGTGAGTGGGGAGGGGCAGATAGAAGGAGACACAGAACCTGAAGCAGGCTCCAGACTCTGAGCTGTCAGCACAGAGCCCAACGCGGGACTCAATTCCATGGACCATGAGATCATGACCTGAGCCAAAGTCAGATGCCCAACCAACTGAGCCACCCAGGTGCCCTTCCATTTAAAAAAGAGTTAATACCTATCCTCAAACTTTTCCAAAAAATAGAAATGAAAACTTCCAAACTCATTGTACGAGGCCAGCATTACCTTGATTCCAAAAGCAAATACCCCACTGAAAAGGAGAATTACAGGCCAATATCCCTGATATACACAGATGCAAAAGTTGTCAACAAGTGCAAAACGACTCCAACAGTACATTAAAAGAATGATTCACCAAAATCAAGTGGGATTTATTCCTGGGCTGCAAGGGTGGTTCAGTATTTGCAAATCATTGTGATACATCACCCTACTAAAAGAACGAATAAGAATTATATGAACCTCTCAATGGATGCAGAAAAAGTATTTGACAGAATACAGGATCCATTCTTATTAAAACCCTCAACAAAGTAGGAATAGATAGAACATACCTCAACATCAAAAAGGCTATATACAGAAGACCCACAGCTAATATCCTCAATGGGGAAAAACAAAGCCTTTCCCCTATGGTCAGAAACAAGACACAGATGTCTACTCTCACCATTACTATTTAACATAGCACTAGAAATACTAGCCTTAGCAGACAACAAAAGAAATAAAAGGCATCTAAATCAGCAAAGAAGAAGTCAAACCTTCACTATGTGCATATGACATGATATTTTATGTAGAAAGCCCAAAAGACTCCACCAAAAAATTGCTACAACTAATACATGAATTTAGCAAAGTCGCAGGATATAAAATCAATGTACAGAAATCTCGTGCATTTCTATAAATCAGTAATGAAGCAATAGAAAAAAAATCAAGGAATAGATCCCATTTCTAACTGTACCAAAAGCAATTAGATACCTAGGAATAAACCCAACCAAAAGGAAAAAATCTGTACTCTGAAAACGTATAGAAGATGACACAAAGAAATGGAAAAGCATGCTATGCTCATGGATTGGAAGAACAAACACTGTCAAAATGTCTGTTCTACCCAAAATAACCTACACACTTAATGCAATTCCTACCAAAATGCCACCAGCGTTTTTCACAGAGCTAGAATAAACAACCCTAAAACTTTTATGGTACCATGAAGGATCCTGAATAGCCAAAGCAATCCTGAAAAAGAAAAACAAAACCGGAAGCATCACGATTCTGGATTTCAAGCTATACTACAAAGTTGTAGTCATCAAGACAGCATGGTACTGGCACAAAAACAGACAGATAGATCAACGGAACAGAATAGAAAATCCAGAAATGGACTCATAACTATATGGTCAACTCATCTTTGACAAAGCAAGAAAGAGTATCCAATGGAAAAAAGTCTCTTCCACAAATGATGCTGGGAAAACTGGACAGCAACATGCAGAAGAATGAAACTAGGCCACTTTCTTACACCATACACAAAAATAAATTCAAAGTGGATGAAAGGCCTAAATGTGAGACAGGAAACCATCAAAATCCTGGAAGACAACACAGGCAGTAACCTCTTTGACTTTGGCCAGAGCAATGTCTTAGTAGACACGTCTCCAGAGGCAGGGGAAGCAAAAGCAAACATGAACTATTTGGACCTCATCAATATGAAAAACTTCTTAACAGTGAAGGAAACAATCAACAAAACTAAAAGGCAGCCTACAGAATGGGAGAAGATACTTTCAAATTATGTATCTGATAAAATCTGTAAGGAACTTATCAAACTCAACACCCCAAAAATAAGTAATCCATTTAAGAAATAGGCAACAGACGTGAACAGACATTTCTCCGAAGAAGGCATACAAATGGCTGACATGAAAAAATGCTCATCACTCATCATCAGGGAAATACACATCAAAACCACAATGAGATAACACCTCAAACCTGTCAGAATGGCAAAAATGAACAACTCATTAAACAATAGATATTGGCAAGGATGTGGAGAAAGGAAACTGTCTTACACTTTTGATGGTAATGCAAACTGGTGCAGCCACTCTGGAGAATATGGAGGTTCCTCAAAAAATTAAAAATAGAACTACCCTACAACCCAGCAATTGCATTACTAAGTATTACCGAATGATAGAAAAATAAAGATTTGAAGGGACACATACACCTCGATGTTTATAGCAGCATTATCAACAATAGCCAGGGGAGCATGGGTGGCTGAGTCAGTTAAGTGTCCAACTTTGGCTCAAGTCGTGATCTCATGGTTTGTGGGTTTGAGCCCTGCATCAGGCTCTGTGCTGACAGCTCAGAGCCTGGAGCCCGCTTTGGATTCTGTGTCTCCATCCCTCTCTCCTCCCCTCCCCCACTTGTGCTCTCTCTCTCAAAAATAAATAAGTAAACATTAAAAAATAGCCATACTATGGAGAAAGCCCAAATGTCCATTGACTGATTAATGAATAAAGATGTGGTGTATATTTACAATGGAATATTACTCAGCCATCAAAAAGAATGAAATCTTGTCATTTGCAGTGATGGGGATGGAGCTAGAGTGTATTATGCAAAGCAAAATAAGTCAGGCAGAAAAAGACAAATATATGATTTCACCCATGTGGAATTTGAGAAACAAAACAGATGAACACTGTTGAAGGGAAGGAAAAATAAGATAAAAACAGAGAAGGAGAGAAACCGTAACAGACTCTTAACTAAAGAGAACAAACAGGGTTGCTAGAGGAGAGGTGGGTGGGGGGATGGGCTATATGAGTGATGGGCACTAAGGAGAGCACTTGTAATGAGCACTGAGTGTTATATGTAAGTGATGAATCACTAAATTCTACTTCTGAATCCAGTACTACACTATATGTGAACTAAGTGAATTTAAGTAATATGTTGGAAGAAAAAAAGAGAATGTTAGTCAGAAAAAAAAAGAATATACTAAAAGGATACTTCACCATGATCAAGTAGGATGTATTCTGGGTATGCAAGGATGATAGTGATTTGCCCCTCAATCAACATGATATACTACATCAATAAAACAAAGGAAAAATTTATATAATCTCAATAAATTCAGAAAAAGAATTTGACAAAATTCAACATCCATTCATGATAATAACAAAGTGGGCTTAAGGGAACATAACATATTAAGGCCATATATGAAAAACCCATTGGGGTGCTTGGGTGGCTTAGTCGGTTGAGTGTCTGACTTTGGCTCAGGTCATGGTCTCATGGATCATGAGTTCAAGCCTCATATCAGGCTCACTGCCATAAGCACCAAAGCTGTTGGCACAGAGCCTCCTTCGGATCCTCTGCCCCTCTCTCTGTCTCTCCCTTACTTGTGCTGTCTCCAAATCAACATTAAAAAAAACCATAGCTAACACCATACATACTCTGTAAAAACAGAGGTTTTCTTTAGGATCAGAAAGAAGACAAAGATGTCCACTCTTGCCACTTTTAGTCAACATAGTACTGGACATCTTACACTCAGAAATCAGACAAGAAAAAGAAATAAGACACATTATTATTGATAAAGAAGATGTTAAAATGTCATTATTTGCATACATCATGATGCTATACACAGAAAATCCTAAACATTCCACCAAAAAACTTCTAGAATAAATACATCCAGTAAACTTGCAGGATGCAAAATTAATATCCAGAAATATGTACACTAATAACAAATCAGAAAGAAAAATTTCTAAAAATCCATTTACATTTGTACCAAAAAGAATACCTAGGAATAAATTTAACCAAAGAATTAAAAGACTTGTATTCTGAAAAGTACAACATATATATATAAAATAAATTGAAGCTGACACAAAGAAATGGAAAGATATTCCATGCTCAAATATTGGAAGAATTAATATTGTTGAAATTCCACACTATCCAAAGCAATATACAGATTCAATGCAATCTCTATCAAACTACCAACAGTATTTTTTTTCTCAGAACTAGAAATAATCCTAAAATTTGCATGGAAGCACAAAAGACCCTGAATAACCAAAGCAATCTTAATTAAAAACAAAGCTGGAGGTATCACAGCCCCAGGTTTCAAGATATACTACAGAACTGTAGTAATCAAAGCTGTATGGTATTGGCATAAAAACAAACATGTAGATCAATGGAACAGAATAAAGATCCCAGACATAAACCCACACTTATATGGTCAATTAATCTATCACAAAAGAGGCAAGAATATACAATGGGGAAAAGACAGTCTCTTTTACAAATGGTTCGGGAATCTGGACAGCTACATGCAAAAGAAACAATTTGCTAACATCATACAGAAAAATAAACTCAAAATGGATTAAAAACCTAAATGTGAGACCTGAAACCATAAAAGTCCTAGAGGAGAACATAGTAATTTCTCAGACATTGGCTATAGTTAGTGAGATAAACAAAAGCAAAAATGAACTATTGGGACTACATCAAAATAAAAAGCTTTTGCATAGTGAGGGAAGCCAACAAAATAAAAAGACAACCTTGGAATTGGGGAAGACGTTTGCAAATGATATATCTGATAAGGGTTAGTATCCAGAATACAACTCATTAGCAAACTCATCATCATCAACATCATCATCATCAACATCACCGTCATATGATTCAAAATGGGTAGAGGACCTGAAATAGCTATTTCTCTAACAGGCTCATGAAAATATGCTGAACATCACTCATCATCAAGGAAATGCAAATCAAAACCACAATGAGATATCTCACACCTGTCAGAATGGCTAGTGTCAAAAGACAAAAAATAACAAATGTTGACAAGGATGTGGAGAAAAGGGAATCTTAGTGCACTGTCAAAATGTAATTTGATACAGCCATTGTGTAAAACAGCACTGATATTCCTCAAAAAAAATAAAAATAGAAATACCATAGAATCCAATAATCCCACTACTGGGCACTTACCTAAAGAAAATGAAAACATTGGGGCGCCTGGGTGGCTCAGTCGGTTAAATGACCCAACTTCGGCTCAGGTCATGTTTTCACAGTTTGTGAGTTCGAGCCCCGAGGTGGGCTCTGCGCTGACAGCTTGGAGCCTGGAGCCTGTTTCGGATTCTGTGTCTCCGTCTGTCTCTGCCCCTCCCCTGCTCACGCTGTCTCTCTTTCCTTCAAAAATAAACATTTAAAAAATTTAAAAAAGAAAATGAAAACATTAATTTGAAAGGATATATGCACCCTTATGCTTACTACAGCATTATTTACAATAGACAAAATATGATTACAATCTAATGTCCATCAATAGACAAATAGATAAACTGATAAAGATGATTGTGCATGAGTGTATGCGTGTATTTCACCTCAGTTTTTAAAGGAAAATGAAATAACACTGAAATATATCAATCCTAAGTTAAGACGGTGGAGAAGTAGTGGGACCAGAATTTTCCTGATCCCTCAAACAGCTGTTTTGAGGTCAGATCACTTGGAATATCCAGGAAAGTGATGTGTGGAGCAGCATAAGGATCTCCACAGTTGAAGGGAGATAGCTTGGCAGGATAGAGGTGTATGTATGTGAATTGGGGGAAATAATATGGCATAGCCACAGAGGGAAGGAACCCTTTCTGTGGAGAGACAAAAGGAGAGAAAGAGAGGGGTTGTGAAAGTGCAGCATCGAGCTAGCACAAGAATAAAACCTCTCTGGACCACATACTGGGGAACTAGAAGTACAGAGATTGCCGGTTCTTTTTTGTAAACAGCCTTGGGAGCTGAAACTTGGAGGTTTTGGAAGTGGGCAACTTTGTCTGGAGCAGAGCCATGGCATGCACTCCTGGGGAAGAGGGAGCTGGCCCCAGAGTGCATAGCGTGGTGTAGCAATCTCCAGGAAACACTGGGAGAGAACAGTCCTCTTCCCAGAGTACTTTGGGAAGAGAAGTTATTGCCTCCCCAAGGACAAAAGACCCTGCAGGTGCCAGCCAAAAGCATTTCATCAGCACAGTGTAAAGGTTCTACTCCGGAAGACAGGAGCAGATCCATGTGGTGCTGGGTCTATTAAGACATCTGGTATTGAATCCTAGTCAAGCACCAAAAGGAAATCTCAGGAGAACTGTGGCATGGGGCAAGCTGACCGCCCTCACTATTCTGTGAAGGCTTCCTGAACAACGTGGGTTGAGAGTCCCAGTCCAGGGAGGAGAGATTGGAGTAATGGTCATTTTTCCCCCCATCACCAACACAGTGGGCCTTCAGAGAGCAGCACAGCGGCCCCCAGTGAAGGTGGGACCCATTTATATCAAACCCCACCCCTCCATGCCTGGCAAGTGCTTATTTACTACAGCAAGACTGACTGACCCAAGGCAGCTGGCTTCTCCCGACCAGCACAACCACCAATCCCCAGGCACCAACAGACAATTTTTTTTCTCTTTTCTTTCTTTCTTCCCTTTTCTTTTTTTTTTCTTTTAATCAGGCTCATAGTTTCTGATTTTATGTGTGTGTGTGTGTGTGTGTGTGTGTGTGTGTGTGTGTGTAATTTTTTTTGATCAGGCTTTTTACTTCTATTCACATTCCATCTTTTTTCTTCTGCTTTTATTCTTCTTTTTCTTTCCTTTTAATTAGCCTTACAGTTTTTTGATTCTCTGGTTTTCTTTTCTCCCATTCCTTGTTCTCTTTTTATGGGATCAGGCTTCCCATCCCCCCCCCCACCTTTTTTTTTCTAGGGTTACTTCAACAAATAAAAGCACACCTAGATAAAGGTCCAAACACTCCACCATTGCAAGCAAGGAGGAACTCTGCAGAAGACTGCAGTGGGATTGAGCAGCCAAATGCAAAAGCAGAGTGCATGCAACATACAACAGAAACAATTTCTGGAGCATCAGGCCCCAGACACTGTATGACACCTTTTTAACAAAGTAGTACTCTCAGGTGCAGGACACATAACAAGCTTTTAAAATACGCAAAAGACAGAAACTTCGTCAAAATGACAAGATGGAGGCATTCTCTCCAAAAGAAAGGTCGAGAAAAAAATCATAGCCAGGGAATTGCCCAAAACAGATATAAACAATATATCTGAACAAGAATTTAGAACAACAGTTATAAGACTAACAGCCAGGCTTGAAAAAAGCATAGAAGACCCCAGAGAAACCCTTGCTGCAGAGATCCAAGATGTAAGAACTAGTCAGGATTAATTTAAAAACGCAGTAACTGAGATGCAAAATTAACTAGATACAGTGACAGCGAGGACAGAAGAAGCAGGGGAGAGAACAGATGAAACAGAAGATAAAATTATGGAAAGTGACGAAGCTGAAAAAAAAGGGAAAAGGAATTACTAGATCACAAGGGGAGAATTAAAGAACTAAGTGATGGTATGAAAGAAAACAATATCTGTATTATAGGAGGTCCAGAAGAAGAGCAAGAGAAAGGGGCAGATGGTTTATTAGAACAAATTATAGCTGAGAACTTCCTTAATCTGGGGAAAGAAATAGGCATCCAAGTCCAAGGGACACAGAGAACTCCCTTTAAAATCAACAAAAACGGGCGCCTGGGTGGCACAGTCGGTTAAGCGTCCGACTTCAGCCAGGTCACGATCTCGCGGTCCGTGAGTTCGAGCCCCGCGTCAGGCTCTGGGCTGATGGCTCGGAGCCTGGAGCCTGTTTCCGATTCTGTGTCTCCCTCTCTCTCTGCCCCTCCCCCGCTCATGCTCTGTCTCTCTCTGTCCCAAAAATAAATAAATACGTTGGAAAAAAAATCAACAAAAACAGGTCAACACCAAGACATATCAAAGTGAAACTTGCAAAATACAAAGATAAAGAGAGAATTCTGAAAGCAGCTAGGGACTAAAGGTCCTTAATCTACAAGGGTAGACATGTAGGTTAGTAGTAGACCTGTCCACTGAAACCTGGCAGAACAGAAGGGGATGGCAGGAAATATTCAATATACTAAATATGAAAAATATGCAGCCCAGAATCCTTTAACGAGTGAGGCTGCCATTTAGAATAGAAGGTGAGATAAAGACTTTCCCAGACAAACCAGAGCTAAAGCATTTCGTGACCACTAAGCCAACCCTGCAAGAAATTTTAAGGGGGGACTCTGAGTGGAAAGCAGCAAAACTACAAGGAGCAGAGAACATTGTCAGAAACACAAAATCTTCAGATAACACAGTGGCACTAAATTCATATCTTTCAGTAAGCACTCTGAATGTAAATGGACTAGACTCTCCAATCAAAAGACATAGGATATCAGAATGGATAAAAAACAAGATCCATGTATGTGCTGCCTACAAGAGACTCATTTTAGACCTGACGATACCAGCAGATTGAAAGTGAGGGGATAGAGAACCATCGCATCATACTACTGGATGTCAAAAGAAAGCTGGAGTAGCCATACTTCTATCTGACAAACTAGAGTTTAAAACAAAGACTGTAATAAGAGATGAAGAAGGGCATTATGTCATAACGAAGGGGTCTATCCATCAAAAAGAGATAACGATTGGAAATGTTTATGCCCCCAACTTGAGAGCATCCAAATATATAAATCAATTAATCACAAACATAAGCAAACTTATTGATAATACCATTATTGTAGGAGACTTTAATACTTCACTTATAGAAATAGACAGATCATCTAAGCAAAAAATCAACAAGAAAACAATGGCTCTGAATGACACACTGGACCAGATGGACATAACAGATATATTCAGAACATTACATACTAAAATAGCAGAATACACATTCTCAAGTGCACATGGAACATTCTCCAGAATAGATCACATATTGGGTCACAAGTCAGGCCTCAACCGGTGCAAAAAAATGAGATCATACCATATTGTCAAACCACAATGTTATGAAACTTGAAATCAACCACAAGAAGAAATTTGGAAGGCCTTCGAATACATGGAGGTTAAAGAATATCCTACTAAAGAATGAATGGATTAATCAGGAAACTGAGTAAATTTAAAAAATACATGGAAGCAAATGAAATGAAAACATGACAGCCCAAACCTTTTGTGATGCAGCAAAGTCAGTCCTAAGAGGAAGATACATTGCAGTTCAGGCCTATCTCAAGAACCAAGAAAGTCCCAAATACACAACCTAACTTTACACCTTAAGGAGCTAGAGAGGGAGCAGAAAATAAAACCCAAAGCCAGCAGAAGGGAAACAATAAAGATTAGAGCAGAAATAAGTGATATAGAATTAAAAAAAAATGAAACAGTTATTGCTTTTTGAAAGAATAAACAAAATTGATAAAACTCTTACCAGACTTCTCAAAAATAAGTGAGGAACCGAATAGATACAATAACAAATGAATGAGGAGAGATTACAACCAACACCACAGAAATATAAATAATTTTGAGAGTACTATGAAAAATTATATGCCAACAAACTGGAAGAAATGAACAAATTTCTAGACACTCACATACTACCAAAACTTAAACAAGAAGAAATATAAAATTTGAACAGGCCCATAATCAACAAAGAAATTGAACTGGTTATTAAAAATCTCCCAACAGGGGCGCCTGGGTGGCGCAGTCAGTTAAGCGTCCGACTTCAGCCAGGTCACGATCTCGCGGTCCGTGAGTTTGAGCCCCGCGTCGGGCTCTGGGCTGATGGCTCAGAGCCTGGAGCCTGTTTCCGATTCTGTGTCTCCCTCTCTCTCTGCCCCTCCCCCGTTCATGCTCTGTCTCTCTCTGTCCCAAAAATAAATAAAAAACGTTGGAAAAAAAATTAAAAAAAAAAAAAAATCTCCCAACAAACAAGAGTCTTGGGCCAGATGATTTCTCAGGGGAATTCTACCAGATATTTAAAGGAGAGTTAATACCTATTCTTCTCAAACTGTTCCAAAAAAAAAGGAAAGAAATGGAAGGAAAGCTTCCAAACTTGTGCTATGAAGCCAACATTACGTTGATTCCAAAACCAGGCCAATAACCCTGATGAACATGGATGCAAACATTCTCAACAGGATACTAACACATCAAATTCAATAATACATTAGAATAATTATTCACCATGATGAAGTGGGATTTATTTCTGGGCTGCAGGGATGGTTCAATATTCACAAATCAATCAACATGATACACCACATTCATAAAGTATAAGAGCCATATGATCCTGTCAATAGATGAAGAAAAAGAATTTGACAAAATACAGAATCTTTTCTTAATTAAAACCCTCAAAATTAGGAATAGAATAAACATATCTCAAGATCATAAAGGCTATATATGAAAGACCCACAACTAATATCATCCTCAATGAGGAAAACCTGAGAGTTTTCCCCCTAAGGTCAGGAACACGACAGAGATGTCCACTCTCACCTCTGTTGTTCAACATAAAGTCCTAGCTAGCCTCAGCAATCAGAAAACAAAAAGAAAAGGCATCCAAATCGGCAATGAGGAAGTCAAACTTTCACTCTTCATAGATGATATGATACTCTACATGGAAAACCCAAAAGACTCCACCAATAAACTTCTAGAGCTGATACATGAATTCAGTAAAGTCACAGGATATAAAATCAATGTACAGAAATCCATTGCATTTATATACACCAATAATGAAGCAACAGAAAGAGACATCAAGAAATTGATTCTATTTACAAATGCACCAAAACCCATAACATACCTAGGAATAAACCTAACCACTAAACCAGTGAAAAATCTGTACCCTGAAAACTACAGAAAGCTCATGAAAGAAATTGAAGAAGACTGAAAGAAATGGAAAAACATTCCATGCTCATGAATTGGAAGAACAAATATTGTTAAAATGTTGATACTACTGGAAGTAATCTACACATTCAATGCAATCCCTATCAAAATAACACCAGCACTCTTCACAGAACTAGAACAAACAATCATAAAATTTGTATGGAACCACAAAATACCTGAATAGCCTAAGTAATGTTGAAAAAGAAAACCAAAGCCGGAGGCATCACAATCCTGGACTTCAAGCTGTATTACAAAGCTGTAATCAAGACAGTATGGTATTGGCACAAAAAAGCAGACAAATAGATCAATGGAATAAAGAACCCAGAGAAGGACCCACAAATATATGGCCAACTAATCTTTGACAAATCAGGAAATAACATCCAATGGAAAGAAGACCATCTCTTTAGCAAATGGTGCTGGGAGATCTGGACAGCGGCATGCAGAAGAATGAAACTGGACCACACTCTTACACCATACTCAAAAATAAATTCAAAATGGATGAAATACCTAAATGTGAGACAGGAAACTATCAAAATCCTACAGGAGAAAAGAGGCAGCAACCTCTTTGACCTAGGCTATAGCAACTTCTTACTTGATATGTCTCTAGAGGCAAGGGAAACAAAAGCAAAAATGAACTATTGGGGCCTCATCAAGATAAAAACTTCTGCACAGTGAAGGAAACAGTCAACTAAATGGGAGAAGATACTTGCAAATAGCATATTGGATAAAGGGTTCATATCCAAAATCTATAAAGAACTTACCAAATCCAACACTCAAAAAACAAATAATCCAGTGAAGAAATGGGCAGAAGACATGAATAGACACTTTTCCAAAGAAGACATCCAGATGGCTAACAGACACATGAAAAGATGTTCAACATCATTCATCATCAGGGAAATACAAATCAAAACCACCATGAGATACCACCTCATACCTGTCAAAATGGCTAAAATTAACTCAGGAAACAACAGACGCTGGCGAGGATGAAGAGAAAGGAGAACCCTTTTGCACCATTGGGAATGCAAACTGGTGCAGCCACTCTGGAAAACAGTATGGAGATTCATCAAAAAATTAAAAATGGAACTACGCTATGACACAGGAATTGCACTACTTGGTATTTATCCAAAGGATATAAAAATGCTGATTTGAAGGGGCACATTGATGCCAGTGTTTATAGTAGCACTGTCAACAATAGCCAAACTATGGAAACAGCCCAAATGTCCATTGACTAATGAATGGATAAAGATGTGGTAGATACATACAATGGAATGCTACTCGGCAATGAAAAAGAATGATATCTTGCCATTTACAACAACGTAGATAGGCTAGAGTGTATTATGCTAAGTGAAATAAGTCAGAAAAAGACAAATATATGATTTCACTCATACGTGGAATTTGAGAAACATAGGGGAAGTGAAGGAAAAATAAGATAAAAACAGAGAAGGAAGCAAACCATAAGAGACTCTTAAATATAAAGAACAAACTGAGGGTTGCTGGAGGGGTGTGAGTAAGGGGTGGGATACATGGGTGATAGGCATTAAGGAGGGCACTTTTTAGGGATGCCCTAAATGCTCATCTGGGTGTCATATGTAAGTGAAGCACTGGGTGTCATTGCCAGGACTACACTGTATATTAACTAACTTGAATATATATATATGAAACTTGAATATATCATATATATATATGAACTTGAATATATATATATATATATATATATATATATATATATATATATGAAAAAAGAGAAAAGAAAAATTGTAATATGTCACCAAAAAATGAATGGTTCTAAGTTTTAAGTATAATATTGATATTTGAAGTACTTAAATACTGTGTGTACCAAAAAACACCATAAGAAGGTTATCAGCAGTCCACACTGTAAGAAATATTAATAACACATATTAAGTCACAAAGGGCTCTTTGCAAGTATATATAAACAACTCCTGAAAATTAATGGAAAATAAGAAACATGGTAGCAAAGTGGGAGACTCAGACAAAAGTAGAGATAAGTAATTCCTATCATGACAGGGAAATTATAATCTTAGATCTATAGTTCCAAAGGTACAATAAAGAGGCACCTGGGTGTCGTTGAGCGTCAAACTTCAACTCAGGTCATGGTCTCCCAATTAGTGAGTTTGAGCCCTGCATTGGGTTCTGTGCTGACAAGCTCAGAGCCTGGAGCCTGCTTCAGTCTGTGTCTCCCTCTCTCTCTATCCCTCCCCAACTCGCTCGTTCTCTCTCTCTCTCTCTCTCAAAAAACAAAAATTGAATAAACATTAAAAATTTAATATTAAGGGTACAATAAAATATTCACAAGGATAGTATAATCCCTCCCATAAGGAATATAATGCTTTAATGCCAACTATTTTTAATATTGAGATTCAGTACTATGGAAATAACATACAAAAATACAATCTCCCCTCACTAACCTGTTCTTCATTCCTTTGTTTTTTTTCTCTCAAGTTTAGCAAGGAAAACACCTGTCATCATCATTACTCTCTTCTTCAGTATACTAATCCTCCTTCAAAATGGAATGGTCATGGCTCAGGAACTTCTGGGGAAAAAAAGGAAAGATGTGTATTATTAGCTTTTTTCTTTGAAAAAAAAATCTCATGAAAATTTATATATCTGTGGGCTGGGTAAATTTCATGACAGGAAGAAAAGTGGCTTTCCTGCCCACATAAAATTATAAAAACAAAATATGAACAGCTAAACCTAAGAAAGAATATAAATTCTTGAAGAATTTCAGGGATCATAATGGCAATAAGACAGAGTGCATTTCCAAAATAATGGCAAAGGCAGTGTACAAATGAAACACTCTGATTCAGAATAATTGCTAAGAAATGTATACAAATGCACTTTAATGAAGAAAGTTAAATAACAAACTTCATACCATATGCCTATCCCACACTCTATTACATACTTTAGAACCTTAAAAAATAAAAATAACTACGTGGGTGGGGAGTTATAAGTATCATCAGAAATACAAAACAAAAAGGAGCAATACTCAGAAACAAGAGAATTCTTTCAAATGACCAATACTTAAAAAGTTTGTATAAACTGTTCACTGACTTTATGGCATCAAATTCAAATAAATTGCTTTAATATAACCACCAATGAAGGGCCATGTGGAGAGTTTCTCTATCTGGGCAGAATGCAAACAAGTGATAAATTAAATCTTAATTGTGGATGTCATTTTGCCTGAAATTTCCTGACACAGTAAACATAATAAATATCCTTTCAGCTCAGTTTCTTAATGTCAGGGCTTCAAAAATATGACACCTACCAACCCCTGTGATTATTCAAATATGAAAAAAGAGAATTTAATAAATTATCTTGTATACTGGAATTCAAAGCTCTACATTTGTAGGGAAAATTGAAGACTGACAAATAAATTTACATGGAGCAATTTTCCAAACCTGTTAATGTAAAAGGTATTTGGTAAAACATCATCCCTGAATCATCTTGAGCCTCATAATCACTATCATCTTATTTTCACTTTAAAATAAAATATTTTCCAATGACTCAGAGTTCTATAATACAAAATAAGCACATGAAAACAAACCTAGGTCACTTGCAGCAGTTGAAAGCCAATTTCTCTCTCCCTCTCCCTCCCTGTCTCTCTCTCTCTCTCTCTCTCTCTCTCTCTCTCTCTCACACACACACACACACACACACACACACACACACACACACACTTTATATTGATATAAAATGTGAATATTTCATAATAGGAGTTAGTGAGAGTACTCCCATCTGATAGAGGATTATCATTATTGAGTATTTCTACAGGAATCTAATGTAACCAAGGCTGCTTTGACACAATTTTTGCTCTGAGAGGAAAGATTATCACAGATTATAAAGATTATAAAGCAAATATGAATAATCCATGAATTATCCAGTTCATAAATAAATAACTAATATAATAAATTTCATGAAGACAATAACATACAGTCAACACTCAGTATGGTGTCTGTCACAAAATAAGTTTCCTTGCAAAGCAATTGTGTTAAAGTTTATTAGATATTATATTCAACCAATCACAGCATGTGAACTTTGGAGATTCTGAGAATATCTACAAGGCACTCCTTACCTTGGTCATTAAAGTTCAGGCATATCCTGGAAGAGGAGTAAAGATGGTACAGGAGTAGGAGGACCCTAGTCTTTCCTCATCCCTTAAACACAGCTAGATAAATATCCAATCATTCTGAATAACCAAGAAATCAATCTGAGGACTTATGGAGCAAACTGCACAACTAAAGGAAGAGAAGAGGCCACATTGTGGAAGGTAGGTGTGGAGGCGTGGTTTGGGGAAGAAATGGATCGCTGGTGCTGTGGAGGGGAAGGAGCCCTGATCACAGAGAAAGGTGAAGGAGAGAACATATAGGGGAACATACAAGGAGAACACTTCTCCAAAGTCATTAACTGGGAAAATGAGACGGGCTTATTTTCATGAGTTTTTGCAACTAGCAGGGCTCAAAGACTGGAGTTTAAGAGGCCTGCAGTGTGGCTGGCATATAGCCCTGAGGGTGCTGCAGTGCTCCAGCAGAGGAGGCAGGTAAGTAACCCAGTGACAGATGGCACAATCAGGATTACTTAAGATACACTGGGAGAGATTGTTCCTTCTTAGAGCACATCTGAGAGAGATAGCATTGCCTCTTTGGGGACAAAAGAGTCAGTGGGTGCCATTTCCCTTCCCCAACCCTCAGTATAGGTGCAGAGACACCTGCTGAGGGTGGCTAACCTGGACACTGGCTGCTTGCTCCAAATCCCATGCCTCTGTGCTCTGATGCAACAGATCTTCTGGGTCTTTATCAGTCTGTATCAGTCTGATCAGTTTGATCAGACTGTATCAGTCCCAGCTCAGTGAGACCCTTTCCCAGAAGACCAGCACAGGTCTCCACCATACTAGGTCCCTAAAGTTTGGAGTTTTTAAAGTTAGCTGGCCTGGTTGGGATAGAGCCCAAGCAAACTGGACACAATGTGAAAAGAGCAAACTTTAAAATGTCTAGGAAGAACAAGGGGAAATTATTCACTCTTCTGGGAGGGCCTCCCTGACCGCAGTAAGCATGAACTCCCCTCTCCAGGGACAAAGGAGATGGCTGGTGCCATTTCCCTCCCATCCTCCCCCGACCCACGACCCCGCCTAGACAAACTTCAGTAAACAGCCCAAAGCCAACACGGGCGGCCGGCTTACCCCCAGTCCCCCCCCCCCCCCCCACCGTGCTCTGCTAGTGCTGCTTTTCTCTGGCAGGTGTACCTTAGGGCGAGTGCAGCAGGCCTCTTTCCTAGAAGACCAGCACAAACCCCTGCACACACCATGTCTACTGGTCAGAGTTCTGCAAAGCTTCAGTTCTAGCGGAAGAGCATCAGGTCTCTTTGAAAGCAGCTCAAAGCACACCTAATTAAAACTCACCACCATGAGTCCAAGGTCCAAACGCTCTGCATTGCAGACAAGAAGAAACTCTGCAGAGCCACTGGCCTGTGGAAAAGAGCAGCTGTAATATCAGCAGAGTGCATGCAGCACACACCAGAGACACGCCCTGAAGTTCCAGGCTCTGGATAGTATATGACCTCTTCTTCATAAAGCCATTACTCAGGAGCAGGAAACATAACAGGCTTTCCTAACACAGAGAAGAAGGCAGAGACCTAAACAAAATGCCAAAATGGAGGAATCCATCCTAAAAGAAAAAACAAGAAAAGGTCACAGCCAGGGATCTAACTGAAACAGATATAAGTAATATGCCTGATCCAGAATTTAAAGCAACAATTATAAGGATACTAGCTGGGCTTGAGAAAAGCATAGAAGTCATCAGGGATTCCCTTACTGCAGAGATAAAAGAGCTTAAAACCAATCAGAATGAAATAAAAAATACAATAACCAACATTTGAAACTGACTGGATGGAAAGACCATGAGGGCAGAAGAAGGAGAGGAATGAATAAGGGATACAGAAAATAGAATTATGGAAAATGATGAAGCTGAGCAAAAAAGGGAAAGAAAAATCTTGGGATCACAAACATATACTTAGGGAACTCAGTGACTCCATCAAATGTAATAACATTCAGATCATAGGAGTCCCAGGAGGAGAGAGAGAAAAGGGGGGAGAAGGTTTATTTAAGGAAATTATAGCTGAAAACTTTCCTAATTTTGGAAAGGAAACAGATATCCAAATCCAGGAGGCACAGAGAACTCAGAAAAATCAACAAAAGCAGGCTAATAAACAAAAGACATATTGTAGTTAAATTTGCAGAATATAAAGAAAAAATCCTAAACACAGCAAGACAAAAGAAATCCTTAACTTACAAGGAAAGACCTATAAGTTTAGCAGTAGATCTCTCCACAGAAACTTGGCAAGCCAGAAGGGAGTGGCATGATATAGAAAGTGTGCTGAATGGGAAAAATCTGCAACCAAGAATACTCTATCCAGCAAAGCTATTATTCATAATAGAGGAGAGATAAAGAGTTTCCCAGACAAACACAAATTAAAGGAGTTCATGACTATTAAACCCACCTGCAAAAAATATTAAAGGGGTCTCTTTCAGTGGGAAAGACCAAAAGCGACAAAGACTAGAAAGGAAGGGAGAAAATCTCCAGAAACAATGACGAAACAAGTAATAAAATGGCACTAAATATATATCTATCAATAATTACTCTGAATGTAAATGGACTTAATGCTCCAATCAGAAGACACAAGGTGAGGGCACCTTTGTGGCTCAGTTGGTTAAGCACCTGAGTCTTGGTTTCAGCTCAGGTCATGACCTCATGGTGAGATTGAGCTCTGCAAATGGCTCTATGCTGATAGCACATAGCCTGATTGAGATTCTCTCTTCCTCTCTCTCTCAAAATAAATAAATAAAACTTAAAAAAAAGACATAGGATGTCAGAATAGATTCTTTAAAAGACCCATCTAAATGCTGCCTATAAGAGAATTGTTTAATTCACTTTAGACCCAAATACACCTGCAGACTGAAAATGAAGGGATGGAGAAACATTTACCATGCAAAAGGATATCAGAGGAAAGCCAAAGTAGCCATAGTTATATCAGACAAACAGGATTTTAAATCAAAGACAATAACAAGAGATGAAAAAGGGCATTATATCATAATAAAGAGGTCTTTCCAACAAGATCTAGCAATTGTAAATATATATGCCCCCAACTTGAAAGAACCTAAATATATAAAACGATTAATTGCAAACTTAAAGAAACTTATTGGCAATAATACAATGATATTAGGAGACTTTAACACCCCACTTACAACAATGGACAGATCATCTAAGCAGAAAATCAACAAGGAAACAGTGGCTTTAAATGACACACTGGACCAGATAGACTTAACAGATATATTCAGAACATTTCGTCCTAAAGCAGCAGGATACACATTCTTTTCAAGTGCATATGGGACATTCTCCACAACAGATCACATACTAGGTCACAAATCAGGCCTCAACAAATACAAAAAGATTGAGATTATACTATGCATATTTTCAGAACACAATGTTATGAAACTTGAATTCAGCCACAAGAAAAATTAGAAAAGACCACAAATACCTGGAGGTTAAAGAACATCCTACTAGGGTGGCTCAGTTGGTTAAGCACCTGACTCTGGCTCAGGTCATGGTCTCATGGTTTGTGAGTTCAAGTCCCACATCAGGTGAGCTCCTGCTTTGGGTGAGCTTGAGCTCCATATCGGGTGAGCAGGAGCCCTGCATTGGGTAAACTCTGCTTCTCTCTCTCTCTCTCTCTCTCTCTCTGACCTTCGTTAGATTCTCTCTCTCTTCCCTCATTCATTTGCATCCTGTCTCTCCTCAATAAAAAAAAAAAAAAGAAAGAGCATTCTACTAAAGAATAAATAGAAATTAAAGAAGAAATTGAAAATCACATGGAAATCAATGGAAATGAAAACATGACAGTCCAAAACCTTTGAGATGCAGCAAAAATGGTCAGAAGAGAGAAGTATATAGCAATATAGGCCTACCTCAAGTAGCAAGAAAAATCTCAAATACACAACCTAACTTTACACATAAAGGAGTTAGAAAAAGAACAACAAATGAAGCCTAAAGCCATCAGGAGAAGGTAAATAATTAGAGCAGAAACAAATGATATAGAAACAACGACAACAACAACAAAACCCAGAAAACAATAAAACAGCAGTGAAACCAAAGCTGTTTATAAATTAGTAAAATTTATAAATTTCTGGCCAGACTTACCAAAAAGAGAAAGGAACTGGAAAATAAAATCACAAATGTGAGAGAAATCACAACCAACACCATAGAAATACAAACAAATATAAGAAAATATTATGAAAAATTATATGGCAAAAAATTGGAAAATCTGGAAGAAATGGATAAATTCCTAGAAACACATAAACTACCAAAACTGAAACAGGAAGAAATAGAAAAACTTAACAGACTGATAATCAACAATGAAACTGAATCATTAATTTAAAAGCCTCCCAAAAAACAAAAGTCCAGGGCCAGGTGGCTTCACAGGGGAATTTGACCAAACATTTAAAGAAGAGTTAATACCTATTCTTCTCAAACTATGCCAAAATATAGAAATGGAAGGCAAACTTCCAAAGTCATTGTATAAGACTAGCATTACCCTGATTCCAAAACCAGATAAAGACTCAAGTAAAAAAGAAAACTACAGACCAATATCCCTGATGAACATGGACCAAAAAATCTCAACAAAATACTAGGATATCAAATCCAACCATACATTAAAAGAATCATTCACCATGAGGACCCTGGGTGGCTCAGTAGTTAAGTGTCTGACTCTTGATTTTGGCTCAGGTCATGATCTCAAGGTTTGTGAGTTCATGTTGGGCTCTGTGCTGACTGTGTGGAATCTGCTTGGGATATATTCTCTCTCTCTCTCTTTCTCTCTCTCTCCCCTCCCCTCCCCTACTCTCCCTCTCTCTCTCAAAATAAATAAACTTTAAAAAAGAATCATTCACCATGATCAAGTGGGATTTATTCCTGGGTTGCAATAGTGATTCAATATTTGCAAATCAAACAACATGATACACCACATTAATAAAATAAAGGATAAGAATCATATGATCTTGTCAACAGATGCAGAAATAGCATTTGACAAAATACGGCATCCATTCTTGATAAAAAGCCTCAACAAAGTACAGATAGAGGGAAACATACCTCAACATCATAAAGGCCACATATGAAAAACCCACAGTTAATATCATCCTCAGTAGGGTATAAGTGAGAGCTTTTCCTCTATGGTCAGGAGTAAGACACAGATGTGTACTATCAACACTGTTGAGAGGTTAAAGAACATTCTATTAAAGAATGAATGGGTTAACCAGGAAATTAAAAAAGAAATTAAAAAATACATGGAAGCACATGAAAACAAAACATGACAATCCAAATCCTTTGGCATGCATCAAAGGCAGTCCTAAGAGGCAAGTATATTGCAATGCAGGCCTATATCAAGAAGCAAAAAAGTCCCCAGTACACAACCTAACCTTACACCTAAAGGAGCTAGAACAGGAAAAGCAAATAAAGCCTAAAGCCAGAAGAAGAATGGAACTAATAAAGATTAGAGCAGAAATAATGATATACAAACAACAACAAACAGTAGAAAAGATCAATGAAACTAAGAACTGGTTCTTTGAAGGAATAAACAAATTGATAAACCCTTAGCCAGACTTATCAAAAAGAAGAGAAAGGACACAAATAGATAAAATCACAAATAAAAGAGGATAGATTACAATCAATCCCACAGAAATACAATTATAAGAGAATACTATGAAAAACTATGTGCCAACAAACTGGGCAATCTGGAATAAATGCACAAATTCCTAGAAACTGATGCACTGTCAAAACTGAAACAGGAAGAGACAAATCTGAACAGACCTATAACCAACAAAGAAATTGAATCCATCATCAAAAAACTCCCAACAAGAGTCCTGGGCTAGATGGCTTCCCAGGGGAATTCTATCAGATATATCTATATATTTATATATCTATATCTATATGTATCTATATATCTATATCTATATTTATATATCTATATATTTATTGTGTATTTATTCATTTTGAGAGAGAGAGAGAGAATGTGGGGGGGAGGGAGAGAGTGGAAGAGAATCCCAAGCCAGCTCTGCACTGTCAGCACAGAGCCTGACTCAGGGCTTGATTCCATGAACTGTTAGATCATGACCTGAGCCAAAACCAAGAGTTGGAGACTTAACCGACTGAGCCACCCAGGCTCCCCTACCAGATATTAAAGAATAGTTAATACCTATTCTTTTCAAACTGTTCCAAAAAATAGAAATTTCAAACTCATTCTATAAGGCAAACATTACGTTGATTCCAAAACCAAAGACCCCACTAAAAAGGAGAATTACAGGCCAATATTCCTAATGAACATGGATGCAAAAATTCTCAACGGGATACTAGCACATCAAATTCAACAGTACATTAAAAGAACTATTCACCATGATTAAGTGGGACTTATTTCTGGGCTGCAGGGATGGTTCAGTATTCATAAATCAATCAACGTGATACACTACATTAATAAAAGAAAGGATAAGAACCATATATATGATTCTGTCGCTGGATACAGAAAAAGCGCTTGAGAAATACAGCTCCATTATTGATTAAAAACAAACAAAGGAGAGATAGATGGAACATACCTCAACAACAAAAACACCATATACGAAAGACCCACAGCTCATATAATCCTCAACAGGGAAAAATTGAAACTGAGAGCTTTTCCCCTATGGTCAGGAACAAGACACAGATTTCCACTCTCACCATTACTTTTTAACACAGTACTGGAAATCTTAGCCTCAGGAATCAGACAAAAAGAAATTAGGGGCGCCTGGGTGGCGCAGTCGGTTAAGCGTCCGACTTCAGCCAGGTCAGGATCTCGCGCTCCGTGAGTCCGAGCCCCACGTCGGGCTCTGGGCTGATGGCTCGGAGCCTGGAGCCTGTTTCCGATTCTGTGTCTCCCTCTCTCTCTGCCCCTCCCCCGTTCATGCTCTGTCTCTCTCTGTCCCAAAAATAAATAAACGTTGAAAAAAAAATTAAAAAAAAAAAAAAAGAAATTAAAGGCATCCAAATCAGCAAGGAAGAATTCAAACTTTCACTATTCAGATGACATGAAAGCTTATGTGTAAAACCTGAAAATCTCCACCAAAAAAAACCCTGCAAGAATACATGAATTCAGCAAAGTCACAAGATATAAAATCAATGTACAGAAATCTGTTGCATTTGTATACACCAATAATTAAGCAGCAGAAAAAGAAATCAAAGAATAGATCCAATTTGCAATTGCACCAAAAGCAATTAGATGCCTAGGAACAAACCTAACCAAAGAGGTAAAAGATCTGTACTCTGAAAACTATAGAACACTTATGAAAGAAATTTAAGAGGACACAAAGAAATAGAAAAGCATTCCATGCTCACGGATTGGAAGAACAAACATTGTTAAAATGTCTGTACTACCCCCAAACAATCTATACATTGAATTCAATCCCTATCAAAACACCACCAGCAGTTTTCACAGAGCTAGAATAAACAATCCTAAAACTTTTATGGTACCGCAAAAGACCGTGAATAGCCAAAGCAATCCTGAAAAAGAAAAACAAAACTGGAGGCATCACGATTCTGGATTTCAAGCTATACTACAAAGCTGTAGTCATCAAGACAGCATGGTACTGGCACAAAAACAGACACAAAGATCAGCAGAACAGAAAAGAAAACCCAGAAATGGACCCACAACTATATGGTCAACTCATCTTTGACAAAGCAAGAAAGAGTATCCAATGGAAAAAAGACAGTCACTTCCACAAATGATGCTGGGAAAACTGGACAGCAACATGCAGAAGAATGCAACTAGGCCACTTTCTTACACCATACACAAAAATAAATTCAAAATGGATGAAAGGCCTAAATATGAGACAGGAAACATCCAAGGTACTAGAGGAGAGCACTTGCAGCATCTCCTGACCTCAGCCATAGCAACTTCTTACTAGACAATTTGCCAAAGGCAAGGGAAACAAAAGCAAACATGAACTATTGGGACTTCATCAAGATAAAGATGTGAAAGTGAAAGAAACAACAAAACTAAAAGGCAGCCTACAGAATAGAAGATAATTGCAAATGATATATAGGATAAAGGGTTCACATCCAAAATCTATAAAGAATTTATCAAACTCAACACCCAGAAAACAAACAACCCAGTTAAGAAACTGGCAGAAGACATGAATAGACACTTTTCGAAAGAAGACATCCAGATGGATAACAGGCACATTAAAAGATGCTCAACATCACTCATTGTCAGGGAAACACAAATCAAAACAACCATGAGATACCACCTCACACCTGTCAGAATGGCTAAAATTAACACAAGAAACAACAGATGTTGGTGAGGATTCAGAGAAAGGGGAACCCTTTTGCACTGTTGGTGGGAATGCAAACTGGTGCACCCACTCTGGAAAACAGTATGGAGGTTCCTCAAGAAACTAAATATAGAACTACCCTATGATTCAGAAATTACACTATTAGGTATTTATCAAAGGGATACAAAAATACAGATTCGAAGGGGTATATGAACCCCAATGTTTATAACAGCATTATCAACAATAAACAAAATATGGAGAGAGCCCAAAGGTTCATCAACTTATAGATAAAGAAGATGTAGTGTGTGTGTGTGTGTGTGTGTGTGTGTGTGTGTGTGTACACACACACTATGGAATCTTTTACTCAGTTATCAAAAAGAATAAAATCTTGGGGCACCTGGGTGGCTAGGTCGGTTAAGCATCCAACTTCAGCTCAGGTCATGATCTCACAGTCTATGAGTTCGAGCCCCACGTCAGGCTCTGTGCTGTGCTGACAGCTCAGAGCCTGAAGCCTGTTTCAGATTCTGTGTCTCCCTCTCTCTCTGCCCCTCCCCTGTTCATGCTCTGTCTCTGTCTCAAAAATAAACGTTAAAAACATTAAAAAAAAAAAAAGAATAAAATCTTGCCATTTGCAACAACATGGATGGAGCTAGAATGTATTGTGCTAAGCGAAATAAGTCAATCAGAAAAAGACAAATACCATATGATTTCACTCATATGTGGAATTTAAGAAAGAAAAGATGAACATATGGGAAGGGAGGTGAATCAAGGACAGAAGTAAACAAACCACAAGAGACTCTAAATTTTTTTAAGTTTATTTATTTGAGATAGAGAGCATGCGTGCACATGTACATGCGAGTGGGGGTAGAACAGAGAGGGAGTGAGAGAATCCCAAGCAGGCTCCACACTATCAGCACAGAGCCCGATGTGGGCCTCAAACCCAGGAACCATGAGATCATAACCTGAGCCAAAACCAAGAGCCGGCCACTCGACTGACTGAAGCCACCCAGGCGCCCCCAGATTTTTTTTATTAGCAATGTTTCTTGATAGTTTCTTTTATATCTTCCCTGGAATGTGTTTTATGTCCTTTGTCGGTATGCATATTGGGTCTTTGTCCTTGTTTGTAATAGTCTTCTGCTTCATATATGTTGCAAGTACTTTGTTTATAGTAGGCTTTCTATAAAATTTATGGTGATTTTAAGTATGTCCACAAATACTTTGATATTCCTCCCTTGGAGAAATTGATTTTATTAATCCCTATCTTTCAGCATGACTGGAGTGTGAATGACTTCCTTTTTGGCACAGAATGTGGCAGTGACACTGTCTGACTTCCAATACTAGGTAATGAAAGGCACTGCAGACTTGTCCTCTCTCTCAAATCACTCTCTGGAGAAAGCCAACCATCACATTGTGAGGACACTCAGTCCTTTGAAGAGGCCTGTGTGGTGAGGAGCTGAGACTTCCCACCCACAGCCATGAGAGTGAGCTATCATGGAAGTGGATTCCAGTCCCAGTCAGATGATCACAGCCCTAGCCAGTACCATCCCCAGAAGCCTGACCTTCAGAAACTGTGTGAAATAATTAATATTTGATTGCTTAAACTGTTAAATATTGTGGTGATTTGTTATACAACAGACAACATACAATTTTAAACTTTTTATTGTGAAACTATGTACAGAGAAATGGATAAAACATAGATGTACAGTTTAGCAAAGTATTATAAAGCAAACACTAATGCAATTACTACTCAGGTTAAGAAATAGAAAACTGCAGGTCCCTAGAATGAACATATGTGTTCTTTCATGATAAAAACCCTCTTAATCCACTTTATATGTAATCACAATCTTGAATCTTGAATTCGTGGTAATCAATTCTTTGTTTTGCTTCATGGTTTTACCCATGTTTAAATCTGTAAGTAATACCATTTCATTTTGCTTATTTTTGAATTGTATCTAAGTGTAACTGTACTAGATTTATTCTTTTATATCTTACTTCATTTGCTCAACCTTCTGTAAGATTCACCAGTGTTGTTGCATGTAGCTGCATGTAGTCTGTTTATTTGTATTATTATTCCTGTTGTGTAACTCTGCCATAGAATAATTATTTTATTTTTGAACTCCTGGGTTTTTTTTTTTTTTTCTACTTTGGGGCTACTGAACACTTTTATGAAAAATCTTGTTTATATGTCATGGTTCACATGTGCAAGAGCTTCTAAAGATATATATTCCTAGGAGTGGTGATATGAGTACCTCTGACTTTACCATTTAATAAACATTTTTCCAAGGGGAGATACTAATAGGCACTCCAGTGATGAATGAGTTCCTGTTGTGACATATCTTCAACATTTGTTACTTTTAAGCTTTCTAAGTTTCTTGCCAATCTGAGGGCTTAGAGTGGTATCTCACCATACTTTAATATACATTTCCTGAATAATAATTTTAAGTAAATTTTCATATTTGGCAATTCTTATTTATCAATTCCCATCTATTTTCCATTCTTTGCCTGCTCTTTCTCATTGAAGAGACTTTTTAAGAAAAAAAATTTTTAACGTTTATTTATTTTTGAGACAGAGAGAGACAGAGCATGAATGGGGGAGGGTCAGAGAGAGGGAGACACAGAATCTGAAACAGGCTCCAGGCTCTGAGCTGTCAGCACAGAGCCCAACGCGGGACTCGAACTCACAGACCGCGAGATCACGACCTGAGTCGAAGTGCGCCACTTAACCGACTGAGCCACCCAGGCACCCCGAGACTTTTAAATATATATAGTCTACATTTTAACCCTTTGCTTATATATGTTGGAAAAATTTGACACGCTTACTTTCTCTCTTCAAGTTTTAAATAGTGCTTTTAATGCACAGAATTTTTAAATTTTAATGTAGTTAAATTATAAATCTGTTCCTTAATGGGCAATTCTATTATGACTGATTTAAATAATTCTAACATACCACACAGTAAAAACAAACAAACTCTTCCATATGCTCACTCTTCTAAATGCTTTATAGTTTACTTTCCATGTGTCATAAGTTGATCCTTGCATATGGTTTGAGGAAGAATTCCAGTTTTTTTCCCACATGGCTACTCAATTATCCCAACACTATTCTAAACATTATCCTTCCCTCCCATTGCTCTTCAGTGTTACTTCCTGTTCTGTTGTGTTACTATGTCCATGGACCTGTTTCTGGGCTCTCCCTTCTTTCCTTGATCTCTCTCACCTTCCTCATCCCACTACCAACACTGTACTATCTTAATCTTCTTCATAACAAGTGTTCATATTACACCTTAATTTCATTTTTGACTGTTACAGCGGTGCTTGGGTGGCTCAGTTCGTTGAGCATATGACTTTAACTGAGGTCATGATCTCATGGTTCATGAGTTCAAGCCCTCCGTCAGACTCTGTGCTGACAGCTTAGAGCCTGGAGCCTGCTTCAGATTCTGTGTTTCTCTCTCTCCCTCTGCCCCTCCCCTGCCCGTGCTCTCTCTCAAAAAAATAAACATTAAAAAACAAGTACCATTTTTTACTGTTCCTTAGCTATTCTCAGCCCTCTGCATTTCCATGTTGTCAAATTCCAGACAAAAATGTATTGAGATTGTGTTGGGATTGCATTGGGGGGAAATATATAAACTGAGGATATTGATATATCCAGAGTCCTCTGATCCAGGAACATAATATTCTGCACTTACTTGGGTCTTCTTTAATAAATCTAATTAAAGATTTATAATTTCACTTAAAAAGACTGTATACACATTTTATTACATTTATTCCTAGGTACTTAAAACTTTTTAGTGCATTGGGATGCCTGGGTGGCTCAGTCAGTAGAGCACCTGATTCAATCTCTCTTAGGGTTGTGAGTTCAAGCCCCACATTGGGTGTGGAGCCTACTTAAAAATAAAACTTTTTATTGCATTGTAATTAGTATCTCTTTTATTTTGTAAATAATCGGCATGTAGACGAACACTAGATTTTTATTTACTCATTTTTTATCTAGCAAAATTGTTAAAATGTATTATTGATGCTAATAGTTGACCTGAAGTCTATTTGGGATTTGCTACATATATTATCATCTTATTTCCAAAAAGGATGGTCTCTTATTTCATCATTTCCAATCACTATACACTTATTTTTATGTACCTTACTGCTCAGGCTCAGTTCTCCAATAAAAATGTTAAACAGCAAGGAGCAGGGAGCCAACATGGTGAAGTAGGGGGATCCATCCTTCCCGTCTCTCAAACAAAGAAGTGTAGAAGCCAAAGGACTTTGAACACCAGAGCTCAGGAGGAAAAGAGACTGAATCTACTAGGAAGAAAATGGGAAAGCTGGAAAAAAAGATAGGTGGGTAACTGCGAACTGGGGGAGATTAAAAAAAAAAAAGACTGCGTGGACACAGAGGGGAGGAGCCCCCTTCTGTGGAGAGACAAAGGGAGGAGAAAGAGTGGCTAGGGAAGTGCAGGACCATATCTGGACAGGAGAAAGACCTCAACAAGATACTAGGCAAATCGAATTCAACAGCACATAAAAAGAATTATTCACCATGATCAAGTGGAATTCATTCCTGGGCTGCACAGCTGCTTCAATATTCATAAATCAATGTGATATAACATTAATAAAAGAAAAGATAAGAACCATATGATCCTCTCAATTGATGCAGAAAAAGCATTTGACAAAATTCAGCATCCTTTCTTAATAGAAACCCTCAAGAAAGTTGGGATAGAAGGAACACATTTAAACATCATAAAAGCCATTTATGAAAAGCCCACAGCTAATATCATCCTCAATGGGAAAAACCGAGAGCTTTCCCCCTGAGATCAGGAACACGACAGGGATGTCCACTCTCACTGCTGTTGTTTAACATAGGGTTGGAAGTTCTAGCATCAGCAATCAGACAACAAAAGGAAATCAAAGGCATCAAAATTGGCATAATGAAGTCAAGCTTTCACTTTTTGCAGATGACATGATATACATGGAAAACCCAATAGACTCCACCAAAAGTCTGCTGTAACTGGTACATGAATTCAGCAAAGTCGCAGGATACAAAATTAATGTACAGAAATCAGTTGCATTTTTATACACCAATAATGGAGCAACAGAAAGACAAATAAAGAAACTGATCCCATTCACAATTGCACCAAGAAGCATAAAATACCTAGGAATAAACCTAACCAAAGATGTAAAAGATCTGTATGCTGAAAATTTAGAAAGCTTATGAAGGAGATTGAAGAAGATACAAAGAAATGGAAAAACATTTCGTGCTCATGGATTGGAACAAGAAATATTGTTAAAATGTCAATACTACCCAAAGCTGTCTACATATTCAATGCAATCCCAATCAAAATTGCACCAGCATTCTTCTTGAAGCTAGAACAAGCAATCCTAAAATTTGTATGGAACCACAAAGGACCCTGAATAGCCAAAGTAATATTGAAGAAGAAGACCAAAGCAGGAAGCATCACAATCCCAGACTTTAGCCTCTACTACAAAGCTGTAATCATCAAGACAGCATGGTATTGGCACAAAAACAGACACATAGACCAATGGAATAGAATAGAGACTCCAGAATTGGACCCACAAACGTATGGCCAACTAATCTCTGACAAAGCAGGAAAGAGTATCCAATGGAAAAAAGACAGTCTCTTTAACAAATGGTGCTGGGAGAACTGGACAGCAACATGCAGAAGAATGAAACTAAACCACTTTCTTACACCATTCACAAAAATAAACTCAAAATGGATGAAGGAACTGAATGTGAGACAGGAAACCATCAAAACCCTAGAGGAGAAAGCAGTAAAAAACCTCTCTGACCTCAGCCGCAGCAATTTCTTACTTGACACATCTCCAAAGGCAAGGGAATTAAAAGCAAAAATGAACTATTGGGACCTCATCAAGATAAAAAGCTTCTGCACTGCAAAGGAAACAATCAACAAAACTAAAAGGCAACCAATGGAATCAGAAAAGATATTTGCAAATGACATATCGGATAAAGGGCTAATATCCAAAATCTATAAAGAACTCACCAAACTCCACACTTGAAAAACAAATAATCCAGTGAAGAAATGGGTAGAAGACATGAATAGACACTTTTCTAAAGAAGACATCCAGATGGCCAACAGGCACATGAAAAGATGCTCAACGTCACTTCTCATCAGGGAAATACAAATCAAAACCACATGGAGATACCACCCCACGCCAATCAGAGTGGCTAAAATGAACAAATCAGGAGACTATAGATGCTTGAGAGGATGTGGAGAAATGGGAACCCTCTTGCACTGTTGATGGGAATGCAAACTGGTGCAGCCGCTCTTGAAAACAGTGTGGAGGTTCCTCAAAAAATTAAAAATAGATCTACCCTATGACCCAGCAATAGCACTGCTAGGAATCTACCCAAGGGATACAGGAGTGCTGATGCATAGGGGCACTTGTACCCCAATGTTTATAGCAGCACTTTCAACAATAGTCAAATTATGGAAAGAGCCTAAATGCCCATCAACTGACAAATGGATAAAGAAGATGTGGCTTATATATACAATGGAATACTACTTGGCAATGAGAAAGAATGAAATCCTGCATTTGCAGTAACATGGATGGAACTGGAGGGTTCAATGCTGAGTGAAATAAGTCAGTCAGAGAAAGACAGACACCATATGTTTTTACTTATATGTGGATCCTGAGAAACTTAACAGAAAACCAGGGGGGGGGGAGGGGAAGGGGAAAAAAAAGTTACCGAGAGGGAAATAGGCAATCCATAAGGGATTCTTAAATACTGAGAACTGAGGGTTGATGAGGGAGTGGAAGAGAGGGGGAAAGTGGGTGATGGGCATTGAGGAGGGCACCTGTTGGGATGAGCACTGGGTGTTGTATGGAAACCAATCTGACAATAAATTATATAGATATAGATGTAGATATAGATATATAAAACGTTAAACAGAAGTGGATTGTTTTGTTGCTGATTATAAATAGAAAGATTTCAATGTACCAGTAAGGATGCTTTGTGGTAGGTTTAATATAGACACATTTCTCAATATGTTACCCTTTATTCCTTGTTTGCTAATTTTTTATTAAAATAAATTTTAAATTCTACTGAATAATTTTTCTGCATCTTCTGAGGTGTAACATGATTTTTATCCTTAATCTGTTAATGTGGTAAGTTGCATTGATAGGTTTTCTAATATACAAACCTTACATTCCTAGAATAAACCTATCTTGACTATGATATATTGTCTGTTTTTAAAATATATCACTGGATTTGTTTTACTGACATTTTGCCATTTTGTATCCATGTTTATAATTATAAACCTATAGTTTTCTTTTCTCTTTATGTCTTTGTCAGGTTTCATTATCAAGTTATGCTAGCCTTGTAAAATGTTGGGAATATTCACTTATTTCTATTCTCTGGGAACAGTATAAGGTTTAGAATTACTTTTTCATTGAATATTTAGCAGAACTCACCAGTGAAGCCTGGAGCTTCCATTTTGAGGAATTTTTTTCCTTTTAAGTCAGGTTTATGTACAGATCATTGAATTTGGACAAATGTACACATCATATACCACTACCACAAGATGTAGACCATTAACACCAACCAAAAATCTTTTCACGTTCCTTTGTTTTCAATCCTCTCTCCTTACCCAGGCCCAGGAAACTGCTAATTTGGTTTCTATTCCTATAGTGGAATCAACCAGTATATAGCCTTTGTGACTGGCTTCTTTCACCTAGCATAACGCCTTTGAGATTCATCCATGCTTGTGTATGTATCAGGATTTTGTTCCTTTTTATTGCTGAGTGATATTTCACTGTGTATATAGATGAACTACAACTTGTTTATCCACTCACCAGTTGATGAACATTTGGGTTGTTCCTGTACCTGGCTGTTTTCAATAAGCTCCTATAAACATTCACACGCAAGCCTTTGCACAGATATGGCCGTCACCTTGCAGAGGCAGATTTGCCAAGTTTGGTTTGGATGTCCAGACTGATGATGCTAGCACAAATTAAGAAAAGACTTCTTTTTGTAAAAAAAAAAAAAAAAAATTGTTTTAATGTTTATTTATTTATTTTTGAGAGAGACAGAACACAAGCGGGGGAGAAGCAGAGAGAGAGAGAGAGAGAGAGAGAGAGACAGAACCCGAAGTAGGCTCCCAGCTCTGAGCTGTCAGCACAGAGCCTGATGTGAGGCTCAGACTCACAAACTGTGAGATTATGACCTGAAGTCAGATGCTGAACCAACTGAGCCACCCAGGCACCCCAAATTAAGAAAAGACTTCTTACTCACTTATTCACATAAGGAGGCTTTCTGGGGAGAGCAGAATGCTTGCCAAGCAGGCCCAAAAAATGACTTAGAAGATCAAGGAAAGGAGACTGGCTTGGAGTTTTATGGGAGTGGGGCTGGAGGAAGGTTCCAGAGCATGGGCAGAGACTTGTGTGGTTTGAGCCTCATATCTTCACGAAAGCAGTGAGAGAGCACCTGTGTTGAGGTATTATTAGCTTGCTTGAAACTGGGAAGAAGGGGAAGAGAGAGGTGTTAGGCTTAAAAATTGTCCAAAAACATCAAAAGATGTTAGACTCTTTCTTATGGTACACATGTATTTTTTTTTACTCTTAGGTAAACACAAGAAATGGGATGGATTGCTGGTCTGTTAAGTGCATGTGTAACTTGGTAAGAAACTGTTTAACCATTTTCCAAGAGGATGAACCATTTTGTCTTTCCCACAGCAGGCCAGGAGAGTTCCTACTGCTCCACATCCTGGCCAACAATTGTTATTTTCCACTCTTACCTTTAAAATTTTACCTATACTAGTAGCTGTGATTGTAATTTGCATTCCACAGTAACTAATGATCCTGAACATTTTTCAAGTGGTATTTGTCATCTACATATCTTCTCTGTTAATTTCTGAGGAAACTCTCAACTCTGTTCAATTCTTTTTATTTTATTTTATTTTATTTTATTTTATTTTATTTTATTTTATTTTATTTTAAATTTTTTTTTCAACGTTTATTTATTTTTGGGACAGAGAGAGACAGAGCATGAACGGGGGAGGGGCAAAGAGAGAGGGAGACACAGAATCGGAAACAGGCTCCAGGCTCCGAGCCATCAGCCCAGAGCCTGACGCGGGGCTCGAACTCACAGACCGCGAGATCGTGACCTGGCTGAAGTCGGACGCTCAACCGACTGCGCCACCCAGGCGCCCCTTCAATTCTTTTTTTTTAATGAATATAGGACTCTTCAGCTTTCTGACTCCTTCTAGCAGGGTAATACTTTTGTAGGATTCATCCATGTCATCCAGATTGAGAATTTACCAGCATATCATTATTCATGATATCCTCCACACTCTCGTTAGTAATGTCCTCCTTCACATCCCCACTGTTGGCTTTTTGTGCTGTTTCTTTCTGTTACTTAGTCTTCGTAAGGAGTTGTCAATTTTATTAGTCTTGTCAAAGAGCCACATGTTAACTTTTGTTGTTCCTTTTTATTATGCATTTTTTTTGTTTTATGAATTCATTGTTTTTATTGTTTCATTTCCATTTTTGTTTTCCTGTTATTTTTTATAACATTTTAAGATGGATTGGAAGCTCACTAATTTGTAGCTTTTTTTTTTTTCTTTCCCAATATAGGCCCTTATGGCTATAAAATTCAACCTCATCCTGAGTTGGCTGCACTTTGCAGGTTTTGATTCATAGTATTTTTTCATCATTTGTTCAAAAGTAATTAAATTTCTCTTTCAACGTGCTCTTTGACATGTGGTTATTTTGTAGTAAGCTTAATTTCAAAACATGGAAATTTCTGATATTTTTGTCATTTATTTCTAAAATAATTTTATTGTGGTCAGCGAACATACTTTGAATAATAGTAATTCTTTACTATTTACTGAGACTTGATTTATTTCCCAGTATATTTCTTTTTTTTTTGTAAATGTTCTGTGTACTTGCAAAGAAAACAGATTCTGTAGTTGTAGATGTGATGTCCATATTGGGAAGTAAACTGTGTACCTCCTTATATTCTCGAGAACTCCTGCTTCTTTCTCTTGGTCAGTGACCTACTTGAATTAGTTTACCTTCTAGTACTTGGATGAAATTCAGTATCATGTCAGTTTACAAAAATTAAATGACAGTCATTCTCCAACTTAAGAAAATATCTGAAAGCCAGAGAACTTTATCTTCTGTCAACACAGGGTGGAATGCAAAGGAGTTTACATTTACAGCCTCAGCAGGTTTTATGTGAAAATCAGGCCCAGATGCAGGATGAGTAATACTCTAATATTTGGGATTGGGATATTTGGAAGCACAATCTGATAATTTTGATACCCCTCCCCCTCATGTCCCTGAACACTTCCTGATGGCAGAAACAGCGTTTTCCACATTAGCCTCACCTGAAGTGGATGCCTTAAATGATGATGTTTGTCCTTCTCAGGACCTACCTGCCCCTCCATTCCCCCAACTCCTCATTGTCTCTGTGTTGATACCAAGAGTCAGGTACCAGCACAGCCTGGGGAGAGAAATAAAAAGTCCTCCTATGAGAAAAAAATGCCTATATAAGAAAAGGTATTACAGGAGCTGCCTAACAATAGGGCCTGGGGAGTCTGTGTAAAAGTGGATCCTTTTACACAGTGTTAGATAAGCGAATGTAGAATTTAAGAGCAGAGAGATCATTTATTGACCCGGGCACTCACCTTTGATTCATGACTTTTACTTAAGCAAAAATACCTAAAGCCATCTCAGCAGACTAAGGACAGGCAAAGTTGGAGTGGCAATCAAGATGGTTTGATCTGCAGGGATCTCAGGTGGTGGCTGATACCACAGTTCTCTAGGATGATAATTTATTTACATAAACAAGCAAACAAAATAAATAAATCATTAGCCGTTTGCTACCTTAATGGAAAATCAGGGTCCCACACCCAGGGCTCAGCTCTAAATCTATACACTCAGAGTACATGAAGTGGAAGGTCAGTCCCCCTTTAGTAACACTCCTGTAACTCCACGCAAATGTACACAGTAAATATTCCTGCAACCATTTCTCAAAGGAGCTTATGGCTATTCCCAGGCACTGGGTAGATCAAGGTCAGGTCAGGATGTTTCTTCACAGGTGATGGGCAAGCTGCTGCACTTGAAATGTCTCTCCACTTAAATAAAAACAATGAAAATAATACATTGTGGGTCTCTTTGGAATTTGAATTTGGAGGAAACAAGTACCAAAGTTGGGAATACTCTGATTCATTTATTGGATAACCCCAGAGGCTGCCAAATTCCCAAGGGTCCAGAGAAGATCCCAACTGTGGCACAAGCTGCTCTCCTTGATCCTAGAACTCAGCAGGTCGGAAGTTGCTCGTGAGATCTACGGTTGGTAAGGACGTTGTTTGGAATCTGGAAAGCTCCAATAGAGAAGACAGAACAGAGAGGTATGATTTGGAGTAAAATGATACCCTCTACAGAGGAGCACCAGTCATTTGAAGAGCAGCTCTCATGCCCTGGTAGTTACAGATCACCCCACCACAGGACACAAAGTGACAAGTGATCTGAGTTTGCCATCATAAACTAGATTTGATATGATCCATCATCACAGAAATTGGTGTGTACAGCAATGATCAATCGTGTAATGGTAGTGGCCCATTTGGGACTGGGCTTAAGAGGAGCCATAAGGCCCAGGTAAATCACAGGAACAGGTGGTCCGGACTCCTACCTGTGCTGCCTCTCCCTCAACCAGCACCCATGTTTCACGGGGGCTTCCTATGACTAACCAGCATGAAGAAATGACTCAGAGTGAATCACAACTAGGCTGGCTCATTATGTGGGTGTTGGCTGAAATGGTCTGCTGCTGCACCCCTGCCTCATTAGAATGCCACTTGGGACATCCCTGAAAGACACCATGAAAGGAAGTCCTTCAGGTGAACCAAGCTTGGAGTGGCTCTGTTAGTAATTCATTCATATGAAAGAAAATGACTAGAGGTACAGAGACACATGGACTTTTGACAGTGGCAGATGGCTTGTCTGGTCAGGGGCCTAGAAGGGTCTGAGGTCTGAGAAAGAGATGTGCAGTAGGGCAGACAGCATGAGATCTTTGTGTCTTACTTGAAAGCCTGCCAGAGACCATACACTGCAGAAAAGGCTCTCAGTATTACTGGTAACAGGATGACCATCTTTTGGCTGCCATGCCAGACAGACTATTCTTGGCAACCCAGTCCTTGTGCAAAGGCCCGTGAACAGTGTCAGGGGTGAGAGCTAAGCACAGGCCCAATGGCAAGGGCTTCCTATATCAAGACTGACATAGTTGCTACCAATGCCAAAGGCCCATCTAGTAGACAGCAGACTGATGCTATCAACTTGGCACCATTAATCACAAGGCAGGATTTTGTCCTTATGACCCCTGCCCATGGTTCTACCAGCACATCACCCAGACGCCTGCAGAATGCCTTACCTGTGATATCCCACAGTCCTGCCTCAGAACAAAGGGCCCATTTTACACCAAAGGAGGTGTAACCATGAGCTCATGACTATGGAATGCATTGATCTTGTCTCCTACCCATCATCCAGAATTAACTGGTCTGATATGATGGTGGGATGCCCTATTGATGGTTCCCCTAAGGTGCTGACCAAGAGTCAATACTTAGTGTGGCTTGGATACCATCTTCCAATCCAGGATGTGGCATCATTTCTGAATCAATAATGACTGATGACCAATAGTGCCACTATTGCTAGAATACATGAGTCTGAGAACCAACAAGTGTAGGGGTGGCCCCCTCTCTTATGACAGACCGCAACCCTACATATTTTTTTGTTTCCCATTCATGCAACCTTTGGCTCTCTGGGATTACAGGTCCTAGCTCCTGGAGATATGAGTGGAGACACTTCTTTCAGGGTCACAGCAAACATTCCTCTTAAGTGGAAGCTATGACTACCACCTGACTATTCTCTGTTCTTGGCCAGTGGCCCAAAGGTAAAGAAAGGATTGGCTCTGATGATTGGGATTGTAACTGACAAGCATCAGGGACTAGACTGCTCATAGAGAATCAAGTAGAGTGGAGTGTGTCTATGTAAATAACTGGGTATCTCTTAACTGTCATACCCAGCAATGACTTTCAATGAGCAAGGAAAAACCACCACAACATCACCCTGGGGATGAAGGTCTGGATCACCCCACCAAACAAGCAACACACAGAGCCCAAAGTGCTGCTCAGAGTAAAGGGAATCCAGCAGAAGAACTCTTGCTCATTTTGCTAGTGCTCTGGCACAGGTGTTCAGATTAGAACAGGTCATCATCAACTTGGAGACTCCAATCACACTTGCAAAGAGTAACGATGCTTTGTTCTCAGTCGAGGGAGGCTCGGGGAAGGCAGGCCCCATGATGTGTAGGAAAGCTGTACACAATGGGAGTGATGCAAATGGTGGACTAAGCTGGGGCACAAAGCTTGTACACCTTCTCCAGTTCCTGCTCTCCTGCGATTGGCACCCCATCTACCCCAGGCTGCCCCAAAGTTGGAACTGACTGAGGTATATACTGCAGGGCATTTGGCTGGTTCTCTGTCAGCCACCTAGGTGCCGGATGTGCATAATGGAGGTGCACAGGAGTCAGCCTCACACTGAACTAGGACTTCAAAAAGCTATACCCTCAGAGCAAAGGAGATTAGCATCTAAGTCTGCCCCTCCTGCCAGATGCAGGGAATAGTAGAGAATGCAGCCTTCTGATGATCAGAACAGGGGATGGGCAGGGACACGGTGGGGAGCTGAGACACTGTTACCCGGAACCCACACTACTGAGAACACATACCTTGGATTGGCCAAAGACGTTCAGATGTGAGCCAGGTAGAGGCAGCTTCCATCATTGGGTCGCATATCTCTATGCGTCTGCAAACACTCGGCATCATCCAGCTTTCTTTCTTTTTATTGGCCAGCCTAATAGTACAAAGTGATAGGTCATTACTGTTTTATTTTGTTGTGATTACTAATGATTTTGAGCACTTTATCCTGTACTTTAGGATTTGGTTTCTTCTGCAAATTATGTTTCCTCTTTGCTCAATTTAGGGGTTGCTGTCAACAGCATGTCTTAATTTTGGTTATGGTGTCACTTGTACAAAAGATTTAAATCTTTATATAGACTAATTATTTTGCTATAAGTTTTGCTTTTGTATTATTTAATCCTGCTTTAAAAGCCTACTCTTTTCTAATTTTTTCCCTATAACTTAAAAAAAAAAGCTTAGATCCTTCACACATAAAAAACTTATTTTTGTGCACAGTATGAGGAAAGGATCTGCTTCATTCCATGTGGATAGCCAGTCCTTCCAAGATCACTTACTGAAGCATCATTTCTCCATTCTGATTTGAAATGTCACCTATTGTATACCAAATTTCAAAATATACATAGGTCTGTTTCTTGATCCTCTATTGTCTATTCATGCACTGATGCTGCTGGTCTCAATGATAAAATTTAACTTTGTTTTCATAATTCACAGGGCAGGTCTACCCCTTCCTCTGCCTTTTTGTTTCTGCAAGATTGTCTTGACTACTCTTGTACAGATGAATATAAACCAGATAATCATCTTTTTACATTCTATTTTTTAAACGGTAGCAATTTTATCAGTATTGCTTTCAATATATGGCCTCTTAAAAGTAGTAATTCTTCTATCATGAACATGGGTTATCTATTTTTTATTCCTTTAGAAAAGCTGTGTTTTTTCTTCATAAAGTTTTTTTCATTTTAGATTATTCCAAGGTATCATAGTTGCCAGTGTTGTGGTAAATGGGATAATTTTCCTATCATATTTTCTAATTATTATTACACTGATCTCAATATGTTACACTTATTTCAAATATTATTTTCAAATCATGCTGATTTGCTAATTCTAATGCTTAGGTTTCTAAGGGAGAAGGTACTGTTTGGAAATTACAACAAACATATCCATTTCTAATATTTTTAGAATTTAATTTTTAAAAATTTTACAATTAATCAGCACCTCCAGGGCAATACTTTTTTTTTTTTAAATACAATTTATCGTCAAGTTACCTAACATACAGTGTATGCTCTCAGATTCAGAAGTAGATTCCCATGATTCATTGTTTACATACAACAACCAGTGCCCCATCTCAACAAGTGCCCTCCTCAATGCCCATCACCCATTTCCCTCTCCCTTGCCCCTCCATCAACCCTCAGTTTGTTCTCTGTATTTAAGAGTCTCTTATGGTTTACCTCCCTCTCTGTTTGAAACGATTTCCCCCTTCCCTTCCCCCATGGTCTTCTGTTAAGTTTCTCAAATTCCATATATGAGTGAAAATATATGATATCTGTCTCTCTCTGACTGACTTATTTCACTTACCATAATACCCTCCAGTTCCATCCACGTTGTTGCTAATGGCAAGACTGCATTCTTTCTCATTGTCAAGTAGTATTCCGTTGTACATATAAATCACATCTTCTTAGCCATTCTTCAGTTGATGGACATTTGGGCTCTTTCCATACTTTGATTATTGTTGATAGTGCTGCTATAAACATTGGAGTACATGTGCCCCTATGAATCAGCACTCCTGCATCCTTTGAATAAGTTCCTAGTAGTGCTATTGCTGGGTCATAGGATAATTCTATTCTTAATTTTTGAAGAACCTCCATACTGTTTCCAGAGTGGCTGCACCAGTTTGCATTCCCACCAACAGTGCAAGAGGGTTCCCATTTCTCCACATCCCCATGAGCATCTGTTCATTCCTGAGTTGTTAATTTTAGCCATTCTGACAGATATGAGGTGGTATCTCATGGTGGTTTTGATTTGTATTTCCCTGATGAGAAGTGATGTTGAGCATCTTGTCATGTGTCTGTTGGACATCTAGATGTCTTCTTTGAAAAAGTGACTATTCATGTCTCCTGCCTGCCCATTTCTTCACTGGATTGTTTTTTGGGTATCGAGTTTGGTAAATTCTTTATAGATTTTGGATACTAACCCTTTATCTGATATGTCATTTGCAAACATCTTTTCCCATTCCATTTGTTGCCTTTTAGTTTTGTTGTTTCCTTTGTTGTGCAGAAGATTTTTATCTTGATGAGGTCCCAATAGTTCATGCTTGCTTTTATTTCCCTTTCCTTTAGAGATATGTCAAGTAAGAAATTGCTGCAGCTGAGGCCAAAAAAGTTGTTGCCTGTTTTCTCCTCTAGGGTTTTTGATGGTCTCCTGCCTCACATTTAGTTTTGACTCACATTTTGAGTTTATTTTTGTGTATGGTATAAGAAAGTGGCCTAGTTTCATCCTTTTGCATGTTGTTGTCCAGCTCTCCCAGCACCATTTGCTAAAGAGACTCTCTTTTTTCCAATGCATACTTTTTCCTGCCTTGTCAAAGATTAGTTGGCCACACATTTGTGGGTCCAATTCTGGGTTCTCTATTCTATTCCACTGATCTATGTGACTGTTTTTGTGCCAATATGATACCGTCTTGATGATTACAGCTTTGTAGCAGAGGCTAAAGTCTGTAGTAGAGGCTAAAGACTGTGAAGCCTCCAACTTTGGTTTTCTTTTTCAACATTACCTTGGCTATTCGGGTCTTTGTGGCTCCATACAAATTTTAGGACTGTTTGTTCTAGCTCTGAGAAGAATGCTGGTGCGATTTTGATTGAGATTGCATTGAATGTGTAGATTGCTTTGGGTAGTGCTGACATTTAAACAATATTTTTTCTTCCAATCCATGAGCATGGAATGTTTTTCCATTTCTGTGTGTCTTCTTCAATTTCTTTCATAAGTTCTAAAGTTTTCAGCATACAGATCTTTTGAAACTTTGGTTAGGTTTATTTCTAGGGATTTTAAGGTTCTTGGTGCAATTTTAAATGGGATCAATTTCTTGATTTCTCTGTCACTTCATTATTGGTGTATAGAAATGCAACTGAATTCTGTACATTGATCTTACATCCTGCAACTTTGCTGAATTCATGTATCAGTTCTAGCAGTTTTTTGGTGGAGTCTTTCAGGTTTTCCATGTAGAGTATCATGTCATCTGTGAAAAGTGAAAGTTTAACTTCTTTGGCAATTTGGATGCCTTTTATTTCATTTTTTGACTGATTGTTGAGGCTAGGACTTCCAACACTATGTTAAACAACAGCAGTGAGAGTGGACATCCCTGTCATGTTCCTGGTCTCAGGGGGAGAGGTCCCAGTTTTTCCCCATTAAGGATGATATTGGCTGTGGCCTTTTCATATGTGGCGGATGCTAAGGTATGTTCCTTCTATCCCGACTTTCTTGAGGGTTTTTACTTAAAAAGGATGCTGTATTTTGTCAAATGCTTTTTCTGCATCTGTTGACAGGATCACATGGTTCTTATCCTTTCTTCTATTAATGTGATGTATCACACTGATTGATTTGCGAATGCTGAACCAGCTCTGCAGCCCAGGAATGAATCTCACTTGATCACGGTTAATAATTCTTTTTATGTGCTGTTGAATTTGATTTGCTAGTATCTTGTTGGGAATTTTCACATCCATATTCATCAGGGATAATTATTCTTTTTAGTGGTATCTCTGTCTGGTTTGGGAATCAAGGTAATGCTGGCTTCATAGAATGAGTCCAGAAACTTTCCTTCCAGTTCTAGTTCTGGAACAGCTTGAGAAGACTGTATTAATTCTGCTGTAAATGTCTGGTAGAATTCCCCTGGAAAGTCATCTGGACCAGGACTCTTATTTGTTGGGAGATTTTTGATAACTGATTTAGTTCAAATTTTCTATTTCTTCCCGTTTGAGTTTTGGTAGTGTGTGGGCACCTAGGAATTTGTCCATTTCTTCCAGGTTGTCCAGTTTGTTGGCATGTAATTTTTCATATTCAATAATTGTTTGCATTTCTGTGGCATTAGTTGTGATCTTTCTTCTTTCATTCATGATTTTATCTATTTGGGTTCTCTCTCTTTTCTTTTTGGGAAGTCTAGTTAGGGGTTTATCCAGTTTGTTTATTCTTTCAAAAAAAACCTCTTAGATTCATTGCTCTGTTATACTTTTTTTTTTATTCTATATTATTTCTGCTCTAATCTTTATTATTTCTCTTCTCCTGTTGGCTTTGGGCTTTCTTTGCTGCTCTGCTACTAATTCCCTTAGGTGTGAGGCTAGGTTTGTATTTGGGATTTTTCTTATTTCTTGAGATAGGCCTGGATTGCAACATATTTACCTCTTAGCACTGCCTTTGCTGCATCCCAAAGGGTTTGGACCGTCGTGTTTTCATTTTCATTTTTTGTGACCCAGTATGTGATCTATCTTGGAGAATGTTCCATGTGCACTCAAGAATGTGTATTTGGCTGCTCTTGGATGAAAGGTTCTGAATGTATCTATCAAGTCCATCTGGTCCAGTGTACCATTCAAGGCCATTGTTTCTTTATTGATTTCCTGCGTAGAGGATCTGTCCATTGTTCTAAGTGGAGTATTAAAGTCACCTACAATTACTGTATTCTTATCAATAAGATTACTTGTTTGTGATTAATTGATTTATATATTTGGGTGCTCTCAAGTTGGGGGCATAAACATTTACCGTTGTTAGCTCTTCTTGATGGATAGACCCCGTAACTATGATATAATGCCCTTCTTCATCTCTTGTTACAGTCTTCAGTTTAAAACCTAGTTTGTCTGATATAAGTATGCCTACTCCAGCATTCTTTTGACTTCTAGTAGAATGACAGATGGTGTTTCATCCCCTTACTTCAATCTGAAGGGGTCCTCAGGTCTAAATGAGTCTCTTATAGACAGAATATAGATGGATTTTTTTTAATCCATTCTGATACCCTATGTTTTTTGATTGGAGCATTGAGTCCATGCACATTCAAAGTTATTACTGAACGATAGGGACTTAATGTCACTGTGTTATCTGTGGGTTTCATGTTTGTGGTGATGCCTCTGGTCCTTTGTAGTCTTTACAGCATTCCACTCAGAGTGTCCTTTAGGATCTCTTGCAAGGCTGGTTTAGTGGTCATGAACTCCTTCAGTTCTTGTCTGGGAAAGCTTTAATCTCTCCTTCTATTCTAAATGATGGCCTTACTGGGTAAAGGGTTCTTGGCTGTATATTTTTCCTATTCAGCACATTGAATATTTCCTGGCAGTCCCTTCTGGCTTGCCAAGTTTCAGTGGACAGGTCTGCTACTACCTTTATGTGTCTATCCTTATAGATTAAGGCCTGTTTTTCCCCAACTGCTTCCAGAATTCTCTTTATCTTTGTTTTTGCCAGTTTAGCTATGTTATGCCGTGTTGAAGACCTATTTTTGTTGATTCTGAAGAATTCTGTGCCTCCTGGATTTGGATTTATGCTCCCTTACCCAGATTAGGTTAGTTCCCAACTATAATTTGTTCAAGTTAACCTTTTGCCCCTTTCTCTCTCTCCTTCTTCTTCTGAACTCCTATGATATAGGTATCATTACATTTCACTGAATCAGTTCTCTAATTCTCCCTTCATGGTCTAGCATTTTCTTAGCTTTTTCTCAGCTTCATCATTTTCCATACTTCATCTTCTATTTCACTTATTCTCCCCTCTGATTCCTCCATCCTTGCTGTCATTGCATTGTTTATTTTGCACCTCATTTACAACATTCCATAATTTGTCGTGACTATGCCTTAGTTCCTTGATCTCTGCAGCAATAGATTCTCTGCTGTCTTCTATGCTTTTTCAAGCCCAGCTATTAATCTTATGACTATTATTCTAAATCCTTGATCAGTTATATTGTTTTTATCTGTTTTGAGCAATTCTCTAGCTGCCATTTCTTCCTGGAATTTTTAGTGAGAGTTATGATTTGTCATTTGGGCTAGTTTTCTATCCTTCATGTGTTTTAATAGCTTGTTATGTGTCCTGCACCTACAAGCACTACTATATAAAAAGGGGTCATACACTGTCCAGGGTCTGACCCTTCAGGAGGTGTTTTTGGAGTGTGTTGTGTGCTCTCTGTTGTTGTGACTCTGGTTGCTTTCTCTTCTTACTCATAGTGGCGGTTTGGATCTTCCACCAGTTGTTGTTTGACTTGTTCATTGAAGTAACCCTGGAAAAATTTTAAAAAGAAGCCTTATCCCATAGAAAGAGAGAAATGATGGTGGTGAGGAAAAGAAAAGAAAAAAAAAATTGACCAGGCAGAGAATCAGAGAAACTACATGGTTTAATCCAGAGAGAGAGAGGAAAATAAAGGAGATACAGAATAGGTGTAAAAAGACTAGATTAAAAGTGTCTGCTTAAACAAACAGACAACCAGAAAAGAGAAGGGAAGAAATGAGGAAGAAAGAAATGAGGAAGAAATGTGTGTGTGTGTGTGTGTGTGTGTGTGTGTGTATACACATACATATACATATATATGTACACACACACACATATACATATGATATAGATGTATACATATAATAATATATATGTATATAATCTATAATAAGAATTGACCAATAATCATATCAGAAAATGCAAAACCACTGGACCAATATATGACAGTGCCTTGGAGTCGGTGGCTGTGCTGGTCTGGAGGAGAGGCTGTCTGATTTGTCAGCATCAATCCCGCTTTTGTAGATACGCAGTTACCAGGCATGGAGGGGCACAATTTGTAGAGGTGAGTCCCGCCTCCACTGTGGGCCTGCTGTCCCTTCCCTGAAGCCCCACCTTGTTGGATGGGGAGAAAAATGGTGAAACCCCAGTCTCTCCTTCCTGGACTGGGTGTCCCAGACCACTCTGTTCAGGTTGTTCTCACAGTGCTGCGGGGGCACAAGCAGGCCAGTTTGTCCCACTCCACAGTCTCCCACACCTCCTAGGCACTCGGCTGGGATTCAAACCCTGATGTCGTAAGGGATCCCACTCCACGAGCCCCAGTTCTGGGGTCGTGCCACTCCACCCAGCCAGATGACAAAGGGCTTCTGGCTGGTGGGCACCTGCAGGGTCTTTTGTCCTTAGAGGCTATATACCTTCTTCCCACAGCACTCAAGGGACAGGACTCCTCTCTCTGACTGCACCTCTGAGCTGGCTACTGAGCCCAGGGCTGGGCTCTGCCTCCCCCTTCCCCCAGGGCACGTGTGTAGGGCAGCAGACCCCAGTCCAGAGAAAGCCCTGCATCCCTGGATTGTGTTAGGAATTTGTTCCTTCTCCGTTTTTTTCTGTTCCCTAGTCTATGGTCTGGACGTTTTTCTTTTGTCCAAATACAATCCTACATAGTCTCTTCCTTTTGTCTCTCCACCGAAGGGGATTCCTCCCCTCTATGCCTACACTGTCCATTTTCTCTCTCCCAATTCACAGTCATGCACCTATGGCCTGCCAAGCTATCCTCATGGGCCCCTGGGGATGTTTTTGTCACTCTGTAGCCTGGAATTCCAAGTCTTCTGGCCTCAATACTGCTATGTTTGAGGGACAAGGGAACTTTGGGTCCCCCTACTTCTCCACCATGTTGACTCCTCCCCCTGTAGGGTAATACTTAATTATGGTGGTGATCAATGTCACACTTACCTTGTTTCTAGCATCAGTGGAAACATTTCTGACTACTCATCATTAAGCATATTTGCTCTTTTGTATCCCCTTTATCCAGTTAAGAAAATTATCTTCCATTCTTATTTTGTTATTTTGTACTTTCTACTTAACCCATCAATTACTTAAAAGTGAATTTTAGGGGCGCCTGGGTGGCTCAATCAGTTAAGCACCTGACTCTTGGTTTCAGCTCAGGTCATGATCTCAGTTTGTGTGTCCAAGCCTTGTGTCAGACTCTGCACTGACAGCATGGAGCCGGCTTGCGATTCTCTCTTCCTCTCTCTCTCAAAATAAATAAAAATAAACTTTAAAAAATAAAAGTGAATTTTAAGAGTGATTGTGTGTGTGGTAACTGTCTTTTTAAAAAGGCATTATTATAGTTAGTAATTCATATTTTAGAAATTGTTAAGACGTCACCTGTGGCCAAGAACTAGGGAAATTTTTTCAGTATTTTCTGTACTTATACAGAATATCTTGGGCGTTGCACCTGCAGTAACAGAGGCTCTGAGGAAGGTTGAGATCTACCTGCTGGCAGGAATCAGAGGTGCTGCTAAGGCCCTCATGCTCCCCGCAGCATCAGCCCTCAAAGGGAAAGAAGCCTCAGAACTTGGATTTAGAGTACCTGGGAGCAGGACACACTTCCTGTGTTTCCCCCAGGCTGTGGCATCACACCTCATAGATGTTGCTTTTCCCTAAGGAGCCCATCTGCCAGACTCAACACATGGTTTCTGCAAGAGTCTCCTGTGCTCGAGTTAGGGCAACTCTCTCCCTAAGCCTCCCACACCACAGAGCTGTCCTTGGGCAGGGCCACCACACCCAGACGTGACACCATTTAATACTGCTGCCAGCACACATGAGGCCCTGGTGGGCTGCCTTCCCTAAGAACTGACCACACTGCTTCCCCAGCTATCACATGTCCACACCTCTCGGGTGGCTTGTACCCTCACCATTCCCTTATCGGACCTCCCCTCTTTTGCCAACATTCCGACCCCTTTCCCGTGTCTTCAGCAAAAACTCCTCTATCTCAACTTACCTGAATCTTCCCTTTATCTTCTGAACAGCTATTTCCTTTCTTGCTGTGTCATGTGTGTGTGTTTTTCAGCGAATTTTTTGCCTCCTCTCCCTTCCCCCATGGCTGTAAGCAGGATGCACTAGGACCGCTGAACACCCGGTAGGACTGTGATGGGACAAACAGAGAGTTCTGACTTCAAGCTGACAAAGACTTTGGGTTTCCAAATGCCCACCTTATGTAAGGTATTCACCCGAGGGGAGACTGAGCAAAAGATATATGGGGATCCACTGACCTGTTTTTGCAACTTTTCTGTAAATGTAAAGTCATCCCAAAACAATCCTTAGATTTTAAAAGGGGGAGGACACAGATCTTCTCCTCTTGGGTAAATAACTGCATCTGGGCTTCTACGGGACACGGGTGCTATGTTGGGTGTGAGGTGCAAGTACTGGGCAAGGGGGTATCGGTACTGGACAGCTGAAGTGGCAGGCTGCGGTAGCGAGCTCTTCATCCTCATTGTCTATTTCTCAGGAACTTTTCCTAGTTTTGAAGAATTTTTCAGTGTGAGTCTGGACTGGGAGCTGCTCTATTGAAGCTTAAAGGGTCAGACTCTCCCATCCTGGCCTGGATGGTGGGGGCTTGCGGCAAAGTCAGAAAATCACACTCACATCCTGGTGTTCCCAGCCTTGAAGTCACCCTTCCCCAGAAGCGGCTGGTGAGTTTTCAGACGGTGTCAGTGCCACAGATGCAGTGGCAGCAGCGTGGAAGTGTTGGGGAAAACAGGGACGGTAGGCCAGACACTGCTGGAACAGGCCCCGTTTCCTATGGTTCCAGATGTTTCTCCAGCCCACCCACTGACCCGGCACACTTCTCTATCTCCTTCCAGTAAATTGCTTTCTTGGTGTTAGTTAGCTAGCTTTCTGTCCCTGCTGCCTGTAGCTGAGAACCCCAGTGACCCACCCACCAAAGCAGCCAGGGCCTCCCTGTGGACCAACTCCAGGGATGCCATCTGTACAAGACACAGAATGGCATCCCTAGAGCTGGGCAGCGTGGTGCCACACAACCATTTATTAACGTGTGCCTAAAGCACATAACAGAATGGGGGGAGTACCATTTCCTTACTTCCTTACATATCTAACAACAAAATAATCATGGTACCAGCCCAGCCCCTTGTACTTGGGCCTTCTGGCCTCCACTCCTCTCTACCACTTACTATCTGAGCAAGCTTAGGCAGGTGGCGTGGCAGCTGGACAACAGGCCAATAATGGGTTACTCTCCCATTACTGGTCCTGTTCCTCATCTGAAAAACAGAGACATCATACCTCTTTAACTGGTTTGTGAGGATTAAAAAAAAGTCACATAGCACAGTGCCTGGTCCATAACAGGTATCTGAGAATTGCTCATTTCTGTCTCAATGGTGATAAGTCATCATTTAGTCTGTATGTAGACAAGCTCTTCACCAAAGTGAGATTATCTTCAATTGATGCAGTCATCTGAGCCACGCTGCACTTTGAAGCAATAGGACCTCAGAATACTCGTCCCAATGTTTCTGGCTTCCACACCTACAATGCTCATACTGTCACCTTCCACATGGGTGAATCCACTGCGAAAGGAAGGGACAGGTTGCACGTTAACTTGAGGAAGAGACCTGTGGTTAAGTAGCTAAGCCTTTACACAGAGAATGGAGTGCAACGTCCTGACCATCTCCAGCCAGCGCACCCCATCTGTGTTGAGACCTGTGTTCACTCTAGCAGATAGCAAGATGATCACATTCTGGAGTGGGGATAACAGCTTGGGGCCCTCCGGACAGTAGCTGCCTGAATCACAACGATTCCAGCTGGTCTAGAAACATCTCCTGAGAGAGAAGAACTGGTATCTAATCCAATCTTGGCGGGGTAGAGTCATTTCCCTGGAAGTGAGAATCAGCCCATCAATTCCTGACCAGTCTCAGTGAAAGATAAATGCAGGAGCTAATGGGGCCATCATTTTCTACAGTGTTCTCTTCACCTAGAAAGACCAGACAGTGCTGCTCTGAGCATGACAGAGAATGAGCCGGTGAGAGAACCAAACCAACCGAACCACAGAAGGGATTGGCGTTTCCTGCAGAAGCTGTTTCTGGCTATAGATTGCTTCTAAAAACACTGCCACTCTGACTTTTATGAAATACCTTTTCGCTTGGAGTAAATTCCACACTGACTTACTGAGTTTAAGTAGCAACTGAAGTTCTACTTAACTTAGAAATTAGTATCAAGAATGCAAGGTGGCATCTCCAGACTCAGAAAACTGCAGCATTGGATAGTCTACACTGGGGCTGGGCAGGAAGCAGGCAGCATAGTCAGTCAGCCAGTGGTCCTCACGGTTTGTTGGCAAGAAAAGTTGAACCAGCATCTGCTTCCTTTCTTATTCTCTTTAGAGAATTCCTTAGTCTTTTTTCGTCCATTGATTTTTAGTAAGTGTGCAGAGTTGTGCAACCATCACCACTATCCAGTTTGGATTTCCATCACTCCAGAGGATCCGTGGGGCGCGTCAGCAGTGAATCCCCTCCCACGCCCAGCCCCAGGCAGCCTTGTTTCTACAGTCTGCCTTGTTTCTACAGACTCGTCTTTTCTAGAAGGGTCATATAAATGGAATCACACAACGTGGTCTCACACATCTGGCTTCTTTCATGTAGCACGTTTTTGTGGTTCACCCACAGTGTCCGTGTCAAAAAGCTGTTCCCTGTCACTGTGGAGTCAGATTCCCGACTGAATCTATCCATTTACCAGCAGGTGGGCACTCACAGTATTTGCACTTTGGGGGTATGTTGAATAAAGCTAAGAACATTCATGTACAAATCTCTGTGTAGACATAAGTTTTATTTCTCTTGGGTAGATACCTGGGAGTATGCAGCTAGGTTGCTGGTAAATTTATATTTAACATACTTGTCTTCCCTGTTTTCTTTAGAGAATCAGTAGGTATTCACAGATGATAACATTTTGGGAAACTGAAAAGCTCTCAGAAAGTACTGGTTAGGTCTTGCAGCATTCAAAAGATGCTGGAAAAAATTTTTGGGGAACAGCATGAAACAAGATGGCAGGATTTCTTGTTGTCAAATGAAGCTCCCCAAGAGAAATTACCACTCAACTAAGGATTTCCTGAGGAATCTGTTTTCAATTAGGAATGGGGCATAATTCATTATCATGATTCATTCCAGGGTCCTGATTAAAGTACATTTTTTATTTTTATTTTTTAATTTATATTTTCTAATTTTTTTAATATTTACTTATTTTTAAAATTTTTTTAATGTTTATTTATTTTGAACGGGAGAGAGAGAGATGGAGCATGAGTCAGGGAGGGGCAGAGAGAGAGGGAGATACAGAATCCAAAGCAGGCTCCAGGATCCGAGCTGTCAGCACAGAGCCCAACATGGGGCTCGAACCCACAAGCCGTGAGATCATGACCTGAGCCGAAATTGGACACTTACCAGTGAGCCACCCAGCTGCCCCAACATTTATTTATTTTTGAGAGAGAGAGACAGAGCACAAGTGGGGAAGGGGCAGAGAGAGAGAGGGAGACACGGAATCTGAAGCAGCCTTGAGGCTCTGAGCTGTCAGCACAGAGCCTGGTGCAGGGCTCAAACCCACCAACTGCGAGATCATGGCCTGAGCCAAAGTCAGATGCTCAACCAACTGAGCCACCCAGGTACCCCTAAAGCACATTTTTAAAAAGATATTTCTTAGTGTCCTACTTACTTGTCACATTGAGAATGGTGTCATTTCAGTGAAGGATGTATTCACCATTCTACATCCATGTAATTCAGTGTGTAAAAACACATACGAAAAAGAAGATTCTAAGAGTGCTACGTGCTCAGCATGAAAGAATAGGGTCATGTCAGTGAATGGATGTGTTGTGTAATGCATGGGTATGTGTTTTAAAAGACATGCAAAAAAGAAATTTCTAAAAGTGCCACTTGCCTGCTAAGTTGAGAACAGTGTTATTTCAGTGAGAGGCTGTTCTAACCACTCAGTAATGATGTAGAGAATTCTTTAAAGACGCGTACAGAAAAGAGAGGACAAAAAGTGTATTTTGCGGCTGACATGGGAGCACAATCCCTGGCAGGCAGCCTCCCCACCCAGCCTCTTTTCAGCGACCATGAGGACAAGTGTGTGTGCTGTGTGTCCCTCAGAAGACAGAGGCTTTCCTGCTGCTGCAGAAGGAAGCCATCACCGACAGTCCGAGTGTTTGCGGTCTATAAATCGGGACCTCCCCCACCTGAGAGGCTTGTCGCAAAGGCCCCCGGTCACTCGCAGACTCAGCACCACAAGGCCGCAAGACCCCCACGCTGAGGGCAGGGGCCTGAAGGGGTAACAGCACTGGGGCATTAACTAGCAAAAATACAGCACCTACAGATGTGAATGTGGCCTCGAACTTCAAAGGAATTTAAGGAGGAATCCTGAGTGAAGAAGCAACTGTGAAGATGCCAAGTCCTCAGAATGAGAGTGTCTGGTGGGGGGGGGGGGGGGCGGGGGGCGCAGTGGGCCTGGGTGGCTCAGTCGGTTGAGTGTCCAACTCTTGCTTTCACCTCAGGTCATGATCTCATGATTTCATGGGATGGAGTCCCGCATCAGGCTCTGTGCTGACAGCACGGAGCCTGCTTGGGATTCTCTCTCTCTCTCACTGCCCCTCCTCCACTCATTCATACTCTCTTTCTCAAAATAAATAAATCAACTTTAAAAAACAATAAGAAAGAGAGCATCAGGCTGTCCAGTACAGTTTGCTTAGAAATTTAAGAGAGAGGGTTAAAACCGACTTACAGGCCAGTTGTTGTTAAGATTTAAGTTGACTCTCTAGTTAATTCTTTACATTATCAGAAAGTTGAGTTGTTTACTAAAAATGAAGATTCTTCTGTGTTAATTAGGAGTTTGCTTTAATAATTATCTTCGAATGACAACTAACTGAAAACTCAGAAACGAAGTAGGTTATAGAAATCTAGTTTTTAAAATATTTGGTTTTGGGCTTAGTGTTTTTTCATTTACGAAGGTAAGATGTTTGCCCCAGGAGGTCGAATTTACCCCAGACCTCATACCAAGTAACTGATGGCTGTCAGCGCTCTTGTCATGAGCAGGCCGGGGGAGTAAGATCCACGGCCTGTCTACTTTGTAGAACTCACTGTGGCAAGAAGAAACATAAGTGATTCCAAACACTACTTTTAGAACCCAAAGCAAAACTGCCTTCTTTGGGACTATCACCATCTCACTCCCACTGACTCCACCACCACCTGTACGTGGTATATGGTTTCGGAATCATGTGAGAGCTGGACTGCAGGGCGGTGCTGGGCCCCCTTGGGCATCACTACGCGTCCCGGGGGACTGTGAGCAAAGTATCCACATCCCAGAACCTCTGTTTCATCTGGAAAAGTGGGTAACACCAACTTCAGGTGGTGGCTTTGTACATTAGAGGAGATAATGTACATGATGCTTAGCATCTTTTTTTTTTTTTTAAGCAGAGTAGGAAATAGCATCTGAGCAGTGACTTGCCTCGGGTGCCCAGACAGTGAGGGAATGGCGGAGCTAAGACCCAAGCCGCAGTCTCACCCTTTCCAGTGGCCATCTTATAGATGCCGCTGGCAGGCTGGGTGAGGCCACTGTGAAGGAAAGTGGAAGCAGTTACCTGGCCCATCTGTGGGGGAGCCCCCAAGCAGGTGATAGCAGCTCTTGAGGACGGGAGGCTTCGTTTCTTTATTCCACACATAGACTCGCAGGGATAGGTCAAAGGAAGCGGTGATGACTCGGCTCTGGTCCTTGAAATGAAAAGCCAGGTGAGGTGGGGCCACGGGCTCTCCAGGTGGGGGTGCAACACAGGCAAGCCCACACTCACCACCCACATGGACGTGATGGGCCTCTGGTGGTCCTGGAAGGCTGCCAGCTGCACCCCGTGGATGGTGAAGAGCGCCAGCTCCGACCCGGACACCAGCAGGATCACCTGAGAGCCGTGGCCCTTCATGAGGTGAGGAGGTATCATGGAGTTGGGCAGGAGGAAACTTGCCATCTGTTGTACTTTGTGAAAGAAAAACACACAGACTGTCATCTTGTGATAGCAGCTGGGGGTCTGGAGCACACGGGCCTCACCGAATATGCCGTGCATGGCACTGAAAAGAGCAGCACTTTTGTGGTCACGCCTACGTTCAATCCCAGCCCAAGCGTTTACCCCCTGGAGCCTCCCGTTCACCAGCTCTCCAACACCGATGCCAACACCCTAGTTACGGGCACTACAAAGATTTGAGGCAATATGCATGTGGAAGTGACAATATCTGCACACATACCCTCCAGGGAATGGGCCCCCCCGCGCTTCCCCATCTACAGCGGGGTGAGGTAAGAAGTGGCTACATGAGAACTATGACATTCACAACATCTGCGAAAAACTGCTGTTGACAATACTATCTTTTATACTGTGTGGCTTTCCTCATTTAAAAACAATCAATTGGATCATTTCCTTATGGTGTTTAGCACCAGGAAAAAAAATTACCTCTCTTCTTTTTTTAACGTTTATGTATTGAGAGAGAGAGAGAGAGAGAGAGAGAGAGAGAGAGAGAGTGAGCGAGCATAAACAGGGGAGGAGCAGAGAGAGAGGGAGACACAGAATCTGAAACAGGCTCCAGGCTCTGAGCTGTCAGCACAGAGCCCGACGCGGGGCTCGAACTCACGGACTGTGAGATAACGACCTGAGCCAAAGCTGGACGCTCAACCAACTGAGCCACCCAGGCACCCCAAAAATTACCTTTCTTGAAGAATTCATGCTTGTATCAGACAAGGGATTCTATTACACATCCCATTTCCCTTTTTTCCTCGGGTGCTAGGAAGCTCAGAGTAAAGTTTATTGTCAAATGATGATATGAAAACAAATGAACATAATCTAAAAGAAAAAATGCTAAGGGCCACAGGGCTGGCCAGGCACAGTGACGTGTGGTTTGGGAGACAGAGAAGGCAGAAAAGGAGATGACTGTGGGTCTTATTTGTCTGCTGGCCTAGGAGCTCCTTGGGGAAGAAATGGTTGTGGCTTTTAGTCACCTCTGTGCACACTGAGGACTGAGAAGAGTGCATTTGTCAGAGTTGTGACAAGACAGCGAGGAGGCGAGACTAAGTGGCCAGCGGTTACTGTCTGGCTTCCAGGGCCACAGAGAGGGCCCTGCCCACAGCAAGTGCTCAGCCACTCGGCCAGTACATACGATCACAAACAACAAAACAATTGTTGGGCCACTGTATTCACTGACAGGGAAGAAAAGTGGCCCGAAGGAAACCTGAGCAATCTGTGCTTGAAGCACCACAGCACAACGGTGACAGTCCTGGTACGGGGATCCTTACCCACGACGTCTACTCCTTCCCGTGACTGCTTGGTCCTGAGCTCGTAGGTGGTGATGACCAGCTGCATGCCGTTGTCATTTCTGTGCGTCACCATCAGCCTGGCTGTCTCGTCAGGGGCCCAGCAGGCTCTGGAGGTCAGCCAGATGGGTAGAGTGGTGGAGACGGGAGGCTCATCCTCCACCAGACACAGCAGGGAGCGAGTGTGGAACACCTGGGGAAACACCATCACGTGGCCCATGCCGCTGACAACCACCCAGGAGCGCCGCAGACCCACACCCAGTGACCTCACTCTGTCTTACGGGGTTGCCGGAACCACCTGTGCGCCCCCAGACTGCTGGGACCAGCCCGTCTGGTCTGGCGGGAAACGCCTTGCCCACCAGTCCCGCGTTGGTCAGTGTACCAGGACAACCGAATCAATGACTCTGGTGATTTGGGGCAGCGCCTGTCCCTGGCATGCCTCTGCTTTCCTGTCCTATCTGCCTGCAGTCTGCTTCAGATGTCTCCTCTGTCCCTGGACCATCCCGTCAAGGTGCCGGTGCTGTTGGCGGGCTTGCTCCTGCACCGGAAGCCACCCTCCTAGACAGACGCATCCACAAGCCTGGGCACAGGCCCCACCACCTTACGTGCACAAAGCCAGGCCCCCCAAGCAAGGGACATAGCCCACCACTGACCTTCGGGCCCAGGTCTGAGTTCTGGGTTGAAGCAAACACCCACTGGCAGTCAGGAGAGCAGAGGAGACTGGTGGGGCTGCTCGGGAACACGCGAGTCCTGGACCGCAGCTGCAGCTGGGGCACCGTGAGCGCATACAGGAAGCCCTCGGCACAGGCCACCTGCAAGGCAAGGGCCACGGTCAGCACGTGGCCTCACCCCAGGGCAGAGGTCAGCTGCCTGCCCGCCCCCCTGCTGAGGCAATGCCACCTCCTCACACCAGAAACAGGAACGTCCGAACAGGAGGTAAGCCTGCAGAGGGAACCCTCCGCCCGCTCTTTGCAGCCTCCGGGCAGGACCTCCAGTGATTCTTCTCCGTGTGAGACTCAGGCGCTGTCTGCAGACGGCCTTTCTGCCTGTAATACTCCCCGGAACTATTTCTTGTCAGAGGAGACTTCCCACGACCTTTCACTTTCCCTCACTGCGGTGGAAATGTGAGCTGTTCACAATTTTGGCCACTGCAGCACCGAGCACTCCTGTGCATAAGCTTTGTGCACCGACACGAGGATTTCCTCCTGAGAGATCCCGAGAGCGGCTTTATTAGGTCAAAGAGCATCAGACTGAAAGAAAACCAACAAGCTTCTCAAAAAAGATCAACCTGGGGTGCCTGGATGGTTCAGTCGGTTGAGCATGTGACTCTTGATTTCAGTTCAGGTCATGATGCCAGGGTGGTGGGAGTGAGCCACACTCAGTGTGGAGCCTGATTGGGCTCTCTTTCTCTCTCTCCCTCTGCCCCTTCCCCACTCATGCTTTCTCTCGCTTTCAAAGTAAATAAACATTTGTTTTTTAAAGCTCAATCTGGGGCACCTGGGTGGCTCAGCTGGTTAAACGTCCGACTCTTGGTTTCAGCTCACGTCATGATCTCACGGTTTGTGGGTTCAAGCCCACATTGGGCCCACAGTGCACAAAGCCTGCTTGGAATTCTCTCTCCTCTCTGTCCCTCACCCTGCTCACATGTGTGCTCTCGCTCTCTCTCTCTCTTTTCACAAGATAAACTTAAAAAATTTTTTGAAAAGAGCTCAATCTGTGTTCTTATGCATGTCCAAAAAATACCTTTTTCTCATCCACCTTATTACAATGCTAATCTTTGAAAATGTTTCCTCACCTAATAAGTGAAAATAAAAGCCTCAACCTTTTTTTTTCTATTTTTAACTTTTTTTCCTCAAATTTTTGAAAAGCCTCATCCTAATGTCACTTACCAGTTAGTAATTACATATTATTGACCATTTGTGCTGTTTTTTTCACCTACACTCTATGCTTCATATCATCTGCTATCAGTGCTTTGTTAAAGAAGATACAGTGTTTACTCACAACTTTTCATGGATCTTAATGTTATTCTCTGGTTCAGATGTTTTGGTAATCTGAACAGACTTTTAGGTAAATCAAACCTATGTAATTTTTCTTGACTCAAGACCATTTATGTATTTCCAGACACCTTCTACTCTTGCCTTCTGCATTAGTTTTTAATTATTCTAAATATATTCCTACTGAATGACATGGGAATAACTTGTTTTCTCTTCCTGACCAAGTCTTCAGTTTCTCAAATAGCTTCTCCTTCACCTATGTTTTATTTTTTTTAATTTATTTTTTTTTAATTAGCATATAGTGCAATAATGGTTTCAGGAGTAGAATCCAGTGACTCATCGCCTACACACAACACCCAGTGCTCATCCCTGCAAGTGTCCTCCTTAGTGCCCCTTGCCCATTTAGCCCATCCTCCCACCCACAAACCCTCCAGCAGCCCTGTTTGTTCTCTGTATTTAAGAGTCTCTTATGGATTTCCCCCTCTCTGTTTTTATATTATTTTTGCTTCCCTTCCCTTATGTTCATTTGTGTTGTATCTTAAATTCTACACGAGTGAAGGCATATTTGTGTTTCTCTAATTGCGTTTAGCATAATACACTCTAGTCCCATTCACATTGTTGCAAACGGCAAGATCTCATTCTTTTTGATTGCCGAGTAATATTCCATTGTCATACATATACCACATCTTTATCCATTCATCTGTCAATGGGCATTTGGGATTTTTCCATACTTTGTTATTGTTGATAGCACTGCTATAAACTTTGGGGTGCATGTGCCCCTTCAAAACAGCACTCCTGTATCCTCTGGATAAATACCTAGCAGTGCAAATGCTGGGTCATAGGGTAGTTCTATTTTTCATTTTTTGAGGAACCTCCATACTGTTTCCAGAGTGGCTACACCAGTTTGCAATCCCACCAGCAGTGCAAAAGGGTTCCTCTTTCTCCACATCCTCACCAACATCTGTCGTTGCCTGAGTTGTTAATTTTAACCATTCTGACAGGTGTGAGCTGGTATCTCATTGTGGTTTTGATTTGTATTTCCCTGATGATGAGTGATGTTGAGCATTTTTTTGTGTTTCAGTTGGCCATCTGTATGTCTTCTTTGGAGAAGTGTCTATTCAGGTCTTTTGCCCATTTCTTCACTGGATTATTTTTTGGGTGTTGAGTTTGGTAAATTCTTTATAGATTTTGGATACTAACCCTTAATCTGATATGTCATTTGCAAATATCTTCTCGGTGTTTGCAAACCATTCCATTGGTTGCCTCTTAGTTTTGCTGATTGCTTCCTTTGCCGTACAGAAGCTTTTTATCTTGATGAGGTCCAAATAGTTCATTTTTGCTTTTGTTTCCCTTGCCTCCAGAGACATGTCAGGTTAAGAAGTTGCTGCAGCCGAGGTCAAAGAGGTTGTTGCCTGCTTTCTCCTCGAGGATTTTGATGGCTTCCGGTCTTACATTGAGATCTTTCATCCATCTTGAATTTATTTTCTGTATGGTGTAAAAAAGTGGTCCAGGTTCATTCTTCTGCATGCGGCTGTCGAGTTTTCCCAGCACCACTTGCTGAGGAGACTGTCTTTATTCCACTGGATATTCTTTCCTGCTTTGTCAAAGATTAGTTGGTCATATGTTTGTGGATCCAATTCTGGGTTCTCTATTCTGTTCCTTAGATCTATGTGTCTGTTTTTGTGCCGGTACCATATTGTCTTGATGACCACAGCTTTGTAATACAGCTTCAAATCTGGAATTATGATGCCTCCAGCTTTGGTTTTCTTTTTCAGGATTGCTTTGGCTTATTCGGAGCCTTTTCTGGTTCCATACAAATTTTAGGATTGTTTGTTCTAGCTCTGTGATGAATGCTGGTGTTATTTTGATAGGGATTGCATTGAATATGTAGATTGCTTTGGATAGTTTTGACATTTTAACAATATTTGTTCTTCCAATCCATGAACATGGAATGTATTCCTTTTTTTTTTTTTTTTTTTTTTTTTTTTTGGTGCCTTCTTCAATATATTTCAGAAGCTTTCTATAGTTTTAAGTGTACAGATTTTTCACCTCTTTGGTTAGGTTCATTCCTAGGTATTTTATAGTTTTGGTGCAACTGTAAATGGAATCAGTTCCTTGATATCTCTTTCTGTTGCTTCATTATTGGTGTATAGAAACGCAACCAATTTCTGTACATTGATTTTATATCCTGCAACTTTGCTGAATTCATGGATCACTTCTAGCAGTTTTTTTGGTGGAATATTTTGGGTTTTCCACATAGAGTATCATGTCTTCTTCAAAGAGTGAAAGTTTTGACTCCCTCCTTGACGATTTGCATGCCTTTTATTTTTTGTTGTTGTCGTCTGATTGCTGAGGCTAGGATTTCCAACACTATGTTGAATAAGAATGGCGAGAGTGGACAGTGTTGTGACTTTATGCGGAAGCTCTCAGTTTCTCCCCATTGAGGATGACATTAGTGGTAAATCTTTCACATATGGCTTTTATGATCTTGAGGTATGATCCTTCTATCCCTACTGTCATAAAGGTTTTCATCAAGAAAGGATGGGGTATTTTGTCAAATGCTTTCTCTCCATCTATTTAGAGGATCATGTGGTTCTCATTCTTTCCTTAATTAATGTGATGTATCTCATGGATTGATTTGCAGATATTGCCTTGCATCCCAGGAATAAATTCCACTTGATCATGGTGAATAACCCTTTAAATGTATTGTTGGATCCAACTGGCTAGTATCTTGTTGAGATTTTTTGCATCTATGTTCATGAGGGAATTGGTCTGTAGTTCTCCTTTTTAGTGGGGTCTTTGTCTGGTTTTGGAAATAAGGTAATGCTGGCCTTGTAGAATGAGTTTGGAAGTTCTCCTTCCATTACTGTTTTTTGGAACAGCTTCAAAAGAGTAGGTGTTAACTCTTCTTTAAATGTTTGGGGGCACTTGGGTGGCTCAGTTGGTTAAGTGTCCAACTCTTGATTTTGGCTCAGGTCATGATCTCAAGGTTTGTGAGTTCAAGCCCCACATCAGTGCAGAGCCTGTTTGGGATTCTTTCTCTCCTTCTCTCTGCCCCTACCTCACTCTTTCTCTCTCAACATAAATAAAATAAAACTTAAAAAAAAAATAAACGTTTGGTAGAATTCCCCTGGAAAGCCATCTGGCCCTGGACTCATTTTGGGGGGGAGATTTTTGATTACTAATTTGATTTCTTACATTTTTTTAAATGTTTATTTCTGAGACAGAGACAGAGCATGAACAGGGGAGGGGCAGAGAGAGAGAGAGAGACACAGCACCCAAAACAGGCTCCAGGCTCTGAGCTGTCAGCACAGAGTCTGACACGGGGCTCAAACCCACGAACTGTAAGATCGTGACCTGAGCTGAAGTCGGACACTTAACCAACTGAGCCACCCAGGCGCCCCACTAATTCAATTTCTTTGCTGGTTATGCGTCTGTTCAAATTTTCTATTCCTTCCTTGTTTCAGTTTTGATAGTTTATATGTTTCTAGTAATTATCCCATTTCTTCCAGATTGCCCATTTTATTGGCATATAATTGCTCATAATATTCTCTTATTACTGTTTGTATTTCTGCTGTGTTGGTTGTGATGTCTCCTCTTTCATTCTTGATTTTATTTATTTGGGTCTTTTCCTTTTTCTTTGTGATCAAACTGGATAGGGGTTTATCAATTTTGTTAATTCTTTCAAAGAACCAAAGAACCAGCTCCTGGTTTCATTAATCTGTTTTTTTTTTTTTTTTTTCTGGTTTCAATACCATTGATTTCTACTCTAATCTTTATTATTTCCTGACTTCTGCTGCCTTTGGGCTTTATTTGCTATTCTTTTTCCAGTCCTTTAAGGTGTAAGGTTAGGTTGTGTGTCTGAGACCTTTCTTCCTTCTTTAGGAAGGCCTAGATTGCTCTATACTTCCCTCTTATGACTGCCTTTGCTGCATCCCAGAGGTTTTTGATTTCCTTTTTAATTTCTTGGTTAACTCATTCATTCTTTAGTAGGATGTTCTTGAATCTCCAGGTATTCTTGGTTTTCCAAACTTTTCCTTGTGGTTTATTTCATGTTTCATAATATTATGGTCTAAAAATATGGATGGTATGATCTCGATCTTTCTGTACTTGTTGAGGGCTGATTTGTGTCCCAGTATGTGATCTATTGTGAAGAATGTTCCATGTGTACTTGAGAAGAATGTGCTTTTAGGATGAAATGTTCTATTATCTATTAAGTGCATCCGGTCCAGTGTGCCACTCAAAGCCATTGTTTCCTTATTGATTTTTTGCTTACATGATCTGTCCTTTGCTGTAAGTGGGGTGTTGAAGTCCCCTATTATTATGGTATCACTATCAATGAGTTTCTTTATGTTTGTGATTAATGGATTTATGTATTTGGGTGCTTCCACTTGGGGGCATAAATGTTTACAATTATTAGATCTTCATGGATAGACCCCTTAATTATGATATAATGCCCTTCTTCATCTCTTGTTACAGTCTTTATTTTAAAATCTAAATTGTCTGATAGAAGCATGGCTATTCCAGCTTTCTTTTGTCGACCATCAGAATGATAGATGGTTCTCCACCCCCCTACTTTCAACCTGAAGGTTATCTTCAGGTCTAAAATGGGTCTCTTGGAAACAGCATATAGATGGATCTTGTTTTCTTACCCATTCTGTTACCCTGTGTCTTTTGATTGGAGCGTTTAGTCCACTGACATTTAGAGTGAGAACTGAAAGATATGAATTTAGTGCCATCATGTTGCCTGTAGAGTTCGAGTTTCTGGTGATGTTCTCTGATCCTTTCTAGTCTTTGTTGCTTTTGGTCTTTTTAGTTTTGTTTCATCTTTCTCCACTCAGAGAGTCCCTTTTAAAATTTCTTGCAGGGCTGGTTTAGTGGTCATAAACTCCTTTAGTTTTTGTCTGGGAAACTCTCTATTTCTCCTTCTATTATGAATGAATCCAGCCTTGCTGGATAAAGAATTCTTGACTGCATATTTCTCCAATTAAGCACACTGAATATATCCTGCCACTCCTTTTTGGCCTTCTAAGTTTCTGTGTGTAGGTCTGCTGTGAACCTGATCTGTCTTCCCTTATAGGTTAAAGACTTTTTTTTCCCCTTGCTGCTTTCATAATTCTTTCCTTGTCTGTGTTTTTTGTGAATTTGACTATGATATGCCTTGTTGATGGTCAGTGTTTGTTGAATCTAGTGGAAGTTCTCTGTGCTTCTTGGATTTTGATGTCTGTGTCTTTCACCAGATTAGGAAAGTTTTCTGTTATAATTCTAACATAAACCTTCTATCCTTTTTCTCTCTCCATCTTCTGGGACTCCTATGATTCAGATGTTACTCCTTTTTAATGAGTCACTGAGTTCTCTAATTCTTATATTGTGCTCTTTTGCCTTAGTTTCCCTTTTTTTCTGCTTCATTATTCTCCAGAATTTTGTCTTCTGTATTGCTGATTCTCTGCCCTGATTTGTCCATCCTTGCCACCATGGCATCTATTTGAGATTGTATCTCAGTTACAGCATTTTAAATTTTGTCCTGACTAGATTTTACTTCTTTTATTTCTGCAGTAAGGGATTCTATGCTTTTTTCAACCCCACCTAGTATTCTTATTATCGTGATTCTAAATTCTAGTTCAGACATCTTATATCTGTGTTGATTGTCATTTCTTCCTATTCTATCTTTTTGGGTGAATTCCTTCATTTTGTCATTTTGGAGGAAGAAAAAAAGTTAATAAAATAAATAAAAATTAAAAACTAAAAATTAAAAACACAAAAAATCAAATAATGGAGGCTAGACCCTAGGTGTGTTTTAGTCTGGTTGTTGAAAGAAGCTTGATGTAATAGAGAAAAAAGGGAAAGAAAAAAAGAAAATTAAAAGGTAAGAAAAAGTTTAAAAATTAAAAAATATATATAATAAAATAGAATAAAATGAAGAAAGTGAAATAGAATTTTAAAATTTAGAAAAAATAAAAAACATAGTAAAAAGAACTTTAAAAAAGAAAAAAAGAAAAGAAAAATAAAATTTTCCTTTTCTGTATCCAAGAAAAAGGAGAAATAAAAATTTAAACAAAGACAGGAACAAAAAGAAACAAAAGAAACAAAAGATGAACCAGCAAACAAATTGAAACCCAAATGAAGTTCCATCCAGTTTCCCTGGAAATAAAACTATGAAGCACTCTATAGTCTGTACACTAAGCAGGCAGAGTGACTTGTGCTGGTCTTCTAGGGGGATGTGCCTGGAGGGTACAGTTGGGCGGGGTTTGGTGTAATGGCTCCATTCTCCATTAGATGTCACTGCTTAGCTTACTGAGGTGGATCAGCGTGATGTACATGAGTATGTGTGTGTGTGTGTGTGTGTGCACGTGTGAGTGGGATGGGGTGGAAATGGCTTCACCTAGCTTCCTAGCCTCTGGCACAAGAACTTTGTGCTCTCACCGACTGGTAATCAAGCCCCTTGCTTTGTCTCAGGCTTCTGTCCACTCCCCACTTCTATCCTGTCCGTGTTCAAGCTGTCAGCCTGCCAAGTGCCCCTCCCTTCCAAGTTTAGCTCAGATGGGGCTGTATCTCCAAACCCCTCACTTCAGAGAACCCTAAGGCTTGGATGTCCCCTGACACTCTAGGGGAGGGTCTCGCTGAGCAATGGCCGGGTGCCAGCTTGCCCAAGAAAATGTTCAGCAATCACACTGCAGCAAGATGTTGAGAGATTGTGACAAATCACAACACACAGCCAGCATCAGGTTTCACCACACTGTGGCACCTTTGTCCCAATACCAGCAAACATGGCTGCTCTCCAGGGTCGGCTGGGACTTTTGCCTGTGGGGAAGCTGTATGGCCTCTACCAAATGCACTCCAACCAGGGGAACCGCTTCTCATGTGGCCCACAGACCCCTTGGACCTCACTGCCTGCTCCTGGAGATTCATTCCTCACCAGAGCACTGCCAGATATTGAGCCCCAGAATTTCCAACTCTATACTCCACCGTTTATAGAATCCTAATGGTAGTGAAACCCTCTCCTTTCTTCCCGTGAATGTCTTTAGGGAACAGATTTATTGTTCAATCCTTTGTAAGAGTTTCCACTCTTTCTCTTTCTCGCCAGCTACTTTCAGGGGAGTGCTTTTCCTGCACGATCCTGGTGTGCTGCACTCTACCCCTTTCCCTTTCTCTGCCCTCTCTTTGCAAAAACAGCTCCTTACCCTCCACGGATTTTTCTCACCCAGTTCACCTCTCCACCTCACATACCTGCCAACTTCTGTGGCTCAAGTTATGCAGATTGTTGTGTTAATCCTCAGATAAAATTTCCTAGGTGTGCAAAATGGTTTGGTGTTGATCTGGCTGCTTTTCAGGGATGAGACAAGCGGAGAATGTCTATGCTGCTCCGCCATCTTGGAAAAAAGCCTTCACCTACTGTTTTAAAAGGACATCTTTCCACAGGCATTTACACATGGAACCCTCTCCGGACTTTGTATTCTGTTCAACTTACATAAAGATACCTGTTCCTACTGGCCAAGAAAACACAAAAACTTCACAATGTGCAGAAAATGGCAGGCAACATTCAAACAAGGTCATTAGAAGGAAGAGAAAGTAAGTGAGAAGCAAAACTTTTTAGCTGATTCCCCAAAGAACAACTAGGAACCAAGATACTGGTAGCCACACCCCAACATGAATCAAATTATCATAAAATAAGCATGTGCAGACATGAAAGAACACTCTGAATCAGAAATTTTACACTCAGACCGAAATGGACAAAAAGCCAAGATGTGAAATAAGAGTTAAATTAATTCAGGAAAGATTATGAAGAAAAAATTATCTTAAGAATAGCAATATGCCTAAGGGAGAATACATTCTACTGGACCCATAAGGACACTAAAGGGAAGAAGGAAAATGGGCAAGAGAACAAAGACGGAATAAAGAGTTAAGATGCATCCAAGAGCAGGTGTCCAAGAAGACAGGCAAAGACGACCTAGTAAAAAGACAAGTGAAGCTCCTGCAGGAAAAGCAAACAATTAACAGACGAATACTTAAAACTCATGTACAATGAAACTTTCTGCAAATAAAACCTGAATCCATATACTGAAAGAGTACATATGTTCCTGGAAAATTCAACTCCAGACAGTCACCATAGACATCTCACAACAAAACTACTACCCTTTAAATATTTCAAAAATCTTCAGGCTCTGGGCTGATGGTTCAGAGCCTGGAGCCTGTTTCCGATTCTGTGTCTCCCTCTCTCTCTGCCCCTCCCCCGTTCATGCTCTGTCTCTCTCTGTCCCAAAAATAAATAAACGTTGAAAAAAAAAAATCGTATGGGACTTTGATTTAAAAGTCCCAAGTGTCTAACAAGGAAAAGTCAAGGTCGGAGTAGACTTTTCAAAAGACACATACACAGTGAAATAATATTTTCACAAAATTCAAGACAAGTATGAGCCAGGGATTTAAGGCCCATCCAGGCCATCCTTCAAGCTTCCAGGCTACAGAAAAGCAGTGTCAGGCCCACTGGGATCTGCACAAGGATGCATCCACGAGACTTCCTTGGGGATCTACTAGAGAATGGGTCCCACCAGATCACAAGATACAGGGAAAATGTCACCAGAACTGGTGTGGCTACTACGTACAGTACACTATGGGTCAAAGAATTAAAAAAAGAAAAAGAAAAAAAAAAAAGGAGACAAGGAAAAGGTGTGTAAATGTTGCATGTTCTCAAAAAGGTGGGAATAATGGATCTTCAAAAGTGGGAAGACAAGAGCGAAGTATCAAAGTAGAATAAGTTCACCGATTGCCATGGGAGGTAAGTGGTATCATTTAAAGCCAACAAAATAGTACATAGGCTTGAATAGAGAAAATGGAGACAGAAAGTATTAAGACAAAGGTAACCACCCCCACAAAAATACAAACCTTTCTAAATAACATAAGATATCACCACTACCCAAAAACATGTAAAAATGGGAAAACATATTCAGAGAAAGGAGCTCAGTGATGGGCCACATCACACCCTAAATGTGACATAAAACAAAAGTTGAGATCAGGCACATAAGTTACACTGTTCAATATAAATGGCTTAACTCACTTTGTTAGAATAAAAAGATGATCAGATTGATGAACAAAAGAAAACATGGCTGAATATTCAAGAGGCTCAATCAAAACAGAAAGTTTAACCATGATGGAAGGGTAATGGTGTGCCAGGCACACACAAATCCTTGGAAAGCAGGTGAAGTGGGCCTGATATCAGAAAAGGGAGGACTCAGGCCCAAAGTAGGAAATGCAACAATAGACACTTCCCCACACTGTGAAAATAAACAAAAGGAAACCTCATTTAGAATGGAGTCCAGGGCACCTGGGTAGCTCAGTTGGTTGAGTGTCAACTCTTGGTTTCAGTTTGGGTCATGATCTTACAGTTTGTGAGTTCGAGCCCTGCACTGGGCTCTGTGCTGACACCATGGAGCCTTCTTGGGGTTCTCTCCCCTCCCTCTAGCTCTCTGCCCCTCCCCGACTCGTGCTCCCTCTCTCTCAAAAAAAATAAACTTAAAAAAAGAAATAATAAAATAAGATGGGAGTCAGGAGGTAGGCATTGGGAGTGCCCATGCCAAACACTGGTTGTTACTTGTAGACCCAACAAGAAGAGAAGGAGCTCACAGGTGGATGCTACTGTACTACCCCAGCAGGAGGGAGGAAGGTTCCTTCCTCACCAGTACAGCCTAGCCAATGAGAGGCAGGCACAGCTCAGCCAATGAGAAGCCACTCAACTTCCGGCTCCCAGTTTACTCCAACAGACTTTTAGTTTACAACAGCTCCTCCCTATACCCCCTTTCCTCTATAAAAGAGCCTCTCTCTCCTTTATTTTCTGGACTCAGCTATAGTTTTGCCATGACCAGCTTGTCTTAAATTGCAATTCCCTGCTATTCCCAAATAAACCCATTTTTGCTAATAAAATAACTGGAAGTTTTATTTTCAAAGTTAACAATATTAAAGGCTGTAATTCACAACAAAGAAATAAAACCTATTATACCTATTAAAGAAACACCCCCAATAACCTTTATGAAGCAGATACAAGGAAAAACAGAGTGAAACACAATAATACTTAAATATTTATGGGGCGCCTGGGTGGCTCAGTCAGTTAAGCATCCGACTTCGGCTCAGGTCATGATCTCACGGTTCGTGAGTTCGAGCCCTGCATCGGGCTCTGTGCTGACAGCTCGGAGCCTGGAGCCTGCTTCAGCTTCTGTGTCTCCCTCTCTCTCTAGCCCTTTCCCTCTCGAGTTCTGTCTCTGTCTCTCTCTCTCTCAAAAATAAATACACATTAAAAAAATAATAAATAAATAAATATTTATGAATATATTGTGACTTTTTGAGAGGGGGGAAGAAAAGAGAGAGAGAGGAAGGGAGAGAGAAAGAAAACCCCAAGCAGGCTCCACGCCCAGCACAAAGCCCCACATGGGGCTTGATCCCACAACTGTGAGATAATGACCTGAACTGAAATCAAGAGTCAGTTGTTTAACTAAGCCACCCAGGTGCCCCAGAATTAAATATATTATTATATAAAAATAAATAGTAACAATGCTCTCAGTCTAAGGCAGGCCAAGTAGACAAACAGTAAATAAATATAAGACCTAACAATATAATTAATGACAGAATTTGGATCTTTGCATCATAATAATGGAGACTACCCCTTCCCTGCAAGCACACACAAACTTTCACAGAACTTGAATATATCGTCACAAAGAAATCTCAGTAAATTCTATATGGTAAAGTAATACGACAGTCCCTGATCACAATGAAATGAAATGAAACTAGAAATTAATGGAAATATTAAATAAAATAGACAAGGTGCCAGCTAAAATAAGCACAAAAAAATGGGAAAAATCACATATATACAGAAAGAAATGACAAGGGGAAACAAATGTTCAAACAGGAAATTTAAGGGAAGAATCTCTAAAGAGTATTCTAGACAACTGTATGCATAAAAAAGTTGAAAGCCTAGATACAGTGGGTAGTTTAATACAATATATTAAAATTTGACCTTAGCAGAGAAAGAAAAGCTTGAACAGACCAATTTCCATAGAAGACACTGAGAAAACTGTTTTAAAACTTCCCCACAAAAAAAAGCACCCAGCACCAAATAATGTCAAAAATAAATTCTACCAAACTGAAAAAACCATATAATCCCAATGTAACTTAAATTGTTCCAGGGCATTAAAAAAGAATGAAAACGTGCAGATTCCTCAAATGAAGTATAGCACTTATATGCAAACCTGATAAAGGAAGCTACAAAAAACTAAAGACCTACTTCACATAGATCCAAAATCCAACTAAAATACTAGCATTTAAAAAGCACTTTAAAAAGAAATATATGGGGTGCGTGGGTGGCTCAATCGGTTAAGTCTCCAACTTTGGTTTGGGTCATGATCTCACAGTTAGTGAGCTTGAGCCCAGCGATGGGCTCTGTGCTGGCAGCTCAGAGCCCGGAGCCTGCTTTAGATTCTGTGTCTCCCTCTCTCTTTGTCCCTCTCCCACTCGTGCTCTCTCTCAAAAAAAAAAAAAAAAATATATATATATATATATATAATATATATTAAAAAAAGGAAATATGTGATTTAATACTTTAAAATCTAAAAACATCACCATAATAAAAGTCCTGTAATTATATCTGCATGCTGAAAAAGGCTTTCACAAAATTCTACACCTTATCATGATTTTTAAAAACTAATAGTGAAGTTGGTGGGAATGCAAACTGGTGCAGCCGCTCTGGAAAACTGTATGGAGGTTTCTCAAAAAATTAAAAATAGAATTACCCCAGGGGCACCTGGGTGGCTTGGTCGGTTGGGCGGCCGACTTCGGCTCAGGTCATGATCTCGCGGTCCGTGAGTTCGAGCCCCGCGTCAGGCTCTGGGCTGACAGCTCAGAGCCTGGAGCCTGTTTCGGATTCTGTGTCTCCCTCTCACTCTGCCCCTCCCCTGTTCATGCTCTGTCTCAAAGATAAATAAACGTTAAAAAAAATTAAAAAAAAAAAAAGAATTACCCCACAACCCAGCAATAGCACTACTAGGAACTTATCCAAAGGATACAAGAGTGCTGCCTCATAGGGATACACGTACCCCAATGTTTATAGCAGCACTATCAGCAATAGCTAAATCATGGCAAGAGGCCAAATTCATCAACTGATGAAAGGATAAAGAAGATGTGGTTTGTATATAATGGGATACTACTTGGCAATGAGAAAGAATGAAATCTTGCCATTAGCAACAACAGGGATGGAATTGTAGGGTATTATGCTAAGTGAAATTAGTCAGAAAAAGACAGATATTGTGTTTTTCATTCATATGTGGAATTAGAGAAACTTAACAGAAGACCACAGGGGAAGGGAAAGAAAAATAACTTACAGAGAGGGAGGCAAACCATAATAGACCCTTAAATACAGAGAACAAACTGAGGGTTGATGGGGGTGGGGGAAATGGGTGATGGGCATTGAGGAGGTCACTTGTTGGGAGGAGCACTGGGTGTTGCATGTAAGTGATGAATCATGGATATCTATTCCCAAAGCCAAGACTACACTGTATATACCGTATGTTAGCTAACTTGACAATGATTTTTTTTTTAATTTTTTTTTTTCAACGTTTATTTATTTTTGGGACAGAGAGAGACAGAGCATGAACGGGGGAGGGGCAGAGAGAGAGGGAGACACAGAATCGGAAACAGGCTCCAGGCTCTGAGCCATCAGCCCAGAGCCTGACGTGGGGCTCGAACTCCCGGACCGCGAGATCGTGACCTGGCTGAAGTCGGACACTTAACCGACTGTGCCACCCAGGCGCCCCGACAATGAATTATTTTTAAAAATACGCTTTTATATAGTTTTAAAAAATCTTAAAAAAACTCTGAAAGACTGTTTTATTTGATACTTGCTGCCTGGTAATTAATTTGTAATGGTTATTTCTATTATCTAAAAGGTGTAAATATCTGGAGAGTTTTCAAACCAGAAACTGTCGCTTCTCTCTTCCACTCACATGCAAATCTAATAAAACTCATGGACTCTTTTTGAGAAAAAAACAAAACAAAACTAATAGTGAAATAGTCATTCATGGCTTTTTCATTAACATCATTCCTGAAGCCAGCATCCCCCTCCCCCAGAGCGAAGCTCTCCAGGTCGGCCCACTATGCTCAGCTACATGGAGAAATGGCCACCAGTGCCAGCACTAATTAACATTTCCTGGAAGTATTAGCCAGAGCAGTCAGAGAAAAGAAAGCTGGATGCCGAAGGCTTGGAAACAATAAGTATCTCTACTTTTGGATGATAAAGTATTTACCTAAAAAAATGAAGAGAATCCACTCATGCTCTGTCATTCTCTGTCTCTCAAGAATGAATAAATGTTAAAAAAAAAATTGGAAAAAAAAAAAGGGGGTGCCTGGGTGTCTCAGTCAGTTGAGTGTCCGACTTCAGATCAGGTCATGGTCTCGACTTCAGATCAGGCCTGCAGCTCCTGAGTTCAAGCCCCGCGTCGGGCTCTGTGCTGATATCTTGGAGCCTGGAGCCTGCTTTGGATTCTGTGTCTCCCTCTCTCTCTGCCCCTTCCCCACTCATGCTCTGTCTCTCAAGAATGAATAAACGTTATAAATTAAGAGAATCAATTATAAAATAAATGCAAGTAGGAAAATTCAATAAGATGACAGAATATAAAACGAACAACAACATGGGAATGTGAGCTGGTGCAGCCACTCTGGAAAACAGTATGGAGGTTCCTCAAAAAACTAAAACTAGAACTACCCTTATGACCCAGCAATTGCACTACTAGGCATTTATCCACAGGATACAGGTGTGCTGTTTCGAAGGGACACTTGCACCCCCATGTTTATAGCAGCACTACCAACAATAGCCAAAGTATGGAAAGAGCCCAAATGTCCATCGCTGGATGAATGGATAAAGAAGATGTGGTATATATATACAATGGAGTATTACTCGGCAATCAAAAAGAGTGAAATCTTGCCATTTGCAACTACGTGGATGGAACTAGAGGGTATTATGCTAAGTGAAATTAGTCAGAGAAAGACAAAAATCATATGACTTCACTCACATGAGGACTTTAAGGGACAAAAACATGAACATAAAGGAAGGGAAACAAAAATAATATAAAAACAGGGAGGGGGACAAAACAGAAGAGACTCATAAATATGAAGAACAAACTGAGGGTCACTGGAGGGGTTGTGGGAGGGGGGATGGGCTAAATGGGGAAGGGACACTAAGGAATCTACTCCTGAAATCATTGTTGCACATATGCTAACTAATTTGGATGTAAATTTTAAAAAATAAAAAAATAAAATTAAAAAAAAAAAAAGAACAGCAGCCTTCATTTAAACAAACACCACCTGGTTAGAAAACAATAGGACAGAAAATACTCTCACATATCAGTGGAACAAAAACAATAAAATACTTTGGAATAAAGTTAACAACAAGAAATGTGCTAAACTAATCTGAGGAAAAATATAAATCACTTCTGAAGAACAAAAAAGCAAACCTGAATTAATGGAAATACATCGTTTATTCTTGGACAGACTTTGCATCATTAAGATGTCCATTTTCTCCATGTTGGTATTTAAACTGAACTTGGTATCAATGAAAACATCATTTTCTTTCTAGGAGATAGAAAGTTCATATGAAAAATAAACATGAAAGTAGCTAAGGAATCCTTGAAAAAATAAAAGGGGAAGCAGACTTACGAGATATCACAACCATAATCCAGTTCTGCAATATCTCCATCATCTAAAAAGTTGTGTCCTTTATCAGTCCCTTCCATACCTAAGGACCACCAGTCTGCTGACAGTACAGATTATTCTCTTGGGACTGGACTTTCCAGAAATAGAATCCTACAGTATATCCATACTCTGTTGTAGCTGGCTTTTCGCTTGGCATGTTTCTGAGTTTCATCCATGCTGCTGCGCAGATCCACAACCTTGTTCTTTTTCCATGCTGAGTAATATTCCACTGTACACATACACCATTTTTATAAATCCATTCATCTGTTGATAAGCACTTGGGGTGCATCCAATTTGGCTATTATTACTAAAACTCCTACAAATACTTGTGTACAAGTCTTTTTGTGTAAAGATTTTTGTATCTCGTGGGTAAACACCTAAAAGAGAAAACTGCTGGAAAATATGGTAAGCATTTTTTAATACTAAAATAATTGTCAAACAATTCTCCAAAGTCTTGTGCCGCATCTTTGTAAACACGTGTTTAATTTCAGCTCTTTAGGACAATATGGTGCTGGATCTCACCATGGCTCTAAGTTGCATCTCACTGATGACTGATGGAGCTTCTCTCTCCATGTGCTAATGGCTGTTTATATTCTTTTGTGAAGTGTTCAAATCTTCTGCCTAGTTTAAAAGTGGGGCTGTCTCCTACCTACTGAGTGATAACAGCTCTTTATATATTCTAGACAAAGTCCTGAGACAGTTTGCATTATTATAAATTTTTTCTCCTAAGTTTTGCCTTTTGCTGAACAACGCTTTCAAAGAGCAAAATTTCTCAACTTGATGAAGTGCAATTTATTTTTTTCTTATACAGTCAGTGCTTTTTGTGTCCAAGAAATCTTTACCTAGGAAAATTTTCTAGTCCACCAAAAAAAAAAAAAAACCTATTAAAATTAAAAACAAGCTTAGTAAGGCTGCTAGATACAAAATACACAAAATTCAAATGTATTCCCATGTATGTTAATATAGAAATAATTTTTATGTGTGCTATAGTATGTAAAACAATTTATAAATGCAAAACTATGCATTTATAAATTATTTACACATTTCCATATATTTCTATATATGCTATATTCTAGCAAGGACAAATTGGAAAATTATTTTTTTAAACCATAACATTTAAAATAGTATAAAATACAAATAAGTAATTTTAATAAAATATATGCAAGCCCTCTTCACTTAAAACTACAAAACTTTGTTGAAAGACATAAGTAAAGTCCCCTCTAAATGGATATGTTTTGGGGCGCCTGGGTGCCCCAGTCGGTTAAGTGTCTGACTTCAACTTGGGTCATGATCTCACAGCTCGTAGGTTCAAGCCCCGTGTCGGGCCTGTGCTGACAGCTCAGAGCCTGGAGCCTGCTTCGGATTCTGTGTCTCCCTCTCTCTCTGCCCCTCCCCCACTTGTGCTCTGTCTCTCTCTTGCTCTCTCTCTCTCAAAAATAAACATTAAAAAAAAACTTTATAAGTAAATAGAGACATATATGCCTTATTTATGACTTAGATTACATATCTAGATGTCAGCTGTCCCCAAATCAATCTATAGATTCAATGTCATCAAAATCTCAGTAAGCAGTTTAATAGAAATTGACAAGCTGTCTTGAAATTTTTTACAGAAATCTAATTTTGAAATAAGAAAATGCTAGAGGGGGCGCCTGGGTGGCTCAGTCAGTTGGGCACCAAACTTCAGCTCAGGCCATGATCTCGTGGCTCATGAGTTCAAGCCCCGTGTCAGGCTCTGTGATAACAGTTCAGAACCTGGAGCCTGCTTTGGATACTGTGTCCCCGTCTCTCTCTGCCCCTCCCCTGCTCACGCTCTGTCCCTCTCATTCTTCGAAAAATAAACATTAAAAAAGAAAGAAAGAAAGAAAGAAGCTGCTAGAGATCATGACTTACTTTAACGAGAGCCTGTGTCTTTCTCAAAGACAGACACACAGAGCAGTGGAAATCGATTCACACATGATGTTGGCATACTGACAAACAAAAGTGCTGATGTAATTCAGTGAAGAAAGGATGGCCTTTCCTACATGTTCCGGATATCCACTTGTAAATAAAAATGAACCTCAATGCTGACCTTGCACACACATATAATTTAACTTTAAACGATCTACATGTTGCACTTCCAAGTAATCCATGGGTAAGAGAAGTCACACAAAGCTGAGTCTAGGTGCCAGGGTTTCACCTGGGGGCCCACTAGGGTTGTTGGCAGCTCAGTCCCTTGTGGCTGCAGGCAGAACTGAAGTCTCCCTGGTGGTGAGGGGTGGGGCGTTCCCGGTTCCCAGCCCCCCCCCCCCAACATGGCAGCCAATGACCGGTTCACGTGAGTTGCCCCCCAGGGCTCCAGCCTCTGACTTCTTCTGTGTCCAGCCAGAGAAAACTCTCTGCCTTCAAAGCGCTCATGGGATTTCAGTGGGCCCACCCAGATCATTTTCCTTTAGCTGTGTAACAAACTTCTCATAATGCCTGTAGGTTTGACCAGTCTCCTTGAAATCCCACAAATTTTGTTCTATATAGTTCAGGCCAATTTTGAGGTGCATCCAAAATTATCTTTGCTGTATCTTCCTAGGAGGCTAATCTAATTATTATTGCAAAGCGTCCCTGAATATCTAGCAATGACTTTTATCTTGAAGTCTTCTGGCCTAACATTAATAGCTTATCAGCCTGCTTTTGGTTAGCATCTCCAGTGCGTGTCCTCTTCTCATCCTTTTCACTCCAAATGTCCTTAAGTGTTTTTTGTTTTTTGGGTTTTTTAAAAGATTTTATTTTTAATAAATCTCCACACCCAATATGGGGCTTGAACCTACAACCCTGATATCAAGAGTCGCACGCTCTACCCAATGAGCCAGCCAGGGGCCCCAAAGTGTTCCATTTTAGAGTCTTATATTAACTTCTTAGGGCTGCAATAACAAATCAGGTGGCTTAAAAAAAAAACAAATATATATATATATATATATATATATATATATATATATATATATATTTAATTCTCTCATGGTTTTAGAGGCTAGAAGCCCAAAATCAAGGTGCTGGCAGGGCCCTTTCCTTCTAAAGACTCTAGGGCTTTCCTTGACTTGTCTGCCTCAGTGTGCACAGGGCTTTCTCTGTGTGTCTGTGTCTTCTCCTCCCTTTATGACAGCCCAACCTAAATCCAGGATGATTTTACCTGAGATCCTTAACCAGACACCATTTCCAAATAAGGTCACATTCTAAGGCTCTGTGTAGACATGAATTTGGGGGGTGGTGAGTGGGGATACCCTTTACCATCCTCTCCCAGTACATGTACAGAATTAGCAATCTCCAAGTCTGAGCCAAATCTCAGTAGGGAATTGACCCTGCCCCATCCTCCTACAGGGCAACCCAAAAAACACGAGTGCTTGTGGCCAAAGCCTGCTGTCCACACAACAACCCATCCAGCGAATGCTGCCGGCCGCATCTGGGCCCTGTGGTGTGGCTGGTGCTCAGAGGGTCTGAGCCCCCGACTTCCCAGGGAGGCGTTATGTCTTGGGGATGTGGGGGCAGCACCTTGCAGGCTCAGCACAGCCACAGAAGCCTCCCTGTTGACCTAAAAATGGCATCCTCAGGACCCAGGCAGGTCTGGGTCATGTTGGGCTTTCCCTCTGCACAAGGAAGGAGCTTCCCGTTGTCCTCAGACCCGTGTCACATGCAAGGACCCTGGAGAAGGCCACCCTCTAGATAAACAGGAAAGAGCGATCCCGCAGTGCACAGGCCACACTGCTGCCATCGCACGCGAAGGGCCCACCACCGCAGCCCACCTGCTAACGGGAACATCCCTGATAAATGTGGACCTAACTTCGGGCGGTCACCTTAGCCCGGGAAGCCCCAGGTAAGGACCAACCACAGATGCACATTTACGCTCTCAGGCCATTGCCAGCGCTGCAGCCATGTGGCCAGAAACAAAGCGTCTCGTCCAAAATTCTCCCTCTTGGTGAAGACCTCAGGAACCCTGGACTCCCCGCCCCCCCCAAGACATAAATGGCCATCACACATGTCTCCGCACATAGCAGACACCGCCTCCCCTCTGGAGACCCAGACATACCAACAGTGACCAAGGTACTCACTTCACTTCTCAAATACACAACACTCGAGCTCCCGAACGAACCTTATGAGCCTCATGGGGCACCGCACAAATGGCTGGCTCACACAAGCCCTGGTTCAAGGAGATGAAATCTGCACATTTCAGCCATCGGCCCGAAGACAGAATCACAGTAAAATCATCACAAGGGAAGCATATTGGAGTCCGACTCCACCTTTGATGTTTGTTTGCTGACAGCTTTTAGGCCTGCTGGTCCCCCGGCTCTGTTCCCAATCAGGCCGAGCAGATAAAGAGCACCTGCCGAGAACTCGACCCACAGAGACCCGGCCCCTGCGCACTAGCCCTCCCACCGCCTACTCCACCCCCAGGAAGAGTAAGCCAGTCACTTGCTGGCCTCCAGCCATTCAGACCAGCCTCCTGGGAGCCACTGTCCCCAAAAGCAGATTGTTATATGGCAGATTACCTCTTCATATCCTCTTGGGGCTCATGTGGCTTCATCAGGCTTGATAAGCCGAATTTGGTGCCAGACTTGATCCTACGCCTTTTCCTCTCACGATTTAAAGATTACACGCTCCTCCATTTCTCTCTGCTACATGCGGCCTTGCCTAACAGACGTCCCTGCCCATCAGTACATGACTCAGCCCGCCCAATTCAAGGATCCTGGGCTGTTTAGTGCTTCCTAACCTTCTCCTAATGTAAATGCTGACATCACAAATTTCTTTTCTGCACCTAAGTTTAAAATCCACAAGACATGGTTACTGCTGTTCTACAGTCGGTACCCTCAGATCTCCTTGCCTCCACCAGTGCTGCTCATCAGCGTCTCCCGACACCCTGGGATACCAGCTTTGCTCATCTTCCTTCTGCTTCAAGTCCCACGCGTGTCCTTCTCACTGGTGGTGTGGCTGGTGCCAATTCTCCATTTTATCTGACATGCCTTCATTCCCCTTCATTCCTGAAGGACACTTTCTCTTCTAGAATTCCTGGCCAGCAATTATTTCTTCCAAGATACCATTCTACTGTCTCTGAGGTCCCATAGTTGCTGTTAACAAGTCAGAGGCTGAAGGCACTCTACGTCCCCAGGCTGCTTTCCTGGTCCTTGGATAATCTTCACTCTGACGGGCCCGTGTGCAGATCTATTTTGGTTTATCCCCCTTGGGGTTCACAGGCCTTCTTGATTCCAGAGATTAACGTCCTTAGTCTACTTTAGGAAAACATCTGCCGTCACCTCTTCAAATGTTGCCTTTGACCCATGCACTCCCTCACCTGCTCCTGCTACCAAATACCAGAATTTGTCATGGGTCTTCCTCTATGGCCTTGCTACTCAAAGTGTCGTCTGCGGACAGACAGTACCAATACTACCAAGAAGCTTGTTAAAAAGTCAGAATTTAGTCACCCCCAGGGACTCACCGAATCGGAATCTGCATTTAAACAACATCTCGGTAGTTCACAATCCACCAAAGCCTGAGGAGCACTGTCTACATCTCCTCCCCTCTCTTCCCATTCACCTCACTCGACATCCCCATGTCACTCCAGGTAACCTCTCTTATGAACTTTTCACTGATGCAGAAAACACATAGACAGAAAAGTGCACAAAACACAAATATAGCACTCCATACATTGTTACAAAGCAAATATTCACGTCGCCATGCAAGTAAGAAACTGGAAGTTGCCAGAGGCCCACAAGCTCTCCTATGCCCCCCATCCTAGAGTGATTCCACTGTCCACCCTGCTATGACCCCCAGCCCCCGAGCTAACCTTTGTGCCCCATTTCTCTGTTCTGGAATTTCTACTTGGCTCTTTTCTAAATCTGTTGCGTCATTTTTCATAGTTCTGAGCTCTCTGTTCAAAGTCACCTCCCTGGACACAGAGGCCACAGCTGTCTCAGTGTGCAGCAACTGCAGCGTCTGAAACCCTGTGGCTCTCCCGACGTCACCCGCGGTTCACCCAGCCACTGTGGCTGTTACTAGTTCCTCTCTCGTGGTCCCCTTAGCTCTAAATGTGTGCTGAATGCTACATTTGCAAACGGAAATAACATGAGGTCTTGGTGGTGTTATCCTGGCCCAGGAAGGATTTTTGCAAACTCCTCCCAGGTGGCCGGGGTGCCAGGCTGCAGCCAGGGTGGGCAACTGCCAACCTTCACACCCTCCTCTTGGGCCGTACCACTTGACAACCCCCAAGTAAAAGGGGAGGCACGGGGCCTGACCCTCAGTGGCCCTGCACCCCAACTCGTCCCCTTAGCTCTCAAAGGTCTGTGGCCTCTCGGCTGCCTGGGGAAAGCGTCTCCAGGGCAAAGCAGCCGCAGCGTTGGGCTCAGCACTTGGTCTCCGCCGCATCTCCTGAACCTCGGCCCAGACCCTTTTGTTGCACCTAGCTCTCTGCTCTCCACTACTGTGTGCGCTCTACTTCTCCAACTGCCCTTCGCAGACAAGTAACTGGGCATCACACCGTCTACCACTCCCAGGGAGAGCCTACGGCCTCCTCGTTTGCGTGACAGATTCTCAAACGCATCTGAGGATACCAATCACACTTACTCTAAAGTCTTCAACAATTGCAGAGTGGTTTATGAGAAATGTGTTTCACTAGACATTACTTGTTTTGTTTGCTGAGCTTAGTCCCTCTCCATTTGATTCCGTGCGCACATAAAGCTGCTCCAGGATACCCGCTCCTCCTGATATTTGGGACACCAGCCTGCCCGTCCTTTCCAGGGCCTCCTCCCCACAGGTGGGGACACTGCCTCCAGCCAAGAGCCACTTCGTCCACCTGCCACCGTAAACCCACTTTCCTGGTTTCTTCTCACCAAACCCTCCCGATGCCTGAGTCACTTCTAAATGGACATCCTGGTAACAGTAGCCTTTGGTGTCCTGGGCAAACGCTCATGTTTTGTCAAATGTGCCTCAGCTTCTCCTGAGTTGGACCATAGCTGGGACTTGAAACAAGGGAAGGAAGGGTAAGAATGCAGAAGAGAGAAGAAACTGCAGGGAGAAGAAAGAATACAAGCAAGGTCAGGAGGCAGAAAGCAAGGGCACAGGCAGCCCACGACCCGGTCTCGCTGACACCTGGGGACTGGCAGAGGGGGGCCAGGGAGACCGGCTGTGCGGACAGCAGAATCATTGCCTGGTCTGCCACAGCGAGCGCCCAGCTCCAGGCACCCCCCATCACAGTGTCCACGACCCTGGGGGACGGCTAGGACACGCAGAGGCTCCTGAGAGCCAGTCACTCACCAGCAGGAAAGGGCCCTCTGGATGCTCGCAGGCCTGCAATGCAGACGAGAATGTAGGCAGGCGGAAGGAGGCCTGCTCCCATCCGTTCTCCGCTCCCCAAACCTTGATGAGGCCACGCTCATCCACGGTGATGGCCAGCTGGAGCCGAGGGAAGGTCACCACGTTCACCAGAGCAGCGGGCTGCAGAGGGCTTGACCAGATCTCTGTGCCCTGGGCAACAACAAAAGGAACATAACAACTTACTTGGGGGCTGTTCGTTTCACAAACGTACTGTTTTTGTTCATTCAACAATCATTCCCTAGTGCGCACAGGGGATGCACAGGGGGGGAAGAGCAGGGTCCCCACCCTCACGGGATCCACGCAGCAAAGAGCACAACACAGACGTTGGAGAGCAGTGGATAAACTGAGGGTGTGTGGAAATTCCCCAGGGCTGAGAGGCACCACCAGCACTGGGGGGCGGGGGCCAGGCGTGCAACACGGTGGTTACCCAGCTCCACTGAGGAAGGCTGGCCAGGGAGCGCAGCCTGGGCCACTATGGCTGCATAGAGAGAACTTCTCGCCTGTCCTCAGGCAGCCCCATTTAGATCAGCTAACTCAGGCTCGCAGGTATGAATATTCACAGGGCATGTCTGTGCTGCCCCGCGCAGAACACCCCCTTTCCTATGGCGTGCCCTGGCCGAGGCCCGAGCTGGGTGATTCCACAGCCTCTCCCAGGACTGTACAACTGGAATCGGTGGTAAAGAGTCAGTGCCAGTAGGCCCAGGGTACTTGAAGGGCGGCAGAGAACCATCCACTAACCATTGTCCCAGTGTCCCAGGGCTGCCCCCTGGGCCTCCTTTCCAGTGCCGGGTCATTACAACCTTGTTCTAGCACATGTTCATTGCACCAAGATCTATATCTCTTTCCAACCAGATGTCTGACTCCTCCATGGGTTGCTTTCTCAGCTGATTTCTGTTGCTCAAGCAGCAAGGTGATGACCACCATCAACCAGCAAGAGCTCGGCGAGCAGGAGCTGGGCACCAGTGATGGGGGAAGGGCAGGGAGTGTTGATGAACACAGCGTCAGTGAAGAAGGCAAGAGACTCCTGGTTGCAGGAGGTCAGGGGGACAGATTGCAGGAACGCGCCAGGGACCACAGGCCACACGCCTGCCACAGGAAGGAAGGGGGCTCTGCTGGTGGCACCAAGACTGATGCCAGAAAAAGACAAACTCAAACCCTAGAATTCTCCGGGGGCAGAGGATACAACCGGATGGACAGCCAGATCAGACACCAGTATCACCAGTCAAAAACGTGGTCTCAACAGATTAGGAATATTTATTCACTTCCGGAAAAGCAAAATGTTAGTTCGCCTCTTGGCTTGGTGTGAACAGCTTTTACACGATGATGTAATACTAAGAATACACATTATTATGTGGGGACAGGAAGGTTATCCTGTGTGGATGTAGGAGGAGGAAAGAGGGGTCGTCTTCTACAAGAGATTTGCTCGTGCAGAGTACTGAGGTTGTGCAACCAGGCAGAATGTGCACAGACCGCTCTGAAACAGGCCCATGATGGAAACACAGACCACACGCAAGTACAGCTTGGCCCACTGCCCATATTTGTATTTTGGTGGAAAAAAAAAAATCAAAGGAATACTTCACGACACATGAAGACATGTGCACCTGTCCATCAGCCGCATCACGAGCTCAGCCAGAACACAGCGTATCTCTCTTTGCTCTCCGCTCCTGCAGGACAGAGCTGAGTGGTTGCAACGGGACCACAGGGCTCTTTCCAGAAAATGTCGGCTGAGTCTGCACCAAAGCACTCTCCTCCCTTTTTTTTTTTTTTTTAATGTTTTTATTCCTTTTTGAGACAGAGAGAGACAGAACATGAGCAGGGGAAGGGCAGACACAGAATCCAAAGCAGGCTCCAGGCTCTGAGCTGTCAGCACAGAGCCTGACACGGGGCTCGAACTCACAGACTGTGAGATCATGACCTGAGCCGAAGTTGGACGCTTAACCGACTGAGCCACCCAGGTGCCCCTAAAAAAAATTTTTTTAATGTTTATTTATTTTTGAGAGAGAAAGAGAGACAGAAAATGAGCAGGGGAGGGGAAGAGAGAGAGGGAGACACAGAAACCGAAGCAGGCTCCAGGCTCTGAGCTGTTAGCACAGAGACCGACGCGGGGCTGAAACTCACAAACCACGAAATCATGACCTGAGCCGAAGTCGGACGCTTAACTGACTGAGCCACCCAGGCTCCCGCCCCTTTCAAGTTGAGAACCATGTATCTGGGCAGTGCTGGGCCCTCCCAGCTGCCGGGTCTCCTGCCGGGTCCTGGCCTGGATCCACACACCTGGGCTAGGGGTCTACAGCTAAGGCGGGTCCTCAGAGAAGGCACAAGGAGGCAGGGAGCCCCCCGCACCGGCACACGCAGGGCCCTCCCACGAAATGACCCTAGAAACCAAGCACAAGAAACAGGAACCCACCAACAACCACCGAAAACCTGACCATAGAGCAGAGAGAAAGGACACAAATGACTCTGGACCCTTGAAACAAAACAGAACAATAGGGGATAAGAATGGGGACCTGGAAACTAGAGAAGTTTCTGTAAAGTAGGCAGACAACATGTCCTCCGAAGCATGCAGATCGAGAAACTGAGTCTACTAACATAAACACTGGTGAATTGAACCGGGAACCGGTTCAGACAGCACTTGAACAGTGGTCACCTCTGGGAAGAGCTGCTGAGAAGAGGCAGGGAGAACTATTTCACCCATGAAATATCTCCTAGTCCTGACCTTCCCAAACCCTCAACTGTTTCACTTTCATGATTCAAAAGCAAAATAAATTGTAACTAACCACAGCCCATCCCCAAAGTCCCCCACCCAGCACCACCCGCCTCTGTCCCCAGACCCTGCCCCAGCCCCCTGGCCCTCACGATCTGGCGAGAGCCCAGCTAAGGCTTTTGAGGCTCACTCACCACCAGGAGCCTCGGGTGGCCTCTCAAGTGTCCCCATGTGGCCAAATGTGGTGCACACCCACACTTACCAGACTCTAACGTGACGTGTGGGCAGAGCAGTGACCCCACGGCTAGCATGGGGGTGCAAAGACGCAGCTCCCAGTGGTCTGCTTCCCTCGCACACTGACAAGGAAGTTTGCTGAGAGTCAGGATGCCCTGTTCACAGGGGCCAGGGGGGTCAGGGGAGCCCCTCTGCTCTCAGTGCACGAGGCTCCCATGAGCAGGACCGGGCACTTCCAGCAGACCTGACCAACGGGGACATGAGCAGGCTCCCTACCTAATGTAGCAAGGACCTGGAAAATCGTGAGTTGATCTGTAGTTATCCAGGAAAAAGTCCTTTATAGGAGGTTGGGTTCTGTCTACAAGCACAGAACCCATGGATTTACAGGGAACCACATGATTCAAGACTCCGAGACACCTTCCCTCTTGGTCTTGGACTGACGGTCTATAAAATCATGATGATAACAATGCACATATTGCTTGGCTGCTGTGAGAACCACGTGAGAAAAGAAGACCAGGAAGCTTTTTAACTGTGACAACCAACCGTGAAAACACCGATCGTGTTATCAAGGTCTCAACACTTAATTGGTAGACGAGGGTAACTAAAAGTGGCAATTGTCTGGGAAAAACCACCCAGATTGGGCACTGGCTCCAAAGTAGACGCCGCAGGCCCGGGACTGGCACTGAGGCAGGTGGCCACCTCTCCGAGGCAGGCAGCACAGAGTCAAAGGCAGATCAGGCTCCATCTGCGATCAGACCTGAGTTCCGAGTGTGACCAGGTCTCCTGCAGCTCAGAGTTCTCGTCCGTACCACGGGGATCCCACCACCTCCAAGCTGGCCAGGAGGGTTAAACAGCTGGCAAAAGGGAAAGACCTCACTAAGACCCAGCGGGTCACACCCTGGCCCCTCCACAGGCTCACCTCCTGCACATCCCAGGCACGGACGGTGCTGTCCGAGGACACGGTGCACACCATGGACTTCTCTTGCCCATCAAACCGGCACTCCTTGGTTGAGATGTAAGCCAGCTCGTCTATCTCTCCTGGAAGAGAACACAGACTGGCCTTGAATGCATACACAGATGCCTGGGATATGGACACTCAGACTGGGGAAAGACAGGCAGGACACTCCTTCCTCTTGCATTCCCAGAAGCACACAGGTGCTCGTTAGGGGTGAGCAGTAGACAGAAAGAACTAGGGCTTCACACCCTGGACTGCCCCTGCCCACCACCCACAAAGCCACAAACAAGTGCCTAATATCTCACTTTCTTTCTTTCTACTCTGAAATAAATGTAACAATTTCTTCTTCACAGGATTACCGCAGGCACCAAGTGACACGGCGCAAATGCAGAACGCAGCAGGGCACGTACTCATCAAGTGTCACCTTCCTGCTCAATGGCTGAACACCAAGTCCCACGACACTCGACCAGGAGGAGTGAGCAGTGGGAAAGCACACAGGACTACATTCCCCACCATACCTGTGTGCCCGGCAATGGCTTTGCAGATGAAGTCCTTCTCTGGCCGCCCACATTCCATTCGGAACTCCAGCTCGGATCGGCAGAGATAGTACTCCTTCCATGTTTGTGTGCCCAAGGTCATCTGGGAGGTTTTACAGGATGACCAGCGTCTCAGACACAGCTGCCTGGAAAGCAGACCCATGATCCCAGGCAGGACATGACACACGTTAGAAGGTACTGTGGTGTTGACAGGTCTAGCTTTGATTCCTGGCTATACCATCCAGTAGCTTAGACAACTCACTCCGCCTACCTATGCCTTAACTGTCCCCACCGTAAAATGGGGAAAGCAAGGAAGTGACCATGAGCAAGCGCGTACCACCATCAGGTGTCAGTGTTTCTTGTGCATTAGCCAGTTTTCCTGACACCCCCATGAAGTCTACCTGATCCCCTTGTACACGACAGGGAACCTTAACAATTGACCCAAGGCCAAGGGCATGCAGCTTTGGTCATGCAACTGCCATTCAAGAGTATTTCTTGAAGTCTCCAACTCTTACTGCTGAATTGCCTATTTCTCCTCTCAGTTCTGTCAGCCCTTCGTGCATTTTGTTGCTGTTATTAGGTGTATATATGTTTATAATTTTTTGATCTTCGTGGATAGACATCATGAAATGGCATTCTTTCTCTAGTAATGCTTTTTTGTCTTAAAGTCTATTTTGTCTGATATTAGCATGGCCATTCCAGCTTTTCCTCGGTTACTGTTGCATGCTATATCTGTTTCCATTCTTTTAATTTCAATTTATCTATGTCCTTGAATCTGAAGTATGTCTCTTGTAGACAGCATAAAGTTGAATATTGTTTATCCTTTCTAACAGCCTCTTTCTATTGGAGTGTACATTAAATACACAATGTAATCAATAAGACACAATTTATGTGTTATTTGGCTACTTATGTCTGTAAGTTTGATGCATTTTCTCTATTACTGCCTTATTCTTTTGTGTTAAATATTTTCTTTTTTAATTATTTTTATTTTTGTGAAAGAGTGAGAGAACAGGTGCAAGTGAGAGAGGTGGGGAAAGAGAGGGACGGAATCCCAAGCAGGCTCCACACTTAGCCCAGAGCCTGATGCAGGGCTCAGTCTCAGGACTGTGAGATCATGACCTGAGCTGACATCGAGAGTCAGATGCTGAACCAACTGAGCCACCCAAGCACCCCTTAAATATTTTCTGATATACTATTTTAATTCCCTTGTCATTTCTTCTATCATGTTTTTTGAGTTCTTAGTGGTTGCCTTGAGGACTAATCTAGTTTTAATTAATATCGATTTAATTTCTCTTTCTTTCTTTTTTTTTTTCCCCGAGCAGGGGAGCAGAGAGGAATCCCAAGCAGGCAGGCTCCATGATGTCAGTGCAGAGCCCAACACTGGGCTTGAACCCACAAGCCATGAGATCATGACCTGAGCTGAAATCAGGAGTCAGATGCTTAACCTACTGAACCACCCAGGTGCCCCAACAGCAACTTAATTTCAACATTATTCAAAAACTTTGCTCTTTTGTAGCGTCATTTCCTGCTCCTCTCAACTGTGCCGCTACATCTACAAATTACATTTTACATGTTAAATATACATGAATAGAGACTTACAGTTGTTTTATGCAGTTGTCTTTTAAATAATACAGGAAAAAAAAGACTTACAAATAAGAAATATATTTATACTGCTTTTTCTATATGCCTGTAGAGTTACCTCACTAGTGTTTTTTTATTTTTTAATGTGGATTCAACTTCCTGCCTAATGTTCTTTCATTTCAATATGAAAGATTCCCTTTAGGATTTCTTGTAGGACAAGCATATAGCAACAAACCCTCTGAGCTTTTTGCTAATCTGAAAAGGTCCTCATTTTCTCCTTCATTTTTCTAGACATACAATTCTTAGTAACAAGCTTTTCTTCCTATACCTTCAATATGTCATCCCATTACCTTCTGGGCTTCATGGTTTTTAATGAGAAATCAACTGGTCATCTCATTGGGGTTCCCTTCTACATGAGGAGTTGCCTCTCTCTTGCTGCTTTCAAGATTCTAGGTCTTCAGTTCTCCTTTGATTATAATGGCTCCTTTTAAATATTTTATTTTTAAAAGCAATCTGTACACCAAATGTGGGGCTTGAACTCATCACTCCAAGATCAAGAGTTGCATGCTCTACTGATTGAGCCATCTAGATGTCCCTCAAATGTATCTTGATGTGTAACTCTTTGAGTTTATCCTACTTGCAGCTAATTGAGCTTTTGCATGTATAAATTAACATTTTTCATCAAATTTGGGAAGTTTCCACACCTTATTTCTTTAAATATTTTATTCCTTCTGCCTTTCTCCTCTCATTCTGGGACTCTTGTTATACAATGTTGGCATGCTTGATGGTGGCCCACAGGTTTCTTAGGCACTGGTGACTTTTCTTCCTTCTTCATATTCATTCTATTCTTCAGATAATCTCCACCGACCTATCTTCAAATTCACTGATTCTATCTTCTATCTGCTCAAATCCTGAGTTTTTAAAATTAAAAATGTTGGGGTGTCTGGGTGGCTCAGTTGGTTAGGAGTCCAGCTTCAGCTCAGGTCATGATCTCGTGGTTCACAAGTTCAGGCCTTGCATCGGGCTCTGTGCTGACAGCTCAAAGCCTGGAGCCTGCTTTGGATTCTGTGTCTCCCTCTCTCTGTCCCTCCCCTGCTCACACTCTGTCTCTATCTCAAAAATAAATACAACACTTAAAAAACTTAAAAAGGTCAATAGCATACTTTTCTACTCTCTAATTTCTATTTAGTTATTTTTATAATGATTCTTCACGGATATGCTCTATTGGATGAGACGTTGTCCTACTTCTAGTTCTTTGAACATAATGAAAATAGCTGATTTAAAGTCTTCATCTAGTAGGTCCAAGGCCTGTTCTTTCTCAAAGACAGTTTCTGTTGTTTGCTTTGTTTCCTGTGTAGAAGCTACACCTTGTTACTTTGCATGACTCATTACTTTTGTTGAAAACTGAACATTTTAAATAACGTGGAACTCTGGAAATCTGACCCCACCCCTAGATTTGTTGTTCTACCTCCTTACTGTTATTATTGTTTGTTTAGTGATGTTTCTGAATAGATTCTGAAAAGCCTGCATTCTTTGTTACCTGTGACCACTGAACTCTCGCCCAGTTAAATTAGTGCTCACTAATGATTGGACAGGGATTTCCCAAACACCTAGAACCACCAACTCTCCCAGTCATCACCAAAGGGCTTCTGTGCATGTTGGGGCATGCACTCAACACCCAGTAAGGTAGTTGACCACTCTGCCCTAGACTTAACTTCCTACTTGCACAGAACCTCAGGGTTAGCCAAACATGTGAGTGTAGAGCCTTCTTAGGTCTTCCCTGAGTTTGGGCACAACCCTGTTACACGTGCCTGGGCTTTTCAGGAATGTGACAGCTTTTCAAGGTCCAAGTCCCTAAAGATGTCACATCCTCGGCTTTTCCTTTTAAGCTTTTTGGTTAGCCTACTTGTTTGCTCAGTTGCTGTCCATCAGCTCTGACAATCACAAAGTTCATCAATTGTCTGTTATTATTTGGACAAAGGTCCCAAAGAAAAGGCTTTTCATACTGGGTGAACTCGAAGTCAGACCAAATAAAAACAGTCTGCCCGTGGGGTCTTCCAAGAAATACCAGACAGGTCAAATAATGACAATTTTCCAGGAACGAAAATCCAATCCCATCCTTCTCCCTCCAGTGACTGCCAGGCTCCTGGTCTCGCTGTGATTGTGCGCTGATGACATCCAAGGCTAACACAGAACTGGAGGGCTTTATGGGAACAGGGCAAGAAAACCTGGTGTTCCAAGATTCAAATATTTCTTCTTGAACAAACACTTCCTAAGCTACTACAAGACTCTTGTTAATTTCCAGAGTCCTGAAAAAGTTGATTTTGACAATTTGTGCCAGTTTCCTCGTTGCTTTTAGGGAGGAGAAAAACTTCAAATCCACCATTTCCCAAGAGCCTGCATTCTGCGCTTCCGTGCGACTACTGTCAATTCTCTGACAGCACCTCTCTCATCATGAGACTTTTCAGGAGAGAAATGTTAGCTCAGCCACACTGTAGAGAACTACAGAATCCCCACCCGGTCTGTGGGCACCAGAGCAAGTGAGACACGGCTTCTGCCGAGGGCACTCTCAGCCAGTGATTGGGAGGAGGATGAGCAGAACAAAAGTGCGGGGCAGAAACGTGGCGTTTCAGGAGGGGCAACATGTGGAGCTATGGGAACTGAGCACCAAGAGCGGATGTCCAGCCAGGAGGGGACTGGGGAGGCTTCACGGGCAGAGGCTTCCAGCATCTACAGTCCCCACAGCTGAGGTGGCATCATGTGGCTCCAGCCCAGCACTCCTACCTCATGGAGAACACAAGGTCAGGTGGGAAATGCGGGGCTCACGGTCCGTGGCCTCAACAAGTACCACACCCAGTCCTCATCGCCTCTCCACTCACCGAGTACCTCCACGCGAGGCCTGTGCTAGGCACTAGGGACCTTCTAACACACGGAGAAGGATCCACCGCCTGCGCTCCAAACGGGTTTTACTGTGTTTGCTGGAACTCTAGTCCTTCTATCAGAAGCACCATATTGGCAGCCTGTGGGCAGAATGGACCCCCAGATTATTCTGTTTGGCTTGCACAGGATTAGCCCAGTGAACTAGCTGCCGACACTTAAAACTCTTGAGTTTTCACATAAAAATCAGGAAAAGGCAGGGGGTCTGGTTATGCTGAACCTAAATTCCCATCGGACAAAAGGGATCTGGAGCCACATGAAGCTGAGCCCTTCACACAAGAACGAGCCCTCGGCTTCACCGTCTCTTTTCTCTTCTGGGTGGTGAGACCGAGACACCTCAAACCAGCACTCCTGTTGTTGGCTTTGAGTTGAAATAAGAAGACAGGGAAATTTCTTGCACCCGCACCTCAATCTGAAGAGTGTGAAAACAAAAGCTAGACCAAGAAAATAACGTGGCTTAAGAAAAAGAGGAGAAGGCACATTTCTTTGTGGAAGTTAAGTCTATTTCTACATATTACACACTCAAAACTTAAGTAGGACCTATGAGCAATACCGAGAAATGAAAAAGTGATTTGACAAAAATGAAGGCAGACCATCAAAAAGGTTGAAGTATGAAGATGAATAAATTATGTGATATGCCTCTGAATTGCAATATATCAAGTGAAAAAAATACTGATACCAAAACTTTTCAGATAGCAACTAATGACAAAATAATCTATTGTACACAATAGAAATTATGTACCTTAAACAAAAGCAAATATTTGCGATTTTATTTCTAACCAAAACATAACACTTACTGTATTGAAGAAACAGAATTTAAAAGGTCCTGAGGCATTAAAAAAAGGACCTTGCAGCATTTCCAATTAAAATTACACAATACAGGGGCATCTGGGTGGCTCAGTTGGTTAAGGGACCAACTCTTAATTTCAGTTCAGGTCATGCTCTCATGGTTCATGAGATCGAGCCCCACTTGGACCCTGTGCTGACAGCACAGAGCCTGCTTGGGATTCTCTCCCTCCCTCTCTCTGCCGCTCCCTAGCTCGCAGTCTTGTTCTCTCACTCTCAAAATAAATAAACTTTAAAAAATTAAAAAAAGAAACAAAATAAAATTATACAATACATATTAAAAATACATGACCAGTTAACTACATTAATTGACTGTGTCCATGAGAATTTCTAACAGGCCTGGAGAACTTTGGGGCCTGGTCCTCATGATAAGACACAGCATCAGAAATGACATGCATGTGACCACAGATGACAATGCTCCTGAAATACTGTTGTTCCAGCTCCAGAAACATAAACTCAGTGTTTTTTGTTTTGTGTGTGTGTTTTTAAGTTTGAAACAGAGAGAGAGAGAGAGAGAGAGAGAGAGAGAGAGCGCGCGCGCACGCACATGAGCAGGGGAGGTGCAGAGAGAGAGAGAATCCGAAGCCTGATGTGGAGCTTGATTCAAGAACTGTGAGATCATGACCTCAGCCAAAACCAAGAGTCAGACGCTTAATGGACTGAGCCACCCAGACGCCCCTAAACCCAGGGTTTTTATAAGAACGCAGTCCAAGGATACAATCTTGAGGAATGACTTTATGCTAAAAGTTCAGCACCAATTATGAAACAGTGATGAACTGAAACCACTCTGTGACTTGGTTTACAAACGCCAAACCATCTACCCAAGGCACCTGGAGGCACAACGTGGTAACACACACGTACGCACAGAGGTCAGGTGATAAGCCGCAGAAGATAGTTTCTGAGCTGTGGGAAGGAACTCACTCCCGTCACTCAAATTCCTTCCTGGCTTCTCAGCAGAGACAAGAACAAAGAGCAGGGTTACGGCTGGCTTCCTACCTATTCCAATGTGGAATACGGCTCTGCGAGCACTTCCACAAATACACCAACCCAGGAGCCAATCCATTTATTTCACAGGACACAATGTCATTGAGAATCACATTTGGGAAGACAAAAAATCTTATCCACTCCCCTACAGAGAAATCAACGTCCAGAACTGAATGTTCTCTCCAGAGACATTCCCCAAAGTGCAGAGATGAAGACTGGAATCCGATAAAAGCTCTCTTCAAGACTAACTGAAGAGATCAGCATCATTTTTCTAACAAACATTAGCAATAAGAAGTGAATGAGAAGCAACAGATGCCACAGAACACCCAACACGGCAGTGGCAGGCCTGGCATCCAGAATCCACAAGGACCACAACTGCAACATTACCCTGAAAGCAAAACCCATCAAGCAGAGATTCCCTCCAAGTGTGGAAGATTCTTTGTGTGTGAACAGCTGTTTTCCATCATAAGTGGCTAAAACTAAACACAGCTCCTAGTGGACAGCCAAGGCCACAGCCTGTCTTATGTTCAGCAAGAGACAGAAGATGTGAGACTCCTCTCTTGGGTCAAAAGGAGTCAGGTTCCAAAGGAAAAAGAATAAGAAAAAAACTTAATAAATTAATGATTAAGATACTTTTTATTTTCAACTTTAATTTTTTAAATTTTGAAAAATTCTAGTACCATATGCGTTCATACACAGCTATGTTGTTACACCAAAGATGAGTTAAAATAAAAGTGATTTGGAGGCGCCTGGGTGGCTCAGTCGGTTGAGCGTCTGACTTTGGCTCAGGTCATGATCTCACAGTTCCTGAGTTCGAGCCCCGCATCGGGCTCTGTGCTGACAGCTCGGAGCCTGGAGCGTGCTTCGTATTCTGTGTCTCCCTCTCTCTCCGCCCCTCCCCTGCTCGCACTCTGTGTGTCTCTCTCTCAAAAATAAACAAACATTTAAGAAAACTTAAAAATAAAAAAATAAAAGTGGTTTGTTGATTTGTCTTCTATCAGCTGGCCACATGCATCTGCTGTACACATCTGCCCAAGTTTGGTACTCCTGATGCATGTCAATCTCCCATTCAATTAATAAAATCTCTTATATTTCGATATACTACAAAAAAAAAGTATTCACTACATGCATGACAGGAGTAGTTCCCCACTGACAGGTGCTACGGATTGTCCTTTCTGATGTACTCAGTAGAGCCAGACACACGGTGTTCAAAACACTTACACGCTACACCCCTCACCTTCGCAGGACCCTCTCCTGCCCACGTTTGGCTCTTCCTTCACTTACCTCCACAGTTCCTTGGTCCCTGAAACCTCATTCCAGACCTAGAACAAGAGGACAGAGAAGTCTGGTCAGTCTGTATGCAGTGGGCACCTAGCCTGCCAGGCACCGTAGACGGGACAGAGAGCCAGATCAGCCTCAGTGCCTGTGGGCAACAAAACTCACCCTGGGGAATCAGACATATGTGGACGGCCCAATAAAAACAATCAAGAGTGAGAAAGGAGAGTCTAACAATGTCGGTGGAGCTGAGGGGCTCAGAAGTGATTACTGACAAAATCCCCAATAGCTGAAGCATTCCAGGGAGAGAGAAAACTACTGGAGCAAAGACTGTGAAGTGAGAAAAAACTAGTGAGCATTCTGCCTTAAGTGGAGTAAAGGGTTCTGGGGAAAGGAGCTGGAAATCTGCTTAGACCCAACTCGCAAAGTCGTAATGGCAAAACCAGTGAGAAGCCACTTGGCAATTGTGGATGGAGGAGTGGCGGGGTAGCCTGTTTAGTTAGATCACTGGCTCCTTCGAGAAGGAAGAATTGGAAATGAGGGCAGGGCAACAGGCTCCAGAAAGGCTGCCTCAGAGGAGTAACTAAAGGCTCTGGCCTGGAGGGTGTCCCAGAGACGCCAAGATGGTAGAACAGCCATCTTGGGAGACAGTCAGCCCTGCTCCCATAAACCGCCCCCTGCAGAAGTATTTGAAAGAGGCTCGGGACTGTTTCAGATTCTGTGTCTCCCTCTCTCTGACCCTCCCCCGTTCATGCTCTGTCTCTCTCTGTCTCAAAAATAAATAAACTTTAAAAAAAAAAAGAAAGAGGCTCGGGATCAGTCAGTCCTGATCTGAGGGAACCAGAGTGTCATGCCTGCCCTCACCCAGACCCACAGCTGCGTCCTGGGAAGCCCTGGCCTCTCCAGCCAGGCCAGCCTGAATCCCGGAGCCCACACAGCTTCCAAGGGAACCACTCTGGAGAGTTGCGTGTGGTCCAGACGCACTGAAGGCCCCATCCCAGAACCTGGCTGGCCAGTCCCTGGCAGAAGCAAACAGCATCCTCGCAGCCCGGGCCCCGCTCACACAGCCCTTGCTCACCTGCCGGATCAAAGTGCCTCGGTCTTCTTGGCAGGAATGTAAAGTTTATAATTTGCAGAAATCAAGCCGAGACAGTCAAGAAGATTTACGCATTTTCCTTTTATGGAGTTCCCAGTTCAAAGCCTAATTGAGACCTTATTTCCCAAACACAGAGTATGATGTGCAATATAATCTGAAAAATAAATACTACCCACCCAGAGGACCCCTCTGTTAGATGCTGGCCTTCACGACAACACAGTGAGGCAACAATAACTGACTTCATCTTACCCAGCAGGGAAACCATGTCCCAGAGAAGCTTGTGCTGCCCAAGGGTACAAGTGGCCCTCCTTCCTAACTCTGCCTCTGCGCCATCCCTAGCCTGCTGCAGGGATCCAGTCCCAGCCCTGTATGGGACTAGCTGGGTGGGACCGTCTCTTTATTGGTAAAAAAAAAAAGGGGGATGAAAACCCGGTATTTTACCTGACACATTTTAAATATAGTTATGGAATTCAAACACGAATCTGTTTATTGATCTTTCTGTAAAACGATATGATAATGTGTGACAATTAATAAGGAAAATCTTCAGGAGGGCCGCCTCGGTGGCTCAGGCAGTTAAATGTCTGCCTTGGGCTCAGGTCATGATCTCATGGTTTGGGAGTTCAACCCCACACCGGGCCCTCTACTGTCAGCACAGAGCCCGCTTCAGATCCTTTCTCTCCGTCTCTGTCTGCCCCTTCCCCCTCACGCTCTCTCTCAAAATATACATAAACCTTAAAAACGAAAAAAGAAAAAGAAAATCCTCTGGAGGCCAGCGGGGGGCTCTCAGGCCACAGCCCTGGTCAGTTGCAGACCCGGCACCTTGCAAACCAATGCTAGTTTAGCTACTCCTTCACTGCCTCAGAGGGAGTAAGATTTCTCCCCACCCCACCTCCCAACAGCCCAGCCAGGGAGAAGCCACCGCACTTCCAGTCCCCAGTTGACTGCAATGGACTTTTAGTTCGCAACAGCCCTTCCAGCCTCGCCTTCCTCGGTAAAAGAGCCTCTTCAGCTTTCTTCTCTGGACTCGCCTATGGTTTTGCCAGGCCCCGCTGGTCTTGAATTGCAATTCTCCGTTGTTCCCAAACAAACCCATTTTTGCCGGTAAGATAACTGGCAGTTTTGTATCTAAGGTTAACAAATGTATTTTAGGTTCCTTTATGAAATTCCCTGACTCGACAAGTATTTACAAAGGGCACGCTGGGTGCCAGAGACAGGATGCTGGCTGTCAGGCACGAATCCAGCGGGGGGAAAGCGGACATGAACTGCATACACTATACCAGCAGTTAAGCTGTGCGCAGCCCTAGGAGGAGCCGGCGCAGGTGCACACGGGGCGGATGACAGCCAGGACCCAGGTGTGCGGGCGCCCTGACCCCAGGGGACTCACCACTTACAGGAAACTCTTGGCTTCCCAGACAAGACCCAGAGGGAAATTATAGAATGTTCCAGAAGAGGTGGGAGGGGCAAGGAAACAGGCCCCCCAAGCCCATCCAGGCAGTGAAAGCTGATGGCAGGGGGGCCGCAGCAGACCAGCGAACAGGGCTCTGGAAGTCCCCGGGGCGGCGGCTCGCAGCACCCACACAAGCCTCCAGGTCACCACCCCGGCCTCAGCGCGCTCGGCCCACCACGGAATTGGCCGCCGGACGCCGCCCCCCAAACGGGGAAACTGAGGCCCAGAAAAGGGCCAGCCTTGGACACGCAGGAACCATAAAGCCAGCCCTGCCTCCCGGACAGGGCGCGCTACCTTGTCCACCTGGGCGGCGCAGAGCAGGTCTCGGGCCTCCAGGAAGGAGAAAACGTGCAGGAGCTCATGGAACCCAAGTTTCGGCTCCATCTCGCCCGCACCGCCCAGCCTCCGCCCTCCGGCCACGCCTTCCACGCGCTTCTGGCCTTCCGGCCAAACCCCGCCCATCTCGCCACGCTTCCGCCCCGAGGGCCAAACCCCGCCCATCACGCCGTGCTTCTGGCCCGCAGGCCGAGGAGCAGGCCAAGATGCTTCCTTCCGCTCCGGACGGCCAAACCCCGCCCATCCCACCCCACTTCCGCCCCGCAGACTACACCCACCCAGTGCTCAATGCTTCCGTTCTGTTGGGTCAATCCTCTGCCTTAAGCTGGAGCCAGTCGGCCCCGCTCCTCCCTGACCTTCCACTTGCCTCTGACCACCCCTTGGCTCTCACTCTGACCTTCACCCCTGCACTGACCCTCACGTTGGACATTGTGGTGGTCTTGAACCCAGCCCCTCCCAAGCCCTTGCTCTGGCCTTTGACTTCACCTTTGACCTGTCCTCCATTTCGGACCCTTGCCGCTCTCAACCTGGCCTTTGACATGGGCCACTCATTTACCAGATTCGGGCCAGCCCCTGGTCCTGACACTCACCCTTGACCCTGACCCTCCTCCAACCTCGCCCTGCTCACAACCCTCAACCTTGCCATCCACGCTATCCTGAATCCCTACCCTCACCTGACCCTGACACTCACTGTGACCATCACTGGGATCTTCACCCTGGCCTCACCTTTGCTTTCACAGTGACCCTCAGCCTCACTCTGACCTTGACATTCAAGGTGAGGTCAGGTTCAAGGGCAAGTTTAGAGTATCCTGTGGATGGAGTTGTGGAGGGTCAGTGATCCAGACGTGGGTACAGGCTCAAATTTAAACGGAGCTGAGAGCTTCCAGAAATTAGCTACACTGGAGCTTGGCATCGACAGAAGATGTGGCTGGACAAACAGGCAGAGGACAGATCCCTAAAACATCAGACCTCTCCCTGAAAGCAATGCTGTGTCTATTGTTCTGTATTTCCCCAGAAGCTTGGAGGCAATGCCTGGCAGTGTCACCTGTGCTCAGGGCTGACACGGGTTTAGCCACATGAAGAACAAAATGCACATTTTAAGAGTAAGAGATTGCTAAGGATATGTTTGTTTCTCTGGTCCATTTTTTTTTTTTTTAACGTTTATTTATTTTTTTGGGACAGAGAGAGACAGAGCATGAACGGGGGAGGGGCAGAGAGAGAGGGAGACACAGAAACAGAAACAGGCTCCAGGCTCCGAGCCATCAGCCCAGAGCCCGACGCCGGGCTCGAACTCACGGACCGCGAGATCGTGACCTGGCTGAAGTCGGACGCCACCTGAAGACTGCGCCACCCAGGCGCCCCTCTCTGGTCCATTTTTAACTCTTCCTGAACCAGGACTGCACTGTCTCAACAGGCCCTATGAAAAGTCTTAGGTCTAACAGTGAGTCCTTCCCTGGTTTTTCTCTTCTGCCTTCTCTTAACCCTTCCATTTCTGTGTAGATTATAGAATCAGCTGATCAAAATTTATTAAGCAAGCAAACAAGAGCCAACTGGGCTTAAGTATTCGGATTTACTGAATTAACAAATGACTTCCAAGAATGCCTATCTCCTCACTTGCTCTGTACCTGAGTAAGGAGGTGGCACGTCTGGTCCTGGCTCACCCTTGTCCTCAGGGTAGAGATGCTGGTAAGTGGCTTGACCCCGATCGGTCCCCAACCTGAGCCATCCTGGGGCTTGAATTCTGCCACTGCACCTCCAAATGGGAGCCCCACTGCATGAAGCCCCCAGGACTGGAGGAGCCGTGAATGGAGCCGCATTCCTGGTGACCACAGAGAAACAAGGGCCAGGAAACGATGCCTGCCACCTTGGCCACTTCCCTCGGTAGGAATGGAGGGGGGCTGACACCAGGCAGAACTACCTGGGCTTTTTACAATAAATCTCCAAAGTGAACTAGCTTTCGATGCCTCTGAAAACAAAATCAAACAAAGCTGCCCTCCCACTCATGTTCCCACGTGAGGACACCTTACACTCTCTGCTCCCCTAGATGGCTCCACCAGGGCCATCCCTGACCGGGAAGGCAGGGCCTGCAACCAGCACCATGGCAGCCACAGCCACGGAGCTCATGGTGTCCCTCTGATGGGTCAGTTGGCAGCACGCACATGGGAGGCCAATGGCACCGGCTGTAGGTCCCCTCTGCTGGAGCCGGATGTCCTCATCCCCAGCCTGGGAGCAGACCAGGTGAGGGGTGGACCTAGTGAGGCTGTGTGGAGGCCACAGGAGGTCGGGTCAGGCTCAGCAGAGAAACAAGAAGCCCAGGGGGCTCTGGGGGACAGGACGGCAGGGCGGGCCCAGCGTCAGCCCTCCGGGATGAAGGGCCGAATCAGCTCCGGGTTCAACAGTGACTCTTCGAGAGGCCGGTCCACGTGGAAGTCATGGACGTGGGGGGGGCCCGGGTGGGCCTTGGGGGTGGGTCCCCCTGGGCGCTGGGGAATCGGCAGCTCCGAGGGGTGGGCAGGCAGGGGAGCCGTGAAGAAGTACTGATGCAGGAGGGCCTGCGGGCGGCAATCAAGGGACAGAAGGCAATGAGTCACCTCCCCGTCCCAACCTCAGCTCACCTGCCTCTGAGGGAGGATGGAGCACTGCCCTGCCAAGGCTCGTTCCCACACCTGCTCCACAGCATCTCCACGTGCTCAGCACCTGAACACCGTTACAGGTTCTCGGGAGCCAGCAGGGGGCAGAACACAGAGCCTCCCCGTGAGTCTTCCCCAAGTCAGGGGTATGGGTGACAGACAAGACAGAGGAGAAAGGGACAGGGAGCGTCAGATGACTAGTGCTGTCAGAGCGACTGCGGAGGTTGAGGGGACCAGAGAGGCTGCGGGCCTGCAGAGCAGTGCGGGCGAGCTCCAGGGAGGGGTGCTGGAGCAGAGATCCCAGAGGCGCACAGTTAAGGCCTGAGGACACACAGCAGGCCTGGGGCCCGGGGGCGGGGGGAGAGTGGCCAGGAGGGTCACAGAGGTGATGTCCCCCAGCATGTGATTGCTCGGAGAGGGAGCCACAGGAGAGCCCTGCTGGGGTCTGAGCTGGCCTGCCAGGGGAGGGTGCCCCGAAGAGACACAAGCAGGATCTGAGAGGCAGTGGCGTAGACAGGGAGGCGGGCAGGTGGTCTTGGTCCAGCAGCCTTGGTCCGCTGAGACGGCTCACCAGGGGCCTGCTAGTACTGGGGTGGGCAGGGCACGGGGACGGTGAGGCTGTGGGCACGGGTACACCCGAGAGAGGCTCCCATGTCAGCCCATGGTCCTGCCTCTCCTTCCCAGCCACACAACCCCTTTCCAGGTCCCCCTCGCCAGACCTCTGCTCAACATTTCTCCCTGAAAAACACCTCCCCAAGCTTAAACTGGCACCCCCCCCCCCAAGTCAGTCCCACCTGCCCACCCCCAGGGCCCAGGAAGATGCCAGGCGTGTGCAGATGCAGAGTAAATATCCACTGGAGGGATGAGGCAGCCGGTCACCCACAACCCAGGCGCGCTCTCCGGCAAGGTGGCCATGCCTTCTACTGGGGTCCCCGCCTGCCCGTGGCCCCCCGGGTTCTGGTGCCAGCCTATCACAGGGCCCCTAGTGAGGAGGGTCAGGGAAACGGGGTCACCCTACCTGGGAGGCTGAGATGCGCTGGCGCGGAGGGTAGAGGAGGAACAGCCCCAGCAGGTCCAGGGCCTGGGGAGACGCGTCGGGCAGCACCTCCTCCAGGGGCACAGGCGCCTGCTCCTTGAAGGAGATCTTGTTGTAGTCGGGCAGGTCCGTGATCTCCTACGACCGTGGTCATCAGTCTGTGCGGCCGTGGCCCACCTGCTCACCAGTCATCCCCCCCCACCCCACGTCTCAGGCATGTGTACAAAGTGCCAGTGTGCCGGCAGGAGGGGAGGGACAGGACCCGGCCTCCTGCATCCAGCAGGGCAGGATGGGAGGAGCCGCCAAGAGAGGCCAGTGGTCTGGGGGGAGGGGAGGGGGCCAGGGAGGTGTGGAGCCACAAGAGAAAAGGCACAGAGGGTGGTCCTAGCTGTTGGGGGGAAGGGAAGACACCTGCCCCCACCCGTTCCCCGCTGGGAACCCCGGCAAACCGGCCAGACTTGAGGACTGGGGGTGCCCAGGATTCGAAGCACACAGCAAAGCTGCTCGATGTCATTCTCCCCAGGGAAGAGAGGGGATCCGTTCAACAATTCCCCCAGGATGCAGCCCACAGCCCTGCAGACACAGACCCAGACAGCTCAGAGATCTCCCCACACCAGTTCGATCGCCTCACACTATGACACAGATCTCGCCACACTGCGCCCACACCCCATACTAGGGCCAAGGAACCACAGAATAGCACAGCGGCTTCGTACCTGAGGCTACAGACTCGTAAACAAAACCCACAAGCCTAGAACACAGACCAGGTCCCCCTCTCCAACAGCTCACTGGCCTCAACCCTAGAAAACATAGCAACCCCCTCGGTGGTTCTGAGACTTCTCAGAGCCTCAGTTTCTGGGACACGCAGCCACCGTCTCTCACTCCTCACTTTCTGGGACAGACCTCCAAAACAGCCCCTAAATCTCAAGTGCCTAGGCATGGACAAACCATCCTACCCAAATAAAGCTCAGAGCCTTCACACCCAGGCATATAACCAACCCCTGCCTCCCAGATTAGAGGATCCATGCCTTGAGCCTCAACCACCTCCCTGACTCCAGCCCAGATGCTTCCCGCTCCCATCACACCTGACCCCCACCCAAGTGAAAACTGACCCCAAACTCCTCAGAGACTCCCCAACGAGGGAAAACACCCCCAAGGCAACCTAGAGCTCACAGCACGAAGACGCCCCCAAATGGCTTAGCAACCCCACATTCCCCCGTGCCCAGCCCACAGAAGTCTCACCACAGGTCGACGCCCTGGTCATACTGGCGGGCACCATACAGGAGCTCCGGGGCTCGATACCACCTGGGAGGAGGGGGTGGGCACAGCCAGCTCGCTCGTCTGACGGAGGCTGCCCAGAAAGGTCACCCCCGCCCCACATCAGCCCCACAAGCGATGTCTGAACAGAAGGTCCAGAAGCATCTCAGCCCGGTGAGAAGGTTGGGGCCTGTCCTCTGCCAACTCCTGCCTGGGAACTGGCCCTCCCTACCTGGTGGCCACCTGGTGTGTGTAGAGGCGGCTGCCATCTGGGGAGAAGACCCGGGCCAGGCCAAAGTCTGCTATCTTGAGCTGGCCTGAGGCACTGATGAGCAGGTTGGCCGGTTTCAGGTCCTGAAGACACCAAAGGGGGCATCAGTTCCTCCACACCCCTGGAGGACCTTGGGGCAGGAGGGTGTGGCAGGCTAAGCACCCGGGTCAGCCCAGGCCCCACCCTCTCCAGGGCCACTGAGTCTGTGGTGTGGCCACACCACGGGTCTTGCCCCTCGGACCCCTCTTCAAGGGCTGGCCCGCAGGTCCCGCCGCAGCCCGTGCTGACACTGACCCGATGCACGATGTTGTTGGCGTGGCAGAATGCCACACCCTTGAGCAGCATCTGCAGGTAGCTCTTGACCTGTGCCTGGCCCAGGGGCCTCTGGGCGTGGCGCACCACCTCGGCCAGATCCGACAGCATGAACTCGAAGGCCAGCACAAAGCCTGCGCCGTGCGGGAACACGGCCTTCAGCTGCACCACCTGCGGGCAGGCATCCGGTCAGCCCTGGGACCCACATCACTCAGACCCGCTGGGGGACCCCAGCCCCGCCCCAGACAGAGGACCAGGCGGGTGGGTGATGTGAGACCTGAGCTCAGAACCAGGGATGCGGAACCCCCAGTTGTTCCCCTCTCCAGAGAGAAGATGGTCCCCGTCTAACACTCCACTCACTCACTCGGGGAAGAGGAGGTGGGAAGGTCACCCAGGGCAGTGACTGGGCTTCCCCCCAGCCCAGGAACTGGAAAACCACCTGCAGTGTCCCCCCCTACCCCCTGCCCCTCACTCACACACACACAAACACACACAGGGCACAGGTCTCCTCTGGGCTCCTCTAGGGCCATGAAACCCCAGCACCAGGAGAGCTGGACACATGTCACATACACTTCCCAAAGGACCACGGGTCAGCGGGGCCAGGCTGCACAACACGGAGCAGGAGCAAGGCCTGGCAGGGCCTGTGCTGTGCTCACAGCACAGGGAGACAGACAACTGAGCGAGCCAACGGCTGGGGTGTCCCGGTTCTGACGAGGACAGACAGAGTAAATAGGGCGAGGGGAGTCGGTAAGGCAGGGATGCGGGAAGGAGCACAGACAGAGGAGCACCAAGCACAAAGCCCTGGGGGCAGAGGGGACAGTGAGGCGGCAGGAGGGACACGGGCATGTAGGGTCCTTTACGGGAAGGACGTTTGCCCTGTGCTGAGGCCCGGATGGTACCCGTCACAGGGGACGCTTCAGAGGTCATGTAGGATGAAGAGGGGCTGCCGCTCTCAGCGTGAAGAAAAGCCAGTGGGCTTTTCCAGCAGGGAAGTGAAGGGTTTCATCCACACTTTTGGACGGTGGGGAGGGGAGCACCAGCAAGGAAACGGCGTGGTCATTCGGGTCGGAGAGGAGGGCAGTGTGGGCTCCACGCTGGGGCATCTGAAGGTGGGACCTCCAGGGCTGCTGACTCACAGGTGGAGGGCCCGTGTCACCCTCCCATGTATGGGCTGTGTGTGCAAGCCCGTGGACCTTTTTTTGGTTTAATTTTCTTAATGTTTGTTTATTTTTGAGGGGAGGGGGAGGAGCAGAGAGATGGAGACAGAGGGTCTGAAGTAGGCTCTAAGCTGAGAGCAGCAAGCCCGTACGTGGGGCTTGAACTCACAAACCGTGAGATCACAACCTGAGCGAAGTCAGACACTCAACCGACTGAGCCACCCAGGTGCCCTGAGCCCGTGGACTTTTATTGCTGGTTTTCAGACTTTGAAGATAGCACCCAATCATTCCCCAGGTCACACACATATACTCAAACACACAGAATTATAAAGAAAAAACAACAGAAGAAAAACCCTATCACCTACAATCAAACTTACAGCACATTCTAGCCGACTTTACAACAGACAGGGTACGTACAATCCCACACTCACATATAGGCACACATGTTTGTACAAAACTAGGGCGCATAGTTTATGTGTTTTACAAGCAGTTTACAAAGTGCTTCTGTTACATAGCCAACATGTCATGGACATCTCCAGAGGATAACAGGCAAGTCAGAGCACGACAGGATACACCAGTCACCTCCCAGGGATGAGAGATGGCACCGTGAAGAGCAACGGGGCTGGGGGGAAGTGCCCCTCCTCGCGTGCCCACAGCGCCTCCCAGCCCCACGGACCAAGCCACGTGGGCCCTGCAGCCTCTGTCCATCTCCCCTGCAGCACTTAAATCCTCAGAAGTCCGCTCGGGGCCAACGCCCAGCACAGGGTAGGGCCCATGAGAGGACCGAAGGTTAGAACGTCCTCGATCAGACCCTGACCAAAGCCTCCAGGGACCAGCCGAGCGCCCACAAGCTGGCAGAGGGGAGATCCTGAAATGGGCCTGGCTGAGCAGCGGAGAACTCAGAATGACAAATACCTGAAACAGTTAACCCAGCCTGTGACCAGAACAGAAGCTCAATGGGTGGCAGTGATCGTTATCATTAAAAATCACTAAATGCTTTATGGAAAGAAGTCAGTGAAGAAGAGAATGAGGAAGGGAAGAAAATCAGTGGGTAAGAGGGATGAGTGAGCAGTGAAGTCGGTGGGTGGATGAGGTGGACAAGGGAAGGAGAGGCCCTCCAACCCCAGCCCCACTCACGTGCTGATTGTCCTCGATCTCCTGCAGGGCTTTGATCTCCCGCAAGGCCTGGTTGGGGATGCCATCCTCCAGCCGCCGCAGGGCCACTTTCTTGAGGGCCACGATCTCCCCAGTCTGTGCAGGACAGAACGCAGACACTGCCACCCATCCCAGGCTGGGAGAGGGGCCACGGGGACGGGAAAGGCGCCACCTGGGTGGGACGCAGAGGCCCAGGGGCCTCGTGGGGTGGGAAGGGAGGGAAATCAGGTACAGCCCGGGACCAGCTGTCCCAGCGCCGCGCAAACAGCTAAGAGGCTTTCAGGCCACGCTCCTCGGGCACTCGCGGCATAGCTGCTGTGGCCTCGCGGGTGGGTGGGAAGCTTGCAACCCGGACGGCCCCCACTGATGGGGGCCAAAGTGGTGGGCGCACACCACGAAGCGGGGCGAGGAGGCAGGCGCAGCGGTGCACACGCGGGCAGGGGAAACGGTGGCGGGGGGTGGGGGGGAGCGTCCCCCGGCCAGGAACGGCTGCAGGCGCAGATCCCACGGCCCCGCTCACCTCCACGTGCTTGGCCTTGAAGACGATGCCGTGCGCGCCCTCCCCGATGCGGCCCAGGATGCAGTACTGGTCCATGCAGACCCTCCGCACGCCCCGCCCCTCCCCGCTGGAGCGACGCGGTTGCCTAGCAACGGGCTGCTTCCGGGAGCCGGACCGGGCGGCCGACCGGAGCTGGGGACGGTGTCCGGGCGTCGTCTGCGCCTTCGCCGGTTCCCCGCGGTCCGGCCGCAGCGCGCTTCATTCGGGGGAAGCCATCGTGCGCGGAGGGCCCCAGCGCCGGGGCGGGGAAACAATGGCGGACGGCTTCCCCTGCCCGCAGCTTCTGGACGCCACGTGACGTGCGACGCCAGGGACGCAGAGGGGGCGGGGCCGCGTGGTCGTGATAGGCGGGGCGGGGGCGGGGCTACGCGTCGGGGGCGGGGACTCCTGGTGACTGGGCGGGACCAACTCCTCCCCCGCCGGCCAGGGTTCCCCATCTGTAGCTGGAGATGCCAGCTTCGAGCTTACTCAGGAGTCAGTGAGGAAGGGAGCCCGGTTCAGGACCAAGTTGTGGAAGGAGCATCAACGGGGCCTCCCTTCTGGACGGTCAGCTGGGACCTTTTAAAAAGTTCGAACTCTGACCAGGAAGCCCAAGTCTAAGGCTTCTCATGAGGAAACATCAGGAGGAAATTGCAGTGAGCGATTTTAAAGAAGTGTATACAAAGGATTTTGACAAAAACACAAGTTGCGAGGTTAAACTTCGGAAAAGATGCGCGATTTCACCACGATAAAATAAATGCGAAATAATCTACAATTTTCCACCTATCAAATGGCTAAAGATCCCAGATCTAAAAGGCCATTAGTCAGGGGCCCCTGGGTGGTTCAGTCGGTTAGGTGTCTGACTTCGGCTCAGGCCATGATCTCGCGGTTCGTGGGTTCGGCCCCCGGTTGGGCTCTGTGCTGACAGCTCAGAACCTGGAGCCTGCTTGGGATTCTGTGTCTCCGTCTTTCTGCCCCTACCCCACTCGTGCTCTGTCTCTTTGTCTCTGTCTCTCTCTCTCTCAAAGGTAAATAAACATTTAAAAAATTAAATAATAATAATAAATAAATAAAAGGCCAGGGCTATGGGAAAACAGGAACTCTTACCCTTTGCTTGTGGGAGTGTAATTTGGTGATGCTGATCAAATGACAGATGCATATCCCCTTGGACCCAGCAAGTCCACTTCTAGAAATTCCCCCAACAGATGTACCGCACACATGTAAAACAGCATGTGCAAAGTTACTCATTGTAGCATTATTGGAACAGCAAAAACTGGAAACGTTCCAGATGTCCATCAGTAGGAGACTAAGTGGCGGTATACCCTTCCAATGGAATATGTGGCCTCAAAAATGAATGACGATGCTTGTTTACGTGCAGTAATAGGAAGACTTCTAACATACATTGTTTAGCTAAAAAAGGCAAGATGCAGAACAGAACATACAGTGTGCCACTAGCTATGTAAAGAAAAACATGTAACTAATGCTTGTTCGTCCATTATAAGGTTTCTGCAAAGATACTCAAGATTTCATGACTGCGGTTACCTGGTGGAGGGACTGGAAGGATTGGTAGGAGGTGAACTTTTCACTGGGCCTTTTTGTATTCTTTCAGTTTTGAACCATATCATTTATTGATTTTCAAAAAATGTTTTCTGGCTCAGAAGTTCAGTTCCACTTTTCTTTTAACAATTGCAGACGAATACCTTGATCTCCAAAGATGTTCATGCTGTTTGATGATAGCAGAGGCCGTGGCAGATGGTAAATAAGTAATGGGAGTGACTTAGAATGGAATATACCTTATAGCTATGACAAAGGGTGAGGATAAATACAGTGTGGCATGGGAAAAGGATGGTTTTCAAAAAATAGGACAGAGTCATTTGAAAAGTCATATGAAGAAAAAAATGTACATTGACTCAAACCTCACACCATACACACAAATTCATTCCAGGTGTACTGCAAAACTAAATATGAAATGTAAGCAATGAAGCTTGTAGATGAAAACAAAATACCTTAATGACTTTGGGTTAGGTAAAAATTTTATTTGTTTACTTATTAGCAGTTTTTCACTTCATTATTGCTCAAAGTCCATGGTCTACATCATTCTTGGTGTACATTCTATGAATTTAGACAAATGCATAATGACACGTACCCACCATTATGGCATTATATTATAGTATATAGTTTCACTGCCCTAGAAATCCCCTGAGTTCATCCTACTCCTATCCTTTCCCCTCACCCCTGGCAAGCACCAAACTTTTTACTGTTCTACAGTTTAGGCTTTTCCAGAAGGTCACGGAGTTGGAATCACACAGTATGTAGCCTTTTCAGAGTGGCTTCTTTCGCTCGGTAATATGCATTTAATTTTCCTTTATGTCTTTATGTCTTTTCATGGTTTGATAGCTCAATTTTTATTTTGTTATTTCAAAATTATTTTAATTTAGAAATACAAAACATCTGGAGGAAAAAAATCATAGAAAAACCCAAAACATACAGGCAAATTTTTACTCCATGAGCTTCTTCAATTCTCACTTGTTTACCAATCCCCAAGATGAAAAACTCTTCTTAAAAGATATTCAGCCACCAACAATGATGTTATTGATAGGAATATGCATCGATTTCACAAAAAAAAGCCAATGAATCCTATTATAGCATATCTTATTGCTGTTGCCATGACAATCTTCTGGAATTCTTTGCTGTCGGGTGTAGTGCATCTTTTAACCAGTCAAATTGAGCCCTTCACAAACTGGCGACTTGGCTTTATGCACTCCATTACCTGATCCATGGTGCCTGCCTGCCAACACCTCAGTTGCCAAGGACATGTACACAAAAGTGGACGAGCTCATCTCTTTTTAGCACGTCAGTAATATCCCATCGTCGGGATAGACCAAGGTTTACTTATCCAATCACCTACTGAAGGAAACCTATGTTGCTTTCAGGTTCTGGAAATTATGGAATAAAGTTGCTATAAATATCCATCTGCAGGTGTGGTATAGACATGAGATTCCCAGTCCTTTGGGTAGACGCCAAAACAGGAGAACAGTTGCTGAATTGAATGGTAAGAGTATGTTTTTTTGTTTTTAAATTTTTTTTAACGTTTATTTATTTTTGAGGCAGAGAGAGACAGAGCATGAACGGGGGAGGGGCAGAGAGAGAGGGAGACACAGAACCGGAAGCAGGCTCCAGGCTCCGAGCCATCAGCCCAGAGCCCGACGCGGGGCTCGAACTCACGGACCGCGAGATCGTGACCCGAGCCAAAGTCGGCCGCTTAACCGACTGAGCCACTCAGGCGCCCCTAATTTCTAGAGTTTCAAAAATGTTGTTTCTGACCATTTTTTCCAGGTTTCCTGTTGCTCTTGTGTTGGAGAGAAGTTTTGGAGGGCCTGATGAGTAAGCACAGTGGAAGCAGGAAGGCAAGTCTTTCCTCCTCCGTGCTCCAGCATGGTCCACTGGCAGAGATTCATACCTATCATGACAGGAGGGAAAGGAAAGGGCCAGATCAGCTGTCCACTGTCCGGAACAGGCAAGAAGGGTGAATGTGAAGCTGAGAAGCAACAAACTGACAAATCGGCAGAAGCTGTGTGGCTACAGAAGGGGACAAAGTAGCTTGATTTCAAAACAGTGAAGATGTGGCAAAAATCCCACAATCTTATCACTCAAAAAACAGTGCTATCGTTCTTTTACATTTATGAAATTTTGTACTAACTAGGAGTATGTATTTCATGCGTATGTATAACACATTATAGGAGATACAACAGTTAAATGGACATTTTAAGCAATTAGGATACAGTACATCATTTACATAATATTATTCATATACTGTAACATGGTTTTCTTTTCTGGATGACAGAAATTTCACAGCTATTAATTGATTTGCCTAGAGCACCATAGCTGGGTTTACAGGGTTTTTTTTCTTGTAATTTTACCATTCACTCACCTGCTACTATCTAAGGGGAATGGACAACCAAAGGGAGGAACTTGTTATTTCCAGCTGAGGAACTGGAGATAGTTCTATGAGGAAGGTGATAGAATTGACTTGCATTTGAAGGGGGGCTTTACATGCCGTGGGATAATTTGAAGAAAGATTAAAGAGCCCAGGTGTGGGGGTACAGGGTCTCAAGGTGGGCTGGGAGGTGACGGGGTAATCAAGTGTGTGGGTAAGGAATGGAAGGAAACTGAGAAACTGGTGATAGAACCAGGTGTCTAAGACTGTGACCTCCTTGGAAGGAATGTAGACTTCTTCACCTTGTAGGGGAGGCAACATGGCCCCCACCTATCTGACGTTTTCAGCTGGGGCTCTTTAACATAAAGACAGGTTAGCAAGAGAAAAACATTATATAGTGCAAGCAGCGAACATCGCATAGAGAAACCTCAAAAAAGTAACTCAAAAGCAGTCTGGCTTAGCACTCCAACTTCTGTACCATCTTCAATGAACAATATAAATTTGCAGAGAAATGATAAGACAAGGGAGGATTTTAGGCTCCAAAGGCAGCAAACTGTGGGAAGGTAGAAACACGGAAGGAAACTACTGACATAAGGTTTTCTGCAGATTCCTCTGGTGCCATCACTGGCCTGATAAGTCTGACTCCAGTAAAGGAGAATTTATTTCCTGCTTTTAGGCAGTAAAGAGAGAGCTTTTTCTGGGTTTGCTGCTTCTCAATATGCTTCAGCTCAAAATAATTTTTATGTTAAGGCATCAACCTTAAATATAAAAGAGCCAGTTATTTCACTAACAAAATGAGCTTATTTGGGGATAACAGAGGACTTGTAATTTGAAACATGCATGCTATGGTGAACCACAGGCAAATCAGAAGAGACAAAGGGAAGGTAAGCTTTTATTAGGTGTTAGAAAGAAATTGGGAAAGGTTGTTTTCAACAAAAGTTTACTGGGAAACAATAGGCTTTCAAGGTTGTGGCAGTATCTCATTGACTGCAAACATTGTTTGCATTGTTGTTGGGGCAGGGAGAAATCTCTCTTTCTTTCTTTCTCTTCCTTCTGTCCTTCCTCTTTCTTTCTTTCCTCTTTCTTTCTTTCTTTCTTTCTTTCTTTCTTTCTTTAAGAAGATGAGACACATTGGACCAGATGGATCTAATGGATATATTAAGAACATTCCATCCTAAAACAGTGGAACACACTTTCATTTCAAGTGCACATGGAACATTCTTCAGAATAGATCCCATGTTAGGTCACAAGTCAAGTCTCAACAAATTCAGAAAGACTGAAGCCATACCATGCATCTTTTCTGACCACAATGCTATGAAACTAGAAATTTACCACAAGAAAACAGGAAAGAGGACAAATATGTGGAGGTTAAATAACATGTAACTAAACAATGAATGGGTCAACAGAGAAATCAAGAGGGAATAAAAAAATACATGAAGACAAATGAAATTGAGAACATAATGGTCCAAAATCTTTGGGATGCAGAAAAACCTGTTCTAAGAAGGAAGTATACTGCAATCCAGGCCTACCTCAAAAAGCAAGAAAAATCTGAAATAAGCAACCTACCTTACATGTAAAGGAGCTAGAAAAATAACAACAAACAAAACTCAAAGCCAGCAGAAGGAAGGAAATAATAAAGGTTAGAGTAGAAATAAATGATATAGAAACTAAGAACACAGTAGATTAGATCAATAAAACCAAAAGCTGGTTCTTGAAAAGATCAACAAAATTAATAAACCTTTAGCCAGACTCATAAAAAAGAGGCGCGGCAGGGGGAGTGAGAGAGGACTCAAATAAACAAAATAAAAAATGAAAGAGGAGAAATAACAACCAACACCACAGAAATACAATTATAAGAGAATGTTAGGAGAAACTTCATGCCAACAAATTGGGCAACCTAGAAGAAATGGATAAATTCCTACAAATATCACCTACCAAAATGGGAGCAGGAAGAAATAGAAAATTGGAGCAGACTGATTACCACCAATGAAATTGAATCAGTAATCAAAAAATTCCCAACAAACAAATTTCAGGACCAGATGGCTTCACAGGTATATTCTACCAAACATTTAAAGAAGAGTTAATTCTCATCCTTCTCAAACTATTCCAAAAATAGAACAGGAAGGAAAGCTTCCAAATTCATTCTTAGAGGTCAGCATTACCCTGATACCAAAACCAGATAAAGATACCACTAAACAAACAAAGAACAACAACAACCAAAAAAAAAAAAAAAAAAAAAACAAAACACCCCAGAACTACAGGCCAATATTTCTGATGAACATAGATGCAAAAATCCTCAACAAAATATGAGCAAACTGAACCCAACAGTACATTAAAAACATCATTCACTAGGTGGCTTAGTTGGTTAAGTATCTGACTCTTGATTTCAGCTCAGGTCTTGATCTCAGGGCCAAGCCTCATGCTGGGCTTCATGCTGGGAATGGAGCCTACTTTAAAAAAGAAAAAAAAAAACTTTGGGGATGCCTGGCTGGCTCAGTGGATGAAGCATGTGACTCTTGAGCTCAGTGTTGTAAGTTAGAGCCCCATATTGGGTGTAGAGATTACTTAAAATCAATCAATCAGTCCATCAATCATTCACTACAATGAAGTGGAATTTATTCCTGGGTTGCAAGGGTAGTTCAATATTCACAAATCAATGTGATACATTGCATCAATAATAGAAGGATAAAAATCATATAATCATTTCAATAGATGCATAAAAAACATCTGGCAAAGTACAACATCCATTCATGATAAAAATCCTCAATAAAGTAGGCTTAGAGAGAACATACTTCAACATAATAAATGCCCTATATAAAAAACCCAGAGCTAACATCATCCTCAATGGAGAAAAACTGAAAACTTTCCCTCTATGTCAGGAACAAGACAAAGATGTCCACTCTTGCCACTTTTATTCAACGTAGTACTGGAAGCCCTAGCCACAGCAATCAGACAAGAAAAAGAAATAAAAGGAATCCAAATTGGTAAGGAAGAGGTAAAACTTTCACTGTTGGCAGATAACACACACACACACACACACACGCACACACACACACACACACACATATGTATATATACAGAGAAAGAGAGAGAAAAGAGTCCATGAAAAAACTGTTAGAACTGATAAATGAATTCAACAAAGTCACAGGATACAAAATCAATATACAGAATTCTGTTACATTTCTGTACACTAATGATGAAGTAGCAGAAAAGAGAAATTCCAATTACGATTACACCAAAAATAATAAAATACCTGGGAATAAACTTAACCAGAGAGGTGAAAGACCTGTACTCATAATAGGTGTGGGGATTAAGGAGTGCACTTGTGATGACCACTGGCTGACATATGGAAGTGTTGAATCACTATATTTTACACCTGAAGCTAACATAACACTGTATGTTAACTATACTGGAATAAAATAAAACTTAATAAGAAAAAGATTAAATGAGACAGTGCATGCATAACTTTTAGCACAGTATCTGGAACTTAGTAAGAAAGCCACAGTAAAAACAAAACCTTTAACATCCTGTAGAGAAAATTAATAAATAATAAAAAAAAGAAGTGATAGACCCATTGACCACACCAATCTGATGGAGAGTGAGTCAGGATTCATCCAGTGACTGCTGTTGGCTTTGAGCCTCTGCTGTAATAACAATGACACAGGGGTGGGCTTGGCACCAGGGCATAATTTGGCTCTCCCTTGTCACCAGTAGCCTCAGTTATGGCATTGGGATCATCTGTGGTGGGAGCCTTTAATTCTGGTGGACTTAGTGGTATGGTCTCTGGGGCAGTCCCTCGTGGGTAGGGGTCAGGGTCACTGGCATCTTTCAGGAATTTGGTCCTCAGGCTCTGGGGGTCTTTTAATAAAAGATTATGAACTTGGGGGTCCTTGGAAATACTGGCTGACATAGCACAGAACCAGAACGAGGTACTCTCAACAACCAGTTGGCCCTTTTGTCTCCCTCCTGCTGTACAAAATCTTTTAAAATATTTTGAGTTTCAAGACACAGGAAGTTTCAAGTTTGAGTTTCTAATTCTCTATTATCCCTCATTGATTTGACCTTAGGCATTGTCACTGGAAAGATCTGCAGTGGACCTCTCCAGTGCCGGGTCTTATCTGTGGCTGCTCCCTTCCCCAGGGTGTCCCAGGAGATGTCGCTGGAATCCGAGTCAGCCCCCGCTAGTGCAGTGCGGGTGTGGCCTCTAGACCTGCGAGAGCAAGAACCAGTGCATGAGGGGTCAGCACACACTGAGCAGTGCCTGGGCTGTTTCCTTGGGTGGTTTGCATTCGGTGAGGAGGTTGCTAAGCTCCTTGGGCATTTTAGCACCAGGTGCTACTTAGGGCCATTAGCTCTTATGCCACCTTGCCCCAGGAGTGGGACTCACCATATCTCACAGGATCAGGGGACAAGGCAGGACAGCAGGAAGGTGTGTAGCGACTGAGGGACCACAGACTATGGCCACATTTGCCTTTGCAGGAGCCATGACTTCCAAAGTGAGGATGGGCTTGGAGTCCTGGTGCTGCTCCTCAGCACAGCCGTCACAGAAGGGGAGCCTCCCAGTCCTAAGGGCATGCTTGCCACCCTTGTCTGGTAGCCCACACTCGGGGAGGGTTGAGACTCAGTCCATTAACTAACGCAATGGACCTTGCAAAACTCTTGGCCAATTTACCTCACAGCCGTCAGCCAGGTCCCATCTTAGAATATAACACCTTGGGAGGACTTAACTCCCACGGGTGTTCATAGGTGAAGACATGTCCATGACACCTCAACCAGCTCCAACAAGCAGTGTTCCAAAATTTGGGGGGAACTCTGCCTGCCTTCTTCTGAGCTTGCAATTTGGGATGAGAAGGGTGGGGGCACACTGCACAGTCAGCACTCTGCAAAGGCAGCACGCTGCATAGATAGTAAATATTCTGCACAGGCAATGAGTACTCTGTATAGGCAGCACACTGCACAGACAGTAAGTAC